>NC_133664.1:101960507-102270653 GCF_037893015.1 Macrotis lagotis
ATATATGCACCAAGTGGTATAGCATCCAATTTCTTGGAAAAGAAGCTAAATGAATCATAGGTAGAAATAGACAGAAAAATTATAATAATGGAGGAGCTCAACCTCCCTCTTTCTGTATTAGATATACACAAAATAAATATGAAGGAAGTTAAGAAGGTTAGAAAATATTTGAAAACTTTGATATCATAGGGCTCTAGAGAAAACTGAATAGGGATTAGAAAAGAATATATATTTTTCTATGCAGTATATGGTACCTAGACTATAAGTGGCCATTTGCTAGGTCATAAAGCCTTACAATCAAATGTGAAAAGGCAGAAAAATTAAATGCATCCCTTTTTAAGATTATGATGCAATAAAATCATATTTAATAAAGGACCATAGTAAGATAAATCAAAAATTAATTGAAAACTAAATAACCTAATTTTAAAGAATGAATGGATAAAACAACAAATTATAGAAATAAGGAACAATGAGACATTATATTAAAATTGGATGTATCCAAAGTAGTTTTTAGGGGAAATATTATGTCTAAAAATCTTTAAAAAGAAAACAAATTAAAAATCCCCAATTAAATACCAAATTAGAAATTTTGAAAATCAAAGGAGAAATTAATAAAGTTGAAAGCAAGAAAACCATTAAACTAATAAATAAAACTGAGTTGGTTTTATGACAAAACCAATAAAATAGATACTTAGTTAATTTAATTTTAAAATAGAAAAAAAGACATCAGTATCTAAAATGAAAAGTGTGAAATCACCAACAATGATAAGGAAATTAAAGTAATAATTCAAAGCTATTTTGTCCATCTGTATGTCAAGAAATTTGACAATCTAGGTGAAATATATGAATATTTACATAAATATAAGCTATCCAGATTGACAGAAGGTGAAATAAAATATTTAAATAACCCCATTTTAGAAAAACAAATAGAAGAAACAATCAATGAACTCCTTAAGAAAAAAATCTCCTGGCACAGATGAATTTTAAGAGAATTCTACCAAACATTTAAGAAACAAATAATTTCAATTCTATAGAAGCCATTTTAAAAAATAATAAAAGGGTTTCTGCCAGATTCTTCAGTGACACAAATATAGTGCTGACACCTAAATCGGGAAGAGCCAAACCAGACAAAGAAAATTATAAATCAATCTCCCTAATGAATACTGATACAACAACTTGAAATAAAATTTTAGCAAAGAAATTACAAGAAGTTTTTTCTAGGATAATACACCATGATCTTGTACAATTTATTGCAGGTAAGCAGGGATGGGTCAATATTGGAAAAATAATCAATATAATTGATCATATCTATAATAAAAGAAATCATATAATTATCTCAATAGATGCCTTTAACAAAATACAGCACCTATTCCTATTAAAAACACTAAACAGTATAGAAATAAATAGAATTTTCCTTAAAATATGATAGATTACCTAAAACTATCAGCGAGCATTAGATTTAAGGGGGATAAACTGGTAGCATTTCCAATAAGATCAAGGGTGAAACAAGGATGTCAATTATGACTACTATTCAGTATACTATTTTAAATTGTTAACTTTAGCAATAAGAAGAGAAAATGAATTGAAGGAATCAGAATTGGCAATGAGGAAGGAAACTTTCTCTCTTTACAGCTGATAATAGGATATAACTAGATATACCTAGAAAATTAACTTAAAAACTCCTTGAAACAATTAACAATTCCAGCAAAATAGCAGGATATCAAATAAACCCACATAAATCAACAGAGTATATATATATATATATATATATATATATATTATATATATATATATATATTATATATATATATATATATATATATATATATATATATATATATATATATATATGCGACAAAGTCCAAGGACAAGAGATAAAAAGAGTAATTCATTTAAAGTAGCTATAGACAAGATAAAATATTTGGGAATCTACCTCTCAAGAGAAACATGGACAATATATGAACACAATTACAAAATACTTTTTCCACAAATAATATCATATCTAAACAACTGGAAAAATGTAAATTTTTCATGATTAGGTAGAGTTAATATAACAAAATGGCAATTCAACTCAAATTAAATTATTTATTCAGTGACATCAATTAAACTACCAAAAAAGTTTTTTTTCTTAACTAGAAAGAATAGTAACAAAATTCATCTGGAGCAACAAAAGGTCAAAAATGTCAAGGGAACTGAAAAAAATGCAAAGGTTGGTGGTATAGCTCTACCAGATCTAAAACTATATCATAAAGCAGCAGTCATCAAAAGTACCTGAGAGTGGTTAAGAAATAGAATAATGGGGGCAGCTAGGTGGCACAGTGGATAGAGCACCAGCCCTGGAGCCAGGAGTACCTGGGTTCAAATCTGGCCTCAGACACTTAATAATTACCTAGCTATGTGGCCTTGGGCAAGCCACTTAACCCCATTGCCTTGCAAAAAAACCTAAAAAAAAATAAATAGAGTAATGGTCCTGTGGATTAGAATAGGTACAAAAGAAAATAGTAATCTATTTTCTGTGATAAGACAAAAACTACTGGGAAAACAGGAAAATAGTATGAAAAAATACCAAAGATAAATGCAAAATGGCTATAGAATTTAGACAAAGAGGATGATATCATAGACTAATTAGAAGAACAAGAAATACTGTTGAATCTATGGGGCAGGGAGAAATTTATGAGCAAAGAAGAAATAGACAACATTATAAATTACAAAATGAATGATTTTGACTATATTAAATTTTAAAAGTTTTTACTCTAATGAAATCAAAGCAGCCAACAGAAAGCTGGGAAACAATTTTCACATTAGTATTTCTAGTAAAGGACTCATCTTTAAAGTATAGAGAGAACTAAATCAAATTTACTAGATTATACATTATTCCCAATTGATAAATGGTCAAAGGATATGATCAAGCAATTTGCAGATGAAGAAATTAAAGCTATTTTGGTCATATAAAAATGCTCCAAATCATTATTGATTATACAAATTAAATCAATTCTGAGGTACCATCTCAAAACTATCAGACTGACTAAGATGATCAATATGATCAGTGTTGGAGAGTATGTGGCAAAATTGGAACATTAATGCACTACTGGTGGAGATGCAAACTGATCCAGTCATTTTGGAGAACAATCTGGAACTATGCCCAAAAGAGAAATAGAACTGATTATACCCTATGATCCAACAATACCAATACTCGTTTAACCTCCCAAAGAAATCATAAAAAATCGCATATGTATTCCACATAGTGTAGTCATAAACAATGAAATCTATAGGACTTTGAAAATAGATTTAAAGATTTTTAGAAAACAATTGCATTTCAGCATATTTGCTACTCCATTCAGTTGACATCAAAGCTTTGCCTACAAATTTGGAAATAGAATGCATAGAGCTACAGTCAGATATGCAATTTAAAGAAAAAATTATTCCAGGATCTTTATTAGACTTTTCTAAGCTATACCTGCCTAAAGAAAAATATCCATTATTTCCCAAACATATCCTGTTTATGAAGTCTCTTTTGGAGAATATATATATATATATATATATATATATATATATATATGTATATTTGCAAGCAACTTTTTTCATCATATTAAGAATACAAAAAGTAATATTAGAACAAAAATTTCAGGCAATCATCCTGAAAATATTCTTCACATCACTGCAACCTCTATCAAACAATATATAGATAATATTGAAATAGCAGGCTCAATGTTCACATTAAAAATTACATGTTCTACTATTGTTTTATTAGAAACCAGGAGGGATAGGAATTCAAGGAAGCTTGGAGGGATTTGCATGAACTGGTGCTGAGCGAGATGAGCAGAACCAGAAAAACATTGTACACCCTAACAGCAACATGGGGGTGATGATCAACCTTGATGGATTCGCTCATTCTATCAGTGCAACAATCAGGGACAATTTGGGGCTGTCTGCAATGGAGAATACCATCTGTATCCAGAGAGAACTATGGGGTTTGAACAAAGACCAAGGACTATTACCTTTAATTTAGAAAAAAAAAACAGATATCTTATTATGTAAAAAATGGCATATTCTTATTTGTTGCTTAAAAAGTAAATGTTTTATTACTGTATTCATATTTGATTATTATATGTAATTATTTTATTACATTTTATTATTAAATTCATTGGTTATATGGATTACTTTGTGGACACAAATAATTATCAAATTCTTTTTGCTGCTCTTGATAAGTTTATTGGGGGCATTGTGGTCCAGATTGACTAGATGAACTGTGAGGTCCCTTTCAATTCTCAAGGTCTTATAATTCTTTTATCTTGATATTTCCTGTAACTATAAGATTGACCTTGTCTGCTGAGTTCCCTATTTCTTTGAATATCCTTGATATTTCTCAGGTTATCTTTCAGTCACCCCTTTCTTTAATCCTTTTGATCCAATTAGACTCTTACATCTATCAGATTTTCCTTTACAGTGTTTCTCATATCTGACCTTTCTTTTCTATTGTTGGGGTCATCACAATAGAATCACAAAATTTTAGTGTTGAAAGGGGCTTACCTAATCCAAACCCAAGAGCAATAAAAAAGTCTCTAAAACATATTTGATAATAATTGTTCACCTCAATCTAAGTTTTCATTCTGTGATATGGAATTCATAAGGTCATTCCATTTTTAAATAAATTCTAATTATTAAAAAATATCTTAAACACAGATTATAATCAAATGCAATTTTTTATTTTACTCTCCCTCCGCTCTTCCTATTCATGTATACCTTATCCTAGACATATCTATCTGTCTTGGGAAAATCTTTCCTAAGTCCTCCAATAAGTTTTCCAAAAGTAGTTCATTCTGTATTCTGGAAATCTGTCTCACTTTTTTGTGATATTACATAGGTATTGATCAAACACTCTGGTCATCTATTATCCTTTATTCTTGCCAAATATTGTCTTCTCTTTCCTATCATATAATTTCTTGATAACATTGTTTACTTCTGCTATTCGTTCATATCATGTATTTCACTTATTAGTTCTGTGTTACTCATTTTTCACATTCCTCAACATATCTAACCCAAATACACCTTGTTCCTAGTTCCTTCTGGAGTCAAATAGGACTAGTGTAATACTTCTTTCAAATAACAGAGCTTTAAGTAGCTGAAGAAAACTATCATGTCTCCCCGTCTTCTTTTCCTTTAGGGTAAATACCTCTGAGTAAGATTTCTGGCCCTCCATTAGGGAAGTTGTTTACTGATTCGATCATTCTGGAGAGCAATTTGTGAATGTGCCCAATGGTCTATCAAACCATGCACACTCTTTGACCAAGCCTACTAGACACCCTCTACTAGGTCTATATATCCAAAAAAGATTTTTTTTTAAAAAAGAAGAAAAGGCCCTGGGTATACAAAAGATTTATAGCAGCTCATTTAGTGATGGCAAAGAATTGAAAACTGAGGGGATGTCCATCAATTGGGGAATAGTCAAATAAGTTGTATATGATTTTGATGGATTACTATTGAGCTTTAAGAAATGATAAGCAGTAGAGCACTGACACTAGAGTCGGGGGACCTGAGGTCAAATGCAGCCTCAGATATTTACTTAGCTGTGTGACTTTGGGCAAATCATTTAACCCCATCACCTTGCAAAAATAAAAGAAATGGGAAAAGGAGAATAATAACTTTAAAAGAAGAAATGATAAGCAAGACATTCTCTGAAAAACATGGACAGATTTACATGAACAAAGTGAAATGAGCAGAACTAGGAGAACATTATACATGGGAATAGCAATATTATATGATGATCTACTATAACTTAACTATTTTCAGTAATACAATGAATACAATACCCTAGAACTTTGGATGAAAGGTGTTGTCCATCTCCAGAGAAAGGACTAGTAGTGCCTGAATGCAGATCAAAGATACTTTTTCCTTATTTTTCTTAATTTTTTTTTGTCTGTGTTATCTTTCTTAGAATATTTCACATAATGGAAATGTGTTTTGCAAGACTGCACATGTATAATCTATTGCATGCTTATGGGAGAGAAATGTTTTCACATGTAAATGGGAAAAATATTAAATAAGATAAAAATAATTATATTTAAGTTATTATTTCCTCAGATTTTCTAAAACACTTCTATAAAACTTTTCAATTAAATTTAAAAGTGCTTAACTAATATTCTCCTAGTAACAAGAATGAACAAATGACAAGCTCCAGAACAAACTTAAGAAATAATTTTGAGAAAGTTAATCATTAATTTATGGAAATAACATTCACCTTTGAAAAGAAAAGGTCAAATTTTGTATTCTTTGACCTTTCATTAGGCAAACTACCATCTTCTTTGGATTTCATGATAAGATTAACACTTGAATTTCCAAAGAAGGATTCTTAAATTGACATGCTAATTACACCATTTCTCCCTTCTTTTCCCACACCTGGCTCTTTGGCTATTTGACTCTACAAAAGTACCCCTTCCACTTGTGAGAATTCATGTATGAAAACTTAAATATCTATTATACTTTGTCCTATCCAAATACTTTCCCTTCAAAAATACTATTAGAGGGGAGGGAGGGGCTAGGTGGCGCAAAGGATAGAGCAGTGGCCCTGGACTCAGGAGTACCTGAGTTCAAATCTAACCTCAGATACTTAATAATTACCTAGTTGTGTGGCCTTGGGCAAGCCACTTAACTCCATTGCCTTGCAAAAAAAAAAAAAAAAAATTTAAAAAGTGCTATTAGAAAAGTAGTACAAGATTTATTAATACTCTTTTGTAGATATAACTTTTTTTATCAGAGGTTTTTTTATATGACACAAAGGTGATAGCTATGCTGTAGATTTTTCATTTCTCTGGTTAATAACCTCCAATCAGAAAGAATGTTATAATACTTTTTACATTACAATCACATAGTTAACAAAATTCAAAGAAGAAATGTATTTTTAAAGTTCCTAGAAAATAGAATCACAACAAAACTCATGAAAAATTAAGACCCTATCCAATGAGCAGCTCATTTCTTGGATACTTGTACTGAATTTCAGTCATTTATATTTTCTATAAATCAATTAACCAATCAATAAAAATGTATTGATCATGAATCAAATTTTAGGCATTGAACTAGACACCTGGGAATGCTAATAAAAATTATCCTTTCAATGATCTTGTATTCTAATGGGGAGACAATTAGTACAGTTGATAAATATAAATTTATACAAAATAGTTAAATAAAAGGTGACTGAGAGGGAGGCTATTAAGAGAGATCAGGAAAGGCTTTATGAACAAGATTAGTTAATGTCCTCCAAAAGATTTCCCTCATGGTTCCTCAGCATATAACCCTTCCTGAAGTTCTTAGCATCTAGCAAATGGTGAAAGCATCACTAGTTCTAGAGTAGATCTACATAATAGTTCCTCAGATATGTTGAATACTTTGATAGAAAAATCTGGTTTTTGCCATTTGCCATGTCCCACCACTGAAGAGAAAAATACTCCAGAAATGTCTGTTGGTAGAAGACAGGGCAGATTGCATGAATTTAATTCAGTCTAATTAACATTCATTAAGTGTCTTCTATAGATGATGCACAGTTCTATGCAACAGAGATAGGAATAAGAAAAAGATAGTGTCCTCAGTAAGCTAACGATGTAATGGGTGAAGACAACACACACAAAAGCTGGAAATGGAGAAGAACATGGGGGTGCCATTCAATTAGAGGGGAGACTGGAGAAGTTAAGGTATTGAGTAGCCGAAGCTCAGTTAAACAACATGATGATGACATTTCAAGTGATCAGATTATCCTAGAGGGGTATCTTATTCTCTGGAATCCAAACCAAGCAGAAATATTAGTGGAAAGTAGAGTTAGCTGAAAATTCCAGATCTCAATTCCAATAAAGGAAAATCTTTGGGAAGAGTTAAGTACTCTACCCTTAAAGGGATTTATCTCCAGTTTTTAGCTATAAAGGGCATAAGAAGAAATAATGCTATCTGCATCAGGGAAAGTACAGGAAAGTAGAAGTATGTTAGGAATATACACACATATATGCATACACATATATGTGTGTATATTTTTGTAGGATTTTTCCATTGTGTTATAATTCCCACCCCTCTCTGGAAGTTTGCTTTGGAATCAGGAACATATTATTTCTTTCACATCTCCAAGAGGGCCTCAGTCACAAATATTGTGATTCCAAAACCCAATGACCTGTCTTTCTCAAATTCTACATGATATGTTTCCCATTTGAATGAGTACTGCTTGCCAGTCTTGGTAATCAATAGAGAATTTCAATTTCCTCCCATTTTTCTAAACTTCTAGAAACTACTTACTTGATTGATGTAGAGGTTCATTGAGATTGCATATAGCTGGTTTTAAGGAATCTCACCAGACTCATTGCTTTCCACCATTTTGTCAATCTCACTCCTTGAATGTGATGCCTTACATATCTGACTTTTAAAGGAACAATGAATATCTCTGGCTCTAGTTTCAACCCTCTACAAGTCATCAGTGCAATATATTGGAACTGAGGTAGAATGAAAAGACCACAGGTTTTGAATGATGACGTTGCTATTTACTACATCTTTGACCTGTTTAAATCCCTTCACTTTCTTTTACCTCATTTTCTTCTTCTACAAAATGATGGTGTTAGATGATTTCTATGGTGTCTTCTAGCTATAAAGTTCTCTTCTATGACACAGAAGTTAGAGTAAGAAGACTGGATCTGATTCCTGACCTTTGGCATTTTCCACTGAACAACACTGAGCAAATTGAATAAGTACTCTGAAATTGTTTCTTCAAGTGTATAACACAGGCAGAATCTTCTTTTTTCTCTCTTTTTCTCCACCTTTCACAGCAAGGAATACAATTTTTCCCCCGCATTTCCCCCAATTTTACCACTTTAACTTAAGCAGGCAAATTGCTTAATTTGAGAAATTTCAATTATTTTTACAAGAAATTTTTTCTAGAAAATGGGAAGAAATAGAGATATTTTATTAATTACTAAGACTGTAAAGTGAACTCAACTGCATGGAAAACATATCATGCAGCTCCTGAGAGAGGTCAATGTGTTTAGAATCACAATGTATGACATTGGAACCAATGACTGAGGTCCTGTCGGAGATGTGAAAACATAGTGTGTTACTGATCCCAGAGTACAGGTCTGTGTAACCAGAGAGTGGTAGGAACTTTAGCACAAAGGACTATTCAATGACCTTGTGAAGTAGGCAGTGTAAGAATTTTCATCCCTATTATACAGATAAAGAAAGGTTAAATGTCTTGCCAAAGGTGATAGAGATTATAACTGGCAGAGATGAAAGTTCAACCCAATATTTTCAACTCCAAGTTTATAGCTCTTTTCCACTATATTCCTGGAAATCTTCTCACCAAGCTTGTCATTACTCTCTACATCATCTCCCCTCCTACCAGAAACCTGGACTCTCAACCTGGATTTCCCAGCTATGAGAGGTCAGCTTTTGATTTATCTTTTCAAATTCCAAGCTTAAATGCCTCTTTCTGATGATCTTTTCACTCTACAAACCTCTCCCCATGTATTATAATTCCATCATTAAAATATAAGCTTCTTGCAAGCTGGCACAATATTGCAAATTTCTATTTATGTCCTATATGCTTAGTAGCTACATACAGTAGATGTTTAATAAATGATCTACTCATTAATTTAGCTAGAATATAAATTTGTATATCTTCTCTCATATTTCTACCAACTAGATGAATCATACTGTATTCAAGGTGAAAAAATAGAAAATAATAATTTTGCAAAGAATGATAGGAATCTTTGTATTTCAACTTTATTTTACTGGTCAAGGGGTGGGAGAATTAATTCTATAGCTCTGGACAAACTATTGTATATATCATTTTCTGGATAGTGTTGTGACTATTTTGATCAGAGCAGTATCTTTTGTGATCTTAATATGACCAGTTAAGCAGTTGTAAACAATATTTAATATGCACTTATTCCAGAAGATTTTTTTCTAATTAGGTTTTATGCTGAAATGGAATAATCTCTAGAGTCAGGGTAAGAAGATAGGGATTTAAGTGTATCTTTTTATGATAACCAGGTGCATGACTGAAGAAAAATTATTGATTTTTTCTAAACTTTGATTTATTAATATTTAAAAATACCTCACAGCATTATAAGCTATGGAAACCAGAAAACACAAAATAAATAAATATGGTTATTATGGCACTTTAAAATGAAAAAATAAAGACATGACTAGACAAATAATTTTTCCCTAATTTGCTGATTTATTCATATAAAAAGTCTTACAAAGGTATAATTCCAAATCAATCAGATCAGAGACAAGTAATTTAGAAATTGGAAAATTGTACTTCCTTGTATTTGAAAATTGTGTCTATTGAATGTTCCCACCAGAGTGTTTGAACCTTTCTATAATACATGAAATTTGACACCACAAAAAGAGCATCATATGACTTGAGAATGGATTTTTCTGATGTCAAAAATACATGCATCTAAATAATCAGCTATAAAGGGCATAAGAAGAAATATGCTATCTGCATCAGAGAAAGTACAGGAAAATAGAAGTATGTTTAGAATATACACACATATATGCATACACATATATGTGTGTATGTATTTTTATTCATATACACATCTATTTGTAATGATAGCCAGTACTGGAGAAAAGAAGAGGAAAGAAAAAAAGAAACTTTCATGATAATTTTGTTGTATATTGTTGTATATATTAGATTTGAAGTTTCATGTAAAATCACCTTCATTTTTTTGTACTGCTATGGAAATGCTTGCTTTTTTCCACAAATTAAAATAAAATTTAAAAATAAAAGTAAAATGTGTTGTTCCTCTTACATTAGGTGCAGATATGATCTTTCCCAGTGCAGGCTCAATAGTTGACTGAAAAAATAGAATTGCATTGAGACATTTTAAAATGCAAGTACTTAATAAAATTTTTTCATTGTCATTTTTGCCATTTTTCAACTTTTGTTGTCCTCACATCATATTTAATTTCATATGCCTTTATTGTCTACATTCCCTCAATTTCTTTGGACCTCACAAAATGCCTTTTTCTATACTAGTGTGTTTTGTTACCCTATGTTTATTCAATATACCCCTACTAGTCTTCAGTGATGTCAGGGGCAGTATCTTTGTATCTCCCCCAGTGCCTAGAATACTACTCTGCATATAATGATGTTTTATAAATGTTTGTTTTAGGATTGGATAATTGTTTATTCTTCCTTTTTTTTCAAAATATTTCTTGTTAAGTCTCTGAGTAATTCTTTTGGATTACCAAGAGGGGTTTTACTGTTTCAATTCATATATGACTTTTCCAGTTTCCCAAAGTTGTTAATCAGTGAAAATAACCTCTCCATCATTGTGTTAGAATCCAACAGAGAGAAGGTGAATTTGCACATTTTCCTCATGTGTGGAATACTAATGTTCTTACAGGAAAAATCTTTAAGGACATTCGTAGAATGATAGAATCTTAGACTTGGAAGGGATCCCAGAGGGCAGCTAATCCAATCTGTACCTAACCAGGAATCACTTCTACAACAGCCCTGAGTAAGTGGCCATTCAGATTCCACTTGTAGACTTTCAAATGGTGGTTAACTCATAAACTACTAATGCAATCCATTTAACCAATGACTAACTCTAATCATTAGGAGGTCTTCAGATAAAACTGAAATTCGTCTCTCAGCAACTTCTACCAACAGCTACTCTTTCTGACTTCAGGGTCAAGCAAATTCTCATGATAAGTTGTAGGAGGAGGAGGAGAAGGAGGAGAAAGGAGAAAAATGAAGAGGAGGTAGAATCACAAGTGAATAATTATAGCTTATACTTCTATATTATTTTAATATTAAAATTAGCAGGGGGCAGGGGAGAAGTGGAGCTAAGGTTGTAGAGTGAAGCCAGGAAATCCCAGTAGCTCTACACTCCAAATGCCTTTTAAATAATGACTCTAATCAAATTTAAGAGTGACAGAAATCACAGAAAAACTAAGTGAAAGAATTTTCCAGCCCAAGACACTTGGAAAATCCAAGAGAAAGAATTGTTTCACTGGGGTTGACAAAGGTCACAGAGCAGCCAGGGCAGCACTAGAGTGAACCAACTCCAGTCATCCAGAAACAGTCCTTGGAGTGCCTGCGTCTCTGGGGGCATCTGGGAACATGATAGCAGGAAAGTTTCCAGACCTCTTAGCTGAGATTTTTTATCAGGGGACAACTTGGGAGATCAGCAAGAAAACTCTATTGCACCAGACCCATCCAGTGCAGGCCTCTCAGCACAACCCCTGCTCCAGGAGTCAGAAGTGGGCCTACAGAATCATTTGGCCTGTAGTCACCCAGCAGCTGCTTCCAAAACACTCAATGCAGGCATGGTAAGGGCTTTGAGGAAGACTGCAAAGGTTTCTCTGCTATCTCTGAGGCAGGAATCTGTTGATTTGCCCATACTCAGATCCCAGTTTCAGCAAGGGAAAGCTCTACTGCCATAGCAGAGCAGGAGAGTGCTTGTGATCATCCACAGACCAGGAGAGCAGTCAGAGCTTCTCATAAGCACAGTCCATGAAGGAACTGAGGTCCCTGGTAAGTATCCCTGACAACAGTTACAAAAACCCTCAAAAGCTTTGGAAATCCGACCTCAGACACTTAATAATTACCTAGCTGTGTGGCCCTGAGCAAGCCACTTCACCCCATTGCCTTGAAAAAATCTAAAAAAAATCTTTGGAAAGATGGTCATTCAATGAAATAAGGAACTTTCAAACTTTCCTACTGAAATGACCAGAGCTGAACAGGAAGTTTGATCTTCAAATATAGGACTCAGGTGAAACTTAAAGAGGGTGATGAGAAGAGTAAATTATGAGGGATTTAATGATGATGAACTGCCTATATTCCTGCATGGGAAATGATACTGATAACTCATATGAACCTTCTCATTTCTTAGAGCAGTTAAAAGGAGCATATATGGAGACAAGGCACAGGAGGGAGCTGGATATAATGGTATAATATGTTATAAAGATAGAGGCTAATGGGTGAGAAATAAATGTACTGGGAGAAAAGAAAAGGAGTGGGGAATGGGCTAAGTTATTTCACATAAAAGAGGCAAGAAAAATCTTTTCCAGTGGAGTGGATGGGGAGAAGGCAAGGCGGAATAAGTGAGCTTTCACTCTCATCAGAAGTAGCAAAGAGAGGAAATAGCATACACACTCAATTGGATTTAGATGTCTATCTTACCCTAGAGAAAAATAAGAGAGGAAAGGGATGGGAGAAAGCCGACTGGGAGGGAAAGGGAGTTAGGTGATAGAAGAGAGGGAAGATATGCCTTTCATGGGAGAAGATCGATACAGCACAATTTTGAGGAGAGACAGGGTGAAAGGAGAAAGAGAATAGAATAAATGAGGATGTGGAGGAATAGGATGGAGGGAAACACAGCTAGAAATAGCAATTATGGGAAAAAATATTGAAGCAATTTCTGTTGTACTTATGATAAAAATTGCTATCCATCCCAAAGACAGAGCTGATGGCATCCTAATACAACCTGAAGAATATTTGTTTCCTCTCTCACTTTATTTTTCTTGAAGTTTCTCTTTCTTTGCGTGTATATGTGTGGTAGAGAGGATTATGTTGATTTTTACAAGACTATTGCAGTAATTTGAAAAAATAGATAAAATAGCAGTCACACAATGCAAAAAAAAAATAAATTAAATTAAATTAAAACTCTTCATATTCATTATCTCATTTGATCCTCTAAATCCTAAATCCTATTTGAGAGGTGTTATTTTCATCTCCATTTTATAGTTGAGGAGACTGAAACCAATAGATATTAAATGATTTAGATTTTGGGGCAAAAAACAATATCCCTGACTTCAAATTCAGCAAGCTATACACTCTACCATCTAGAAAATGTGATTTTAAAAATATGTAATTAATGAATATAGAAAATGTAAATTTATAAGACAGAATTTCTTCATTTAAAGAAATATTATAGGGGGCAGAGCCAAGATGGTGACAAGAAGGGATCTAGTCTTAGGGCACTCCCTGATAAAAGTTGAAACTAAGGACTCTAACTAAACTTTCAAAAGACAGAACCCACAAAGGGACACAATGAGGTAGTTCTCCTACTCAAGGTAACCTGGAAAAGAGCAGAAAGGCTCTGCTCCCCCTGGTCAGAGGGGCGGGCCGCCAGAGGGGTGGCGGGGGAGTCTCCTGAGCTGCACCCCAGGGAGCACTGGGCACAAAGAGGGGGAACAGTGGGGGACCTCTGCCAGAGCAAGCACATGGAGCCCAGCTATCAGGTCACACAGCAAGCAGCTTGGTCTTTCAGCAGCCCAGATCCTGAAACAGAAGCAGGCGGAACTGGTAAGCAGGAGCCCCCAGGGCATGAGCCCATTGAGCTGAGGGAGGGGAGTGAAGAGAGAGACTGCCAAGCTCTGTCCTCTGCCCCTGGAACAGGACTCTGGGGTTCTGAGCACATTCAGATCCTGATCCCAGTCTAGGCCCCCCCATAGAAAAGCAGGGCCCCCCCCACCTCACCCAATGGCAGAGGGGGGTGCTTATGGTCATTCACAGACCAGGAGGGAGGACAGAGCCTCACACACTGAGACCCTTGTGGGAGTGTCACAAAAGCTCAGGAAGCACCCCAAAACCAGGCGCAGGCTGGGAAAATGAGCAAGCAGAGAATCAAGAGGAACACCATTGACAAATATTTTGCATATGAGCCCGAGAAGGACCAAAATACTCAGTCTGAAGATGAGGAAGCACAAGCTCCTGCATCTAAAGGCTCCAAGAAAAAACAGAAATTGGGCTCAGGCTGACAGAGCTCAAAAAAGACTGAAAATCAAATGAGGGAGTTGGAAGAAAAACTGGGAAAAGAAAGGAGAGAGATACAGGAAAAATATGAAAATGAAGTCAGCAGCTTAGTCAAGGAAATCCAAAAAAAAAATGCTGAAGAGAATAGCATGCTAAAAACCAGCTGAGGTCAAATGGATAAAACAGTTCAAAAAGTTACTGAGGAGAAGAATGCTTTAAAAAGCAAAATTGGCCAGATGGAAAAAGAGATAAGAAAACTCTCTGAGGAGAACAAATCCTTCAGACAAAGAATAGAATTCAGGGAGATTGATGAATTTAACAGAAATCAGGAATCAATACTTCAAAACAAAAAAATGAAAAATTAGAAGAAAATGTGAAATATCTCATTGAAAAAACAACTGATATGGAAAACAGACTTAGGAAAGATAATTTAAAAATTATTGGAATACCTGAAAGTCATGATCAGGAAAAGAGCCTTGACATCATTTTCAAAGAATTATTACAGGAAAATTGCCTTGAAATTCTAGAAGCAGAGGGCAAAATAGAAATGGAGAGAATCCACAGATCCCCCAGAGAAAGAGATCCCAAAAAACCAACCCCTAGGAATATTATAGCCAAGTTCCAGAACTCCCAAGTCAAAGAGAAAATATTACAAGCAGCCAGAAGGACACAGTTCAAATATCTTGGAGCTGCAGTCAGGATCACACAGGACTTAGCAGCAACTACATTGGAAGCTCATATGGCTATACCGGAAGGCAAAAGAGTTTAGAATGCAGCCAAGAATGAACTACCCAGCAAGGCTGAATGTCCTCTTCCAGGGAAAAAGATGGACTTTCAATGAACCAGTGGAATTTCAAATGTTCTTTTTGGAATGGCCAGAGCTGAACAGAAGGTTTGATCTTCAGATACAGAACTCAGGTGAAGCATAGAGATTGGAGGAGAGGGGAAAAATATGAGGGATTTAATGATGATGAACTGCATGTATTCCTGCATAGAAAAATGACACTGATAATACTCATATGAACTTTCTCAGTTAATAGCGCAGGTAGAGGGAACTTTTATACTTGAAGCACAGGAGAAAGCTAAATTCGAAGATAAAATATGGTGTAAAAATGGAGTCAATAGAAAAAAAAGGAAATGGAATGGGAGAAAGAAAAAGGAGAGGGGGAATAGTCCAAGATATTTCATATAATAAGATTGTTTTATTAATGAGCTATTGCAATGATATGGAAGCGGGGAGGCAAGGGGGAATGAGGGAAACTTTGCTCTCATCAGAGGTGACTAGGAGAAGAAACAGCATATATACTCAATGGGGTATAAGCATCTGGAGTAAGAAGGAGCAGGAGCAGGGGGAAGGGGTGGGGATGTGAAAAAAGGAGGAGAGGATGGACCATGAAGGGAGAATGGTCAGATATAACACATTTTCTTTTTTACTTCTTGCAAGGGGCTGGGATTGGATGGCCGGTCCAGGACCACAGGGCCAGGTGGATTCTGGGCCTAAGGGGTGGTATGGGGGCTCAGGGCTTCTTGGCCCCAGGACCAGGGATCTGTCTGATGCTGCACTCAGCGACCCTACAGCAGAGTCAGAGTGAAAGGAGAGAGAAAATATAGTACATGGTAATGGAGAAATAAGAAAGGAGGGAGTTGCAATAAGCAATGGCAACTTCAGAAAAATATGGAAGCAACTTTTGCGATGGACTTACCATAAAGAATGCGATCCACCCATGACAGAGTTGTTGGTGTTGGAACCAAGACTGAAGGACATTTTTTATTATTATTATTTGGGGGGAGGGTGCAGGGCAAATGGGGCTGGGTCGCCTGCCTGGGGCCACATAGCAGGGTGATCTTTGGGTGTCTGAGGCCGGATTTGGACCCGAGTGCTCCTGGCTCAAGGGCCAATGCTCTGTCTGCCACCCAGCCACCCCTACTATGATTACTATTTTATTTTATTTTGGGTCTTTTTTTTCCCTTCTTTTTGGTTTTTTGCAGGACAGTGGGGATTGGGTGGCTTGCATGTCACACGGCTAAGTGATTGTTGGGTCTGTGTGGCTGGATGTGGGCTTGGGTACTTGTGGTTCCAGGGCTGGTGCTTCCTCCATTGCGCCACCTGGCCATACCTACAATTATTACTATTATTTTTTTTAATTTTAATTTTTTTTTCTCTCCCCTTTACTTTATCACCCAAGGAAGTCTATATTCATGGGGGGGGGGTGTTTTGTTTACTCTTAAACAAGAATATTTTATTAATGTAAAAAAAATTTGTACAAAATGAGAATAAAAAATAAAATAAAATATATTTGGCAAAAAAATAAAGGAAAAAGAAAGAAAGAAAGAAAGAAAGAAAGAAAGAAAGAAAGAAAGAAAGAAAGAAAGAAAGAAATATTATATAACTGAGAGAATTTTATTTATTTAAATAGTTTCTATGTCTTCCATATATTATCCAAATTTAGTATGTGTATGTTTGTTTGCAAGTTTTAAATAAAATTCTTAATATTTTACAAAGTTAACAAGATTTACCTTCTAAATATCTGGTTAGTAGTATCCACTTTTTTAATCATTGGGAAATATAATCAGATACCCACATGTAGTTGGTTTGTATGATTTTTAAAATTGATAAAAGTGATGTTAACTTTAACATCATTATTAAGTATAGATCTTTAGGAAATGATAAAGAGTTTTGAAAAACATTTTGTTCAAATTTAAACATATAAAAATTCATACCCACCACAAAAGACCTACTATTATGTATTAATTGAATTTTCAGCAGGTCATTGAGAATACTTATATAAGCTATTCTCAAGTACTGTGATATATACTCAACAAGGGCACATTTCAGTTATGATTCTGGGTCCTCAATATTAATATATGGATTGTACCACTCACTTTTGATTTCAGTAGTTTTGTGAAGGCACTTGATAAATGCATGTTGACTTTAAAATATCAAACTTTTCTCAGAATTAGTGTTACCCAAATATTTCTCATAACTTACCTAAAAATACAGAAATTTCAGGTGTTTGAGTACTATTTACTAGTTCAAGTATCCTAGCAAATACAGTAAAATTTGAGATTTTAAGCTCAAAAGTTTTGAAACAGTCATAACTTAAGTTCATATAGACTACATATTGTTATGTGGTGGATATGGGGATACTGAAGCACACATTCTGGATAATTCCAATAATTAACATAGACTGTTTCTCCTTAGTTGCTGAGGCTAGATCCAAATTATAATTATCCTGTTAGTAATTTTCTTCTATAACTCAGAACATACACAAATACCTACCTATATAAGTACAGAAACATATACACCCACCAAAGCCATAATGATATTCCACATTCCAAATTCTATATTTATTTTTAAAAATATTCATATTCATTGCTCAAAACATCTCTAAAATACAGACACCTATGAGTTTAAAATATAGTGTCAGGTAGAGAGCTGTTTTTATTTCCATCTTTCCTTCCTTAGCATATAAAATATCATCTAACACACTGTAGGTATTAAATAAATGCTTATTGAATTAAAAACATGAGAAGTCTCTAACAACCAAATATTTATAACTAGGTCCAAATTCATAAAAGCATTGCTCTATTTGTGCTACTTATGATCACATATTTAGAACTAGAAGCATTATCTCATCCTACCTCTTCATCTCACAGATGAGAAATCAAAGCCCAGGAAGGCTGAGACTTACAAAATAACCCAGGTGATAAGTGACAAAATTGGGATTTTAGCACAAAATCTAAGTGCTCTTTTTTCTTTAGCCTTACTGCTTCTTCTTGATGTCTTCTCCTTCTTCTGTGCATTTTGAAAGACCATCCTACATATTGGGGATGTACTCCCTCCACAAACTTACCTTTCAAAATCTCTGCCTTCCTTCATGTTCCTAAACAGGAGTCATATCTACTAGGAAGTCTTCCCTGATACTCACTGCCAGAAGAGATCCTTTCCTTTCATGAATGTACTTGGTTTTTATTTTGTCCTTTTTCTACATTATCAATAAATGTCTCTATGTTATTATCCCTTGAATAACTTGTAAAAGAGGCAACATTAAACAGTAGAAAGGGCACTAAGTAAAAGTCAGGAGAAACTACTGTAACAGCTTTTGTCTTTCCCCTTCTACACCATCCTTCACAAATATAAAATTTAAATTCTTAAAGCACAGTGTTGATCATCTCACAGCTCTGCTCAAGAAGTTTCAATAATCTTAAATTGTTTATTTAGATGGACTACACACTATCTCTGACACTTCTGAACTCTATGAGAAAGTGCAAGTCCATCAACACCCTTGAATCTTGGTTTCTTCATTCATAAGATTCAGATTATAATACCAATAGCACCTACCTCGTAGCCATGATGGAAAGTTGAAATGGTCTAATAATTATGGCACTACAGAAGTGCTGGCTCAAACACAAAGTAATTTTCTGTCTTTGTATTCTTAGTGTTTTACTTATATATTTCAAAATTTCAATGAACTCAAAATTGGTTATTTATTCCACTAATACAAACTGTACACTGTCCACACCTTCTCAGCTGGTGTGACTTTTGTCTGTTTGTGCATCTAATTCCTTCATATAGAATCTTCACAGTATACTAGTTAGGATTTCACGGATTTGTGCAACATTTTGACTGACCATTTGTGTAATATGTGAATTTTCTACCTTTTTCTTTCACCTTATATGCCCAGGAGGATAGTTTGTATGCCACTTAATGCCTCATCATCTTTGATAATGTGCTCTTAAATATAATATATTTCACCTCTAGTCTTGTCATCTTTGATGTTCTCAGTAATCAGTGCCTCCCAGCTGATTACTTGTATACATTTGAGAATTCTATATTGTCTAAAAAGACAACCAGGCCATGTGTCTTCCCATTCTGCATTAGGTCAACTTCATTTTGTACAGGGGTATATAATAAATTTTTTGTTGAAGGATTTAAATTCTGAGTTCCTTCTAATTTTTCATGATCTAATTAAATCTTAAAGTAACCCTTTTTAATTACAACTACTAAAATCACATTGCCTTCTCTTTGGACTCTTCAGTTACTTGTGAACTGGAGACTGCTAGACAGGGACATATTGTTTTGAGATTTTTAAAGAACTTTTTAGATAAATTTTTAGTATTTTAGGGTTTGATGCAGTCATTAAAATTTCATTTATGAATTTAAAAATACAAAAGTCAATAATCTCTATAGGAATTTCCTTTTTTAGTTTCTATCTTAAATATAATCCAAGATATCATAAACTCTCCTTGTTTTGTGTCTTAATATAATCAAGGTTTAGATAATATGACTATATTGTTACTTCTCCAACACAATCTTGTATGATTTTGGTCTCTTTATGGAAGACACCCTGTTGAGAGAAAACATATAAGTCAATGTTTTGCTCAAAACCAAAATTATTTTAGGACTTAAGAAGTACATTGGAATATTGTATCCTGAACTTTTAGTCAATTGTTTTCACTATAAACAGATGGACTGCTCTGGAATATTGTTTGAGAAAGCCAGCATATTCTATTTTCAAACTTTAAGCATTGTATGTAGGTGATTCTCATAAAAATTTTATAGCTATTGGAAAATAAACATGTGAATCAACAATTGTTTATATTTTTATCTTACTCATTTTCATTCTGGAGAATAAATTCTAAAACACTTTTACAATTGTATTACCTTCAACATGGATCTTGTGAAGAGCTGTCCTTGAATTTAACTATCCTCATTTTTCTTTTCTTCATTGTAATTTCTGTAGGTTCTTGAGATACAATGGAGGTAATTTCCTTAAAATATAAATTTGTTAATTCTACTTTCACTAATAAGGAAAGGGATTTTTTTAAAGAAATCTTTGCAGATCTTTTCCATTTTCATCTTTTCTTTGTCCTTCAACTTTTTATCATTAAATTATTTTAATGAGATAAATTTTGATTGTTTTGCAAGCTTTCCAAAAGTTATATCCTTGTATTAATTTTCATTGTTTTGCAAAGTAACATTGATCATGTTTTTCATTCTTATCCATAAAATTAACAAATAATTGTGTATGTTAGATTGCTGGTAACCTTGTCTATCATTTCTCTCCCCTTGACAAAGTAAAAAACTTTTGTTGATTGAGGGAATTTCTAAGCTTGGGTGGAGATTCATGGTGATTGCAGTGGTATTTATATTGCTTAAACTTCCTTAGGAAATTGTGATAGTTGTATTGTCTGCTCTTTTGTTTATTTCCCATATTTTAACATTAGGTTTTCATTTCAATGAGTCATATTAGAGTTTCTTCAATTGTACCATAGACTCTCATTTTTATTTTTCTAATTTGATATTGACTTTGATGTTTAACTAGTCAACAGCCTGACCTCACATAGATAGTTGACTCAGAAATAATAAAATGTTTCCTACATTGGCTAAGGACTTTTGCTTGTCTCTTAGACATAATAAATTTAGCCTCTGATCTTGTCATAGTAAGCAATGACTCCCACTTGATTACTTGAAGGAGGCTTATAGGTTTGAGATTTCTATATTGTCTAAAAGCTTTTAGACTCCTAACTTTTTAACTGTTTTATAATGCATTTTTTATCTTCCATTTTTTTATTTTTATATTGTATGCAATAAGCATTAAAATATACATTGAATACTAAAGTATATGAAGAGTCTAATAAAATTTTACAAAAAAATTTATTATATTCTCACTTTACTCAAGTCAATGATTTTAATGTTAATCTTTTTTGCAAATTCTAATTATGAACAAATTATGATATGACCAGTAGTCATTGAATTTGTGATTCTTATTGACTTTAAACACAAAAGAAAACCAAATGTTACAACTCTTTCATTATTCTCTCCCAGAAAATCCTCACTATAAATAAAATACAAAGGTCACATTCACTATATAACATAATATTGCACATCAAAGTTGCATACAGTAGACCAAATAATTGTGTTTAAGGTAGATGTCATGTCTATAGGCACTTCCTATAAGGAGCTAACCTCATGGATTAGAGAGAGCTATAAATTCAGTCAGATTTCTACCAAATACTGACTCTCCCATATACCTAGCAACAGCTATAGGAGAAGCTAATACATTTTTCAAAACTTAGGAACTTTCATTTTCAGTTTTTAAGGAAAATTAACTCAATATAAACTATTATCGAACAAAGCGGGATACAGTAGACAAAAATACACATATCAGATTAAGTATATAACACATAACATCAAACAATGAAGTTGCATACAATAGACCAAATATAGAGGTTATAATGCAGTTTATAATATCACATTTTAAGCTATATAGAAAGAATATATTAAAAAATACATTTTTAAATAATGTTATATGACTATACATCTAATCTTTTCTCATTTCTGGTAGAGCAACATATATCAGCCCTATTACTGACCAAATTTTTCTTTTCTATTCTGCATCCATGATATTGTCTGACCTACTGGACTTTTGTTCCAGTCTTCAGTCATTGGATAATCTATGCTGATTATTATTGTTCCTAACCCCAATGAATTAGGTATTATAGTTGGCTCATTTTCCCTTGGGACTATTCCAACTTCCACAGCTGCAGTAGTAGACAGGAAAGGCAAGGCCTCTAAATGTATCACCACCTGCAATTTGGCAAAAGTTCTCCCTCAGACTAGTGAAATCTTGGCCAACTTTCTTAACCTTTAGAAATTACCAACAAGCAATTTCCTTTTTTATGTCAGTTTTCCATGTGGGCGATCATCTACCATCAACTGGCCATTTTGAACTAGTGTACTAGCCCTTCTGGGAGCCTTTTTTTCTAAAAATGTTCATCAATTCTGTTTTCCTGATTACTGGGAACTCAATTAATTCCTATAAAAATGTGGTCCCAGGATGGTTTTACATGGGGCCAAACACACTCCAGGGCTATTTTGTACATGGGTAGAATACCAAATCTTTCTACTGCTCACTACGGAATAGAGCTTTACTAGGACATTAGCTTATAATATTCCTGGAAACCCAAATGGCATGGTAGGACTGTAAATTATCTGATAGACAACAGGAGTGTCCTATGTATGCTTGTTTTACCAGAGATAAAAAGCATAATATGTCCCTAGGCTTGCTTTTGTTTATGATCTACATAGTTTGGGTAAATTGCATTTTACTTTGAACACAGAAAACACAGTTCTTACAAACAGGCATCAATGGATAGATAAGCACAAGGACCTTGTAAATAGTATCTCCAAGCTCAATCACATTGGTTACATCCTGGACCCTGAAGGTACTATCTAGAGGAGTAACCCTTGTAGAGACACGACTTGGAAACTGAACTGGATGGTGCTGTAGCTATTGTCTCCACAGCAAACACAACTACCAAAGACCAGAAAAGAGAATTCTCATCAAACAATGATTTTGACATTGTCAAATGGCATTAATGAAATTTCATTACCATCTATTTTACCACTGAATTCTTGATCTTGGAGCATTTCTGTCTAACTTGTACCTGAAACCTCCTATATATGTTATTTCTCCTTTTTTGGAGCATAGATTACCTTGTATTCCTGATTCTTTACATAAAGTAAATACTCAAATGTTTAACTATACTAGATATAACTCTATAGAATTTCAATGATAGCCAGATGGTTCCGAAAACATAATAACATGACTGAAGTCATGAAGACTCATCTTCCTGAGTTCAAATCTGGCCTCAAACATTTACAAGCTGGGTGACTTTGGCAAATCACTTAATCCTATTGGCTTCAGTTCCTTATCTATACAATGAGCTTGAGAAGGAAAAGGCAAATTACTTTGGTATCTTTTCCAAGAAAACTCCAAATAGGGACACAATAGAAGATCAACAATAATAAAATCACTGATAAATTCCCAGATCATGTATATGGAGCTTGACTTTGATTTAATGGATAGAGATGCATTGACATATTTTCCAAATGTTAATTTGTTTACAGTCATTCAAAGAATACCATTGGTCTTCCTGTAACTTTATCAAGTTTCAGGTATAATATTCTAGTTTAAAGTTGCAATTTCTCCAATTCTCTCAACAGCAAGATTTTCCATATGGAAGAAAGCATGATTCACTGATGATCAATTCTCATCTTGCAACTATTCTAGCTGCCAATCATCCAAAGGCAATCAGGAAAGAGAAGACTGGTTTCACTTCTTTCTAGGGAAAAGTAATCTCTGTTGTGGGGCAATGGAACTCAGATAAATACTGATTCTATCACATCCACACAACTTCTAACCACCTTGCTTTTATTTTCTTCTATAAGACCTGATCAATATGAATTGACCTCTCTTTTGGTTTTCATGGTCCATAACTAAGGAAAGGTACTCAAGTCAAGTGGAACTGACTTTAGTTACATAAACCCACTCTAACATTACAATCTTTATTTCCTTCATACATAATGGAACAATGATTACTTGAAATCAGCTTGCCAGGATTACAATAACTTGTACTGGACAACAGCTGTCAAATTATAACCTGGCCCTTAAGGAAATTTAAATTTTTCATTACAGTCCACAAGCACAGAGGTATTAATATAAACAATTATTGCTATAGATTTATGAGTCTATTGTATAAGTAATTTATACCTTGAAATATCAATATGGCTTAGACTTCTTTTTCTAAAATAATATTTTTAAGAATATACTCTTCAAAATCCTTGAAAAGTAGCAATTGAACTATACTTGAAGATCTATTATTAAAGAATTACAAAAGAATACCATCACTATCTCATCTAAATTGACTATGGACTATATTATCCCCATCCAGAAGAAGGAAAATAAAATAAAACAAAACAACATACATGCAAATTGCAGGTGGTGATAAATTTAGAGGCCTGGCCTTTCTTGTCTAATAATGCAGCTGTGGAAGTTGGAATAGTCCCAAGGGACTATTCCCACAGAATCCTAGCAAGAGTAGGGCTAGTAGCATTAAAGACTGACTCAAGAGAATCATAAAAAAGACTATAATGATCCCTGGCTATCCCCATCAAAAACTAACAAATGTATCCTGAAGTCCCCTGAGACCTCTGTCTCTGGAACCCTTTGCTAAGATTATTAGGTTTACAATAGGGTGCTTTGTGTGATCAATTATGCACATTATGGTATAGTGCCTAGTAGCACTATAAAATGAGAAGGTTGAAGGTCCTTCCATCTCTCTATTCAAAGAGCTTCCAAAAGTCACGTCAAATAGGAAAGTATATAATTATGAAAGAAAAGAAAAGCAAATCGCATTGACAAATTAACAGGCAACAGAATTTAATTGCATCCTGATGATGATAATTCATGAAACTGGTGATTAAAATTCCAGTTCCTTACTATCATGGAGAGTTTAACAATCCTTAGTGTTGAAATTGTCTTTTCTTTAGCTCTGGGCTTCCACCTCCCTACACATGGAATTGATTCCCAGACTTTCTTTCCTCCAATTTCTAGAGTCTGAATAAACTGAATATAATTCAATACTAACATCCCATGATCTTCAGCGAGTCTCACTCTCTGCCTCTTCAATCTTCAGTAAGGTCTGGCAAACAGGATTCAGGAGGCTTACTCAAGCAAAATAAGCCACCTCTTTTGTCCTTCTTATATTCCAGGAGGCTTGATTCAAAAATTCTTCCAATTCTGTAATTTTATACTTTCTAATCAAATCCCTGAATCCAGATGGAAAGTCTCCTTGTTTCTAATATCTTTAGATCTTCTCCTAATGAGCATGACTCCCTTGCCTCCTACAATAGACACTGAAGTAAACAGGAGTCTTTAATTAAGGGCAGCTGTAAGCTCCTCTTTATTATAGGAGTAATGTTATTGATGATTAAATCAGCAAGCATTTACTATGTTCCAGTAATTGTGCTCTGCCCTGGTAGTATTGTTTTATTTGGGAAATTGGTATATCTGATGAGAAACCATCTCAGAATTTCTTTCAGTGAGTTTCTATAATAGAACCCAAACTGAAATTTACTTACAAGGTAAAAAAATAATCTCACTACTCTGAGACCTGAACAGACCACCAGCACACCCCCACAATTTACCCCTCTGACCAGGTACCTCTGGTATAATATTTGACCTTCAGCAGAAGCAACTTATAGGGACACATTTCACATCTTTTTTTTTTCTCCTGGATCTCTGCCCCACTTCCACTGAAGATATATTCACATATTGCTCCCACCCTGAATAAATATACAATACCAGCTTTTTGAGTGGCCAGTGACTGAATATTCTTAATTTGATTACTGAGTTTGAAGTGGAATAAGTTTCACTAAGTTTAGGGTTCACCTCTTGACAAATTCTCTCTCATTTCTCTTATTCTTCCACAGTCTTCTCAGCCTGACCACACACATACTTCAAAAAATGTCCCAGTATATCTCCAAATCTAACTAATAACATTTTCAGGAATAGTCCATTGAGATCTTCCTAATAAAGCCTTTGTTTCCAACCAAAGACCATATTCTTATAGTTTCCATATTTCCAAAAGTCATATTATTCAGGGTCAGATTGAACATTATGCCTGGGTATAATTGGGGGTTTTAATCTGAACTAAATTGCTATTACTAAATGTGACCCCCAGGTTTTATAGCCAGCCTCTGTAGTTTGAATGAAAAATTGCCTCATTTAACCACAGTTTCAGGTAATGTTTTTCTTGACTTTTATACAGTGAAATGTTTTACTGCAGCTACAGATGGAGAAGGTACAAATTTTCAAATCAATTTGCTCAGCGCTTTCCAAGTTTCTGATTCACATTTCTTAGGGCTAAAGTCATATGAACTTATATTTAGATGTCGCTGTCCTGCAGATTTCTATAGACAGATATGTACCACAGTTCAGTAGGTTATTGGAATTGGCATTCTAACTGACATTCAAACATTCTGGTCAGGCCAATACAATAAAAAAGCTGTGGTGGCAAGAAATAAAAGTCAGCCTGGTTTGTTTTAATAACTGATTGGGATTGATTGCATACAAGATTCAACTAATTGTACAGAAATTGATTTTCAAGATGCTCAAACAAAATTCAGTTGTAAAAAAAGTTATTTTAGAAGTATCCACGCCTAAGAAACTTCTATTTAGATATAACTTTAGATCCAGAATCTACCCTAGATTTTTTAGAAAGAAAATATTATATTTATGATTTTTATAAAGTCAATCTGCTCCAAGAAAGAAATCTAAAAGTAATTTTTTTTATCTTTTCCCCACACTGGTACTAAATTCATTACTTCTATCCATGGCTCTTTCATGGACCAAGATCACCAAACTAAGAGTCCCAATTACTTTTGCTATTCCAACTCCTTGGCTTTGCCCCACAAAATACATTTCCCATTCTTGTTTATGCTATCTCTAAAATACTGGAATATCAGAAATCCATATTCTCCTTTCCATTCCAGAATCTCAGAACTAGTTATAATGTTCATCAAATCTCAGCTGATTTAAATAAGAATATACCCTTCAAAATCCTTGAAAAGTAGCATTTGAACCTATACTTAAAGATCTATTATAAAAGAATACTACTTCTATCAGACAACTATATTAAACTGGCTATGGACTATATTATCCCCCTCCAGAAGAAGAAAAATAAAACAAAGCAAAACAAAATATATGCAAAAAAACCCCTTCAGAATCTAATGAACACTTTATAAAAATATCTTTTAGTATCTCTTTCCCTTAATCTTAATTCCTTATACTGAAAATTACAAATATGTAAGCATGTTTATCAAACTATGTATATACAATGCTGACCTAACTGTTCACTGCTGAGGGGAGGGGGTGGGAAGGGAGGATGGAAGGAAATTGTGTAATTTAAAAATATGCATATTCATATGGATGAAAATAAATATTTTGAAAAGATATTGATAACACTAAGGTCAAATCTCAAAAAAAAAAGAAAAGAGAATACTACCTCTAGAAGTAGCCCATTCCAATTTTAGATGTATCTGATTATTAGGAAATGATCTTTATAATCAATTTAAATCTGCCTTTCTATAACCTGCACCACTGGTCTTTCTTCTGCCTCCAGGTACAAGTTAATTCTGCATAAATATCTTTCAACTATATAAAGACAGCTATCCTATCCCTTGAAGGTTTTTTCCCACCAAGCTAAATACCTCTACTTCCTTTGCTGATATTCTAATTCCATTATCTCTAGTCCCCATCCATCTTGCTCAAGTTTCCCTGGAGGTCCCTTAGGTTGCCCATGCCTTTCTTAAAATGTGTTGCTCAGAATTGAAAATAAAACTCTAGATATTCTCTGACCAGGGAGACTATCATCTCCTTCATTATGGACATTATGTCTATTTTAATGCAGTATAAAAAAATCTAATTAGATTGCTTTGGAAGGAGCTTCCATGTCACCTTATTGATTTATATTGACCTTTGATCTATTAAAACCCAAGATCCTTCTTTCACAGACCTCTCCCAGTTCCTCAGATTATGCTTCTGCAGTAAATCTTTTAAACACAAGTATAGGAATTTACATTTACCCCAATTAAACCCTTCCCTCAGTTGTTGTCTCTAATTTCTCCCATAAGTCTCTTCTATATAATTGTTTGAATATTGTCCTACTGATTAGACTGAGCACCTGGACTGTCTTTTGCCTTTCTTTGTACCTCATCACTTAGCATGGAATCTGGAACAGGAGATATTTAATGAGTGCTTGTTGACTTGTTCTAGTCTGTTGAGAAGTTTCTGGAATTTAATTTTGTTATTCAATGTGTTAGCTATCCCTCTCAATCTATATGCATTTCTTACAAACATGGAATGTCAGGTACCTTACTTAGCTTTGTATCATCTCTTTATTTGATGCAAAAAAAAAAAAATAAATCTATGATTGAATGAAATAGGGTCAAGAATAGATCCCTAGGGGGCAGTTGGTGGCACAGTGGATAGAGCACCAGCCCTGGAGTGAGGAGTACCTGAATTCAAATCCAGACTCACACACTTAATAATTACCTAGCTGTGTGGCCTTGGGCAAGCTACTTAACCCCATTGTGTTGCAAAAAAAAAAAAAAAAAAAAAGAATAGATCCCTAGAAGATTCTAGGAGGTATCTCTTTCAAAGTTGACATTTTCCTATTTATGATGACTCTTCAGTTCCATTCATTTAAATTTCAAATCCATTGAAATATTCTCTCATCAGACTCACATTTTTATATCTTCTTCACATGATTGACTTCCCATTTTTTTTAAATCCAGAGATTGTATATCTATCATATTTCTGAGAATTTAGATACAAGTCCAGACTCAGTTACTAGGTAGCCTTGAACATTCAATTGAAAGTTTTGCATCTCAGTTTCATCATCTGTAAAATAAAGAGGTTGAAACTCCTTCTACCTCTAAATTTGTGGTCCTGTGATCATTAAACTACTTGTCTAGAAACTCAAAAAATTGAAATGAAGCTAGTATGACTTGTTTTGTTGCTTGTTTTATTCAAATAAAACTATATTTGAAACTATTTCCCTGATCTTCCTTTCCCCATAGTCTTCATATAACTTTCTTTATGTTTTTCTTTATAATTTTACATTGTGTCATGTCTTGTTCTTTCTAATACACTATAAGGTACTTGAAGGCTTTTATCTATATAGCACATAGTAGTAGAGGTCTTTAAGCATGATATATCCCCTTCTTTCCAGTCACATTATTTATCCCTACCTCACATATATTTATCTTCTTTATACTCTATCCTATTTCCTCTCATCTGTGATGATGTAGTCTATTATCCACCCAGTAAAATGCAATCTCCCCAGTGATGAGCACTATCAAACTTTTATATTTGCATCCCCAGTATTTAGCACACTATATCCCACATGTAACAGCAACTTTCTATATCCTTATTCACTGTTTGATTTTTAAACTGTTTCTATTTGTTGAAAGCTAGATACCTCAGGGCAATCTTGGAAAAATTTTTTTAATCCATTGAAAACTGGAACATTTCAGACTTATGAGCCATCTACTTTTTTCTAATACACAAGGGAAATAGAGTAAGCACCACCCCTTTTTTCATTTAATAAGTGTTCTTTGAGGCTCTACATTGCATATTTTCCAAATATCAAGAAAATAGTATTTTCTCAAGAAGTTTACATAAGCCAGGATTTTAACTTTTACAATTCCTTCTCCAAACTATAGCCACCCTCAAGCCATTTCACTTTACTGTCTTCTTTGGCAACTCAAATATGACTATCAATGAGACTCAACATAAGTAGAATTAGATAAGGGACTTGCTCAGGGTCATGTAGCAAAGGCAAGACTTAAACCATGTTTTTTCTTGCTTTAAAGTCATCTCTTTCCATACTATAAAGATGTATATATGTATGAACACATAGTTCACATATATGTAAATGTTTATATGTGTGTTTATATATAAGTATATATGTGTATTTATGAAATGCATATATGCATATTAAATATAAACACATACACACAGATATATTTTATAGATTATGTAGAGATAATTGGGAGATTGATTAACCTGACTAAAACAAGCATACAAATTTTCTGGAACAATACCCAATCATAGATTGTTTAGGATTCTAATAAGCATGAAGATACTTCATTCTCTAGTTTGCTTATTGCTCTAACAAGTAAAGTTCCATAACTAAAAGTGAATTTTAATGCTACTTCAGTATTTTACAGTCCTAAAATTAGAAAGTCATTAATCCTCTTATTTTATTGTTAATGATATATAAAAACTATGTGGTATCAATATTTCATGTAATTTAAACAGTAAACAAAATATGCTCTTTTCCCCCCATGTTAAAAAAAAAGAATATTTTTATATTGTTTGGCAAAGCATACAAGTATTACATAGCAATCCTGCATTGTATGTCACAGGTCATGTCCTTCAAATGAGCATAAGACAATGCCATCATTAAGAAATATTTATTCAGAATATTTGTTTGTATAATTTGAAAGTTGAAATTCAACTCACGCATTGTCCCTGGCCTCACAAAATTTTGAATTTATATTTGTTTAGAATAGTAAACCTTAGGTTATTGACATCGTATTTTTAATGCCTTTCTCTGTGAGTCAACTCAGAGGTATAATATTATTCATATGATTAAAATGATAATTGTAACCATAAGTAGTATATGAGTAGCCATATGTAGTAGATGTGAAATGGAGGCAATTCTCAAAAATGCATTTCATAGACATTAACTGCCTAATTGTTTGAAACGGACCCCTAAATACTTAGTTATGATTCATTCTTTAAAAAATATTTAATGCTTATGTTCATTCTAATCATCACTCTCCTGACAGCCAGTTTTGTGATCTTAGCAAAACTACAGCAACTTTGTAGTTCTCAGTTTTCTTATGTGTAAAGTGGGAAGATTAGACTAGATAATCTTTATGTCATTTCTAGCATCATAAATGTGTGTGCTGGGGGCAGCTAGGTGTGGTAGTGGATAAAGCACCAGCCCTGGAGTCAGGAGTACCTGAATTCAAATCTGATCTCAGACACTTAATAATTACCTAGCTGTGTGGCCTTGGGCAAGCCATTTAACTCCATTTGCCTTGCAAAAACCTCTTCCTAGGATACAGTAAACAAAAGACATTGACTAAAACAAACAAACAAAAAAAAACAAACAACAAATAGTAAGTAAATTGCTTTAATCTGTATTCTGAAAACCACCAACTCCTCTGGAGATGATAATATTCTTTTTTTTTTAAGTTTTTGCAAGGCAAAAACCTAAAAAGTTAAAAAATAAAAATGTGTGCTTAGAATTATTCTAAGACTGCAAGGAGGATCCCCAGAAATAGGAAAGTTTTCTTTTTTTAAGAGCTTTCTCAGCTGCAAGGACCTTACATTCTACTTCATTAGTATTAACCAGTTGGATAACATGAAGCAGTTGAGTAACAATATAAAGTTGAATTTGAATATAGTACTCATACACACAAAAGCACCATATGTGTGTGTATAGTCATATGCATGTGACCAGTTTTACAGTTATTAAATATCGTAGGTGTTCAAAGAGAGAAAAGACAAATGGTCTATGAAGATTATGAAGCATGACCTATATCTTTAATCATATATAGAATTTGAAAAGGCAAAAGGAAGAGGGAATGACATGATAAGGACAGGGCATGGTATGAATCAAACTACAGAGACAAGGATAAACAAGAACTGATTAACTCAAAAAAATAGTAAAAAAAAGTAAGATTGAAAAGGTCATCAGGGACTTTATTTTGAGCCCCTTAAATGTTCAAGTAGAGAGCCTGAACTTCATCCTGACAATTATATACATTATTTCCACTGTTTTTGGCCAAAGGATAAAGTAGCATGATAAATTGTCATATTTTGAATCTGAGCAACCTAAATCTATCTAAGGGTAACTTAACTTAAAAAACAATGTTTACACAAGTCAGAACCCAAAGTCAGCAAATTGGCCTAAATTTTTAAATTTTTTTTATTTTATTCTAATTTATGGAAAAAAACAAGCATTTCCATAGCATGGCAAAATTAAAAAAGGATGACTTTGTACAAACAAACAAACAAGAATTTATAAACTTCCAAATGGACCAATGTTAAAAGTTACTGTTGCATGTAATTGGAAAAATTAAATAAAATTTCAATAAAAATAAAATTTTAAAAATGACTTTGAAAGTGCAATTCTATTATGTACAATTTGCTATCCCTTTTAAATAAGGAGAGGAGAGAGAGAGAGCGAGAGAGAGACAGACAGACAGAGACAGAGAGAGACAGAGAGAGAGAGAGAGAGAGCGAGCTGGGGGGGTTAGTTTTTCTGAACTGCTGGGAAAATTTTTCTGACTTCAAGTTCAAGTTGATTCCAAGAGTTCCTTGAGGTGAAAGTTTTATATGCAGAAGAAATAGTTAAGGTAGAAGAAAGTTTCTGAATTATCACCTTACATTTAATACAAAATATGAGGGCAAAGAACCCATAGACTTATTTAGTTTACCAATTTTTTTTTTTATCTTTATGAAAAGACCCAAGAAATAACCTGCCCTGGGGCTGAAGCTCAACTTGCATGAATCTGCTAAGCAATTAAGACTTATGATTTAATTTGATCCAATTTCTATTCCCAAGAGATTCTACCTCACACCATCATCCACCCAAACTCCCTCCCCTGCCCAGCAGTAACCTTATGTACTTCTGACAATATCTGGTGTAGCTGTAAACCTCCATATTCATTTCTTATATCCCTAAAAAAAGTTATTCAGTAGAGACTCATGTACTTATATCGTTTACTCTCTCATCCCATTTTGTGGTAGATCTGGGATTATCCATTTAGGAAAATTTTATGTGTTTTTTCTTATGACCTTTATAAAAGTATCATTTACTATGTAACTATGCACTTACACCTGACCAAATTTTGTCCTCTCATTTGTCTTCACCTATGCTCCTTAGATTATACTAAGCATAGGAGTCAGGGAGGAGCTCTGTGATTAAGCTGTTATAGGAATTCCCAAGTGTAGATACTTCTCTACAAAGCTAGGTAGACACTTTGCCTATGATTTATATTCTTAAAGATTTACCCACTGAAAGATAAGGGACTTGCTTAGGGTCATGTATCAAAGATAGTACTTCAACCCTGGTTTTTCTTTCTTTAAGGTCATTTCTTTTCCTACTAGCAAGATGTATATACATATATATATATATATATATATATATATATATATATATATATGATATATTGAAATATAAACTATATATTTATGTATATAAATGTTATATGAATATATGTATATATTAAATGTACACATGTATTTTAAATATAAACACATGCACACACAAATACACAATATACATACAATATACTATTTATATAATATATAAATTTATAAAAGAATAAATTAGCCTTTTATATATTATTTATATAAAACAATATTTTCTATATAAACTCATACTATATAAATATATAATAAATGTAAATATTATATTTGCTTATATATTTTTGTCACTATAGAGTAGAATTGACCTCTGTGTGTGTATATTTCTAGGTTTTATATGTGTTTTATATGTATATGTGTGCATATATAGACATACATACAAACACACAAAGATATTAATTAAATAAAGGAATTGAGTGAGAGAAAGCACCAACATCTGACAAATGCCTAGTGATAAACTTCTATGAATACATCTAATTACATTGTATAATTATGTAAGTGTGTGTATATTTCCAGTAAAACCTTTTGAGCAAGATATAAACTCACTCAAAAAAGTAGGCTAACTATCCAGACAGGCAAAAACCTAGAATATAAAGAATATCTTTGTCAAGATTATGGTAACACCAAAGGGTAAACCCACAATGTTGGTACAACTGAACCTACTTATAGATTCTGTAGAGGGGCAACGGGTTAAGTGGACACAAAATGATTAGAAGGAAGAGTTAGGGACAGCTAGGTGGCACAGTGGATAGAGCACTGACCCTGGGGTCAGGAGGTCCTGAGTTCAAATGTGAAATCAATTAACTTAATAATTATCTGGTTATGTGACCTCAGCAAGTCCCTTAACCTCATTGTCTTGCAAATAAAAAAAGGAAGAGTTAGATGATACTGTCCCAAAAATAAATTCTATCTTTTACATTTCCATGATCTCTGATATGTGACTGTGAATCATGCACTAGCATGATTTGTGAGGAATCAAAGAAATAGAATTTGAGGTCAGAGGATCTAAATTCAAATTCTGGCTCGCTTCTTCCTATTTGTATGTTCTTAAACAAGTTATTTTATATCTCTGGGACTCTTTTTTTATAGATAAAATGGTGAGATTGAATTAGGCAACTTTAGAAATTCCTTCTAGGGGCGGCTAGGTGGCGTAGTGGATAAAGCACCAGTCCTGGAGTCAGGAGTACCTGGGTTCAAATCAGGCCTCAGACACTTAATAATTGCCTAGCTGTGTGGCCTTGGGCAAGCCACTTAACCCCATTTGCCTTGCAAAAAAAAAAAAACTAAAAAAATTATTCCTTCTAGCTTTAAATCTATGATCCTGTCATACTATGAAATGTCAATGGAAAAATGCATCGTAGGTATAAACAGACTCCAAAATATTACAATGATAATGCTCCCAAATTAACAAAAGATATCATCAAAGATATGAATGATTAGAAGAGAATACAGACTAATCATACATAAGAATGAGTGATTGTGGCACTGGTAGGTATTGAATCCAACCTTTTTATTTTATGTAGAATAAAGCTATAGATGGTTTGAGCAACATGCCCAAGGGCATATTAGTAGCATGTGGCAGGGGCAGATTGCAAAGTAACAAATTTTTTGACTATGCTACTTAGTCACATAATATCAAGAGATCAAGAAGAGAAGTCCACGGAATCTTGACTGAAACTCCTGAGAATTTATAGAAAGACAGGGACAAGAATCACAAAAAAGGAGGCAAGGATAGATTGGATTCTATACCATTGGAAGTAATAACCACATTTATGAAATCACAATTAATGAAATAGATGTATTGAAATATGAATCCATGCCCACTTTTTGAGGGAGGATTGTCTTTGTAAAGGTTTTTATGTTCTTTGAAGTTCAAGACAGACATTGACTCTTCAGTGATTTAGTGGTAGCAAGTTCTGTCTTCTATCTAAAGATAAAAAATTGAGGTGGCTAGGTGGCTTAGTGGACTGAGCATGGCCTTGGAGTCAGGAGTACCTGAGTTCAAATCCAGCCTCAGGCACTTAATAATTACCTAGCTGTGTGGCCTTGGCCAAGACACTTAACGCCATTTGCCTTGCAAAAAAATAAAAAGTTTTCTGCTGTTCATCTTAGAATTTAGACAACCCTGTTTCCCTATGGAAATCCATTTGAAAGCCTTAATTTTTACTAATACACTGTAAGGCCCCCCCTCCATCTTTTATTCAGATTTTGGTACTCTTCAGACCAGGTGCTCTACTGCAGTGGCAGAGGTCCTGTGGGGGAAGGGAAGGCCTTGTATTTTCTCAGTTGTAGCAGAAAACCTGCTGCTAAAATAATAAAGCAATTCTGACCTCAAAAAAAAAAAAAAGAATTTAGATAACCTTTCAGCCTTTGAAGTGATAAGCACTCACAGCCAGTGAACATAATCCCTAAACTAAAAATGCTATAGACAACTGAGAATTGAGCATTTACTAGTCTCCTCAGTTAAAAAAAAAAAAAAAATTCTCCTAAATAACCTACCTTTTGAGACAATCAGAGTCTAGTTTAAAAACCTAAGGATGATCTTGGCAATATAAAAGAAAGTCATCCATAAGAGAACTTATTCATGGTAAGAGCTAAAATTTTCATTCTATTCATAATTCTTTATACTTTACTCAGTGCAAAAGAAGTTAATTTTAGGATGAAACCTCTCTGTGTTGGTCTTTATCTTTAAATATATTACTCTCAAGTTTAATTTGTAGGTACTTCTGTCTGACCATTTTCTTTGTATAATTACTATAAGTTTCTAAGAAAAAATTGCTGCAATTTCTGGAACTTTTATTATATTGCTCATGGGATTTCAGGGTATTAGTAATCCAAGAGTAACTGATTATATTATATATATATATATATTATATTATATATTATATATATTATATATTAAAGGCATCATGTCTGTTGCTTCACAAAAATTATTACCCTAATTTTGTAAATAAAGAAATAGAATAGAATATACAAAGGAATTATATTGATGGGTCATAACTGTTCCAGGCATTTCTTTCTTAAAATTGGCATAGTAAGTGACAGATAACTCTAAGGGACAATTTGTATGGTACAGTAGAACACAATGTCAATAAACTTAGGTATGTTGGATAGAACATTTGTGGTTGACAACAGTCACACAGAATGAAAAGGCAGAAGAATTGAGATATACCTTTTAAAGGTGCTACTCTATCTAGATCATAGAATTATTAAATTATTACAGACAGAATTAGGTTTATTTATTAAATGAGTTTAATTTTCCTAGTAAATAAAAGAACCTATAGGTGAATTAAATATACTTTTTGGTCCAGGAAAAAAAAAGAAAATTAATTCTTTAGAAAAACTAAGCAGTCATTAAATGAAATACTTTAGGAGATCTGAAAGAGGTGATGCACTTGCCCATGGCTCTTTAGGATATCTACTAAAATGGACTGACTGATAACAAAGTACTTCGTTCATTCTGGCTTCCTAAGATTTGACTGAATTATAGATCTATATGATGAAAACAGCGGTGATACAATTTAATTTGAGTGATTCTTTTTACTTATTTTTTAAAATAGAAGTTAATATTCACCATGTATATTTTTGACAAGATAAAACTATTGCAGCATATCAATGTCTTGTCACTACATCTAATCACAGCATTCAAAGTGATATTATGCAAGTACATACCCCATAAAGCAAAGTGGGTCACCCAGCTGTAAGAAATTTAATTTTCCTTTCTGTCAGTTTTTATACTTTGAACTAAAGGCTGCATTTCACTTCAGAACACATGTTTGGGTTTGCTCTGTGAACTTGAGGTTTTCTGATGAGGTATACAAAAATGTTTCTTGGTTATTTTCTCTTTGAAAATAATACCTGTAAAACACCAGCCTAGTCAAGTTACCTATATAGATCTCTTACTTAATCTCTCAATACACAAGCACATATCCCTCATTATTGTGTTCAACTAAAGTCCTCATGATATTTTACAAATTATAAACACTTAATTCAAGTCTACCCTCCCAATTTCTTAGTTGTTCACAATATAATGTAATCTCTTTAGGGGTATGAGACCATGGTAGCAGAGAGGAAGCTATGTGACACAACAGATAGAAGTCTGTACCATGGGGTCAAGAAGATGAGGTCAAAATTGACCTGTAGACAAATTGGGTAACCTTCATCTGTCTCAGTTTTCTCATTTCTTAAAAAAAAAAATGATAATAATAGAATCCCACCCACCATGGTTGTCATGAGGATAAAATAAGATGCAATTAGTAAAGTATTTTGCAAGCTTTAAAGTGCTATATAAATGTTAGCTATTTAAAGTGGTAGTTGTAGGGGCAGTTAGGTGGCATAGTGGATAGAGCACCGGCCCTGGAGTCAGGAGTACCTGAGTTCAAATCCTGCCTCAGACACTTAATAATTACCTAGCTGTGTGGCCTTGGGCAAGCCACTTAACCCCATTGCCTTGCAAAAACTAAAAAAAATAAAATAAAATAAAATAAAGTGGCAGTTGTAGTAGTAATAGCAGTAGCAGTAAATGTAATAGTAAATAGCAGTAGAGTAGCAGTAGTAGTAGTAGTGGTGGTGGTGGTAGTAGTAGTAATGATTGTAATAGAAGTAGTAATAGTAGTAGTAGTAGTAGTAGTAGTAGTAGTAGTTAGTAGTTAGTAGTAATAGTTATAGTAAAATAAGGGACAGACTTAGTCTCTCCAAGAAGTCATTGCTATCAGTATTATTAGAACATGATCCCCTCATCCCTAATTTTTCCACTAACAGAATTTCATGTAGGTATCAAAATAACTTGAATTTTTGAAGCCTTATCTAACAAGTTGGAAAAGGAAGACTGAGAACTTGGAGTCATATGATGTGGGTTTGAATTCTAGCTTTTCCAGTTACCAGTTGGATGATCTCAGGTTACTCAACTCCTCTGAACCTCAAATTACTTAATAATAGTTTGGGTATAATAATATTCACCCTACCTACCTTTCTGAGTAAATATCTGATAAATCTAAATTACTTTATATTAAATATGAACTCATAGTAAGAAGACAGAAGCTTCTACATTGGAAAAACTATTTTAATAGAATCAATCATTTTATTTGAGGTAAAATAAGCAAGCTCTTAAAATGAAAGTAAGAGAAGAACACCAGAATTATGTATGTATTTTTCATACCAGATTCAGAAATTAAGTGGAGAGTAAAAGGAGAGAAGAAAGGGTCTGATTTGCTAGGAGAAAAGATAAAAGTGGGGAGGGAAGGACATCTGTAAGCCATTTCTCCCAGATGAGAAAAGGGGATGGGAGGATAGACATTAAAAAATAAAAAAAGAAAGAGAATGATGGCAATACTTTTTTGAGGAGCTGAAGTCTCATTTCTTCCTAAAAGTCTATTTCAAAGATTCATCTTCCTTCATGGAGTAAAAAAAAAAAAATAAAAACAAACACTAGAAATGGAAAAAAAAATGTTTTCTCTCGTTATTTATTCCTTCTACCCATTAGATAGTATATAGTATAGATCACGAGTTTTTTTAATCACTGAATCTGATCCTAGAGTTCATAGAATTCATTACAGTAAAGAAAGGGACAGGGAAAATTGAAGATGATTTTATTATTAGGAGACTCTATGCAGGAGAAAGGGAAGCTGGGTGGCACAGTGGATAGAATGCCAGATTTGGAGTCAGGAAGACTCATCTTCCTGAATACAAATCCAGTCTCAGAAACTTATTAACTGTGTGAACCTGGGCAAGTCACCAATCCACTTGATTCAGTTTCCTCGTCTATAAAATAAGCTGAAAAAGGAAATGACAAACCATTCCATTATTATTGCCAAGGAAACCCCTGAGGTCACAAAAAGTCAGAAACAATTGGAATAACTGAACAGCAAAATTTAGGAGACATTGGGGAGAGGAAAAAGAATAGAAATTAACTTAGTAAATAGATTGTACTCAAAAATGATGCCATTTCCAAAGAACTGAAAGGAAACTGGAGAGATGGGACATAAAGGAAACATCAGTAAAGTAGGATACTTACTCTTAAACTGTCATTGGACATTCTGCATAAAAATAAATGTAGCAGCAAAGCTGCTACTCAAAATATTTTTCCACCATAAAAGTTTATGATTATCTAAGGATTTCACATATTCCAATTAACAATCAATCTAAAGATTTCTAATATACTTATCTTCACCAATTCTAGTGGTACAAAGGCATGAACAGAGTAACATGTGAAAGGCATTTCCAAGTGAATTTCAAAAAAATATATAAACTATTAAGATAAAAAACAAAACAAAGCATATAATATGTAACGCTTTTCAGAATATCTACATTTTCTGACATTTATTTGAAATGCACACACAATAGCTTCCTAGGGTGAGCTCAGAAAATCAATACCGTAAATGAAATACCATTGGAATCCTCTTTTCATTTCAGCTGTGGTCTGAGTGAAGAGTAGTAATGTCTCTATAAATAATGTTTAGCTTCAGTCTCTTTTACCCTCGTTCCAAACAGATGAGCAATTTCTGAAAAGCAACTGTAGAAGATGCACTTTTGCCTCTTCATCAAAAACATATAAAAATGAAATATATTGCAATATTTATTGTCATGTGTATTACAAACCACCATGGTGATCCAATACAAATGCTTCTTTTCTCTGTGGCACCGACCTTCAAAAGTGATGATGTGAAAAGCTCCAGACTTTATGACAGCTTAACTAGGAATGCATTACAGCTGCTATATTAATATAGAGTGGAAACTCCACTATAAACTTTGAATATGAAAAGAAACTCTGAACCTTGTGCTCTGCCATAAACTTTAAATATGCAGAAAAAGATGTTCAGGAAGGCAGCAAGAGGAGGTTGTGACAATATTTATATGGAATGATGCTACCTCTTTCTTTCTTTTAGTCTAGAAAGTGCACAGTGTTTTTTGTGTGATATAAATTCATTATTTTCCTTATAAATAAATGTCACAAGCTATTCTATAACCTAGCAAAAATCATAAACAAACTGTTAAAACAGTATATGTATGCACATAGATATGTATTTTTCTTTTGACATGTTTCATAAAATAAAGTCTTAAAACTGAAATTCTTTTGCCTACACTAGAATTAGCTTATACTAGGTAAATCTTTGTCAAAGTTTTTGTTTTGAATAGAATCAATTTTACCCTCTAACACCTAAATAATTTCACTAGCAATTAGAATTTATCGATATCTGCCCTGAAATTTACCTAAAAATTGCCAACCACAAATGAAGCTTAATATATATTTGATGATGTTTGTTACTCATTTCATCCATCTTTACTTTAAAACTAATATTTATTAAGCATCTCTAAATGCAAAGCACTGTGATAAGAGGTTGGAAATCTGGGAAGATATATATCTAAGACACTTCTGTTGCTCTTACAATCCTAGCAGAGGAAATATGCAATATGGACAAGTGTATAACACTATATATTAAATAATTATATTATGGAATCTAACATAAAAATAGAATAAAATAATCCAAAGTTGATGTTATAGATGCAATAGCACTTGATTAGGAATTAGGGAGTCTAGTTTTGAGTCCTTATTCTAGGTAGGCAAGTAGTTATATAACCTTAGGCAATAATAAGAATAATGTAGAGCAAAGATGTCAATCTCAGGGTTAGTTGCCCAAACCAGAATAAAGTGTGAAAAGGAAATGTTTAACAAAATAAATGAAAATACAATCAAACATAGAGGAAAGTGCTTTAAAACTGAAACTAAACTTCTGGTAGTGAAAATAAGAATATTTCATTGCTCCAGGTTATGTTTTTAGCATGGTACCTCATTACCTAGATATCCATACTTACTCTTTGTTCAGCCACTCAGTAGTGCCTCAGTCTCAGTGGAATGTCATATTCTTTATAAATCCAGATTTCAAGCCTCTATTGGTCTCAGTCAATAGCTTCGTTGTCTGGAAGCCCTTAGTCCTATTGTTTCTTTTTTGGACATTTGATCATTAATAAAACTAACATCTATAAACAACTCAAAAATATTCATTCATATTTATGATGGATGGGTATAGATGGAGGGAAAATACTGGAAAAGGGACAAGAAAATTAAAACAAGGGAAGAGCAATTCTAAAAGGGACTTTTGACATCACCTTTTGCCTGTCAAATGGCATCAAAATATTCAAGAGTTTTTGTCCTGATCTCGTTTGAAGTTAGGGACTTACCACATTGAATGGTATGGAGAAGAGAAAGATAAAAATCCTGCCCCTTTTCAGAAAGTTCCTTTGTCAAATGATGCTAAAGCTTCACAGACTAATTAATGGCTTCCATAATGGGACATATGTGATGTATACCAAGGATTATTCCTCCAAAAATATCTATGTGGTTTTTAGTAACAAGTTGCAAATTTTTATTGAAAAAATTTAAATAATCTTTCTTAGTATTTAATTATGCAAATTGGCACAAGCATCCTAGTCCAATTTTTATGTCTCATTAATGTATTACGTATTGTATTTTAAATATTCATAAGGGAAGAATGAGAATTCAAAATACTAAAGTGTGGTCAGACACATGCTTGCTTATACATTCCCTTTGAGCGTAATGTGGCTATTGCAGCTTTCACATTACACAGTCTAGTTAAGTTGATTTATGGGTTTTATGCTCTAATTTTTATATAAACAGCCTTGTAGTCTAGGAAAAAAACTAGGTTCAACTCCAAGCTCTGACATATACTGGCTAGGTGACCCTGGCAAACTTTTCAGGCTCTAGTTCTAAAATTATAAATAGCTGATAAGGTATCAATCCAAAATTGGAGTCCGTTCAGTAAAGAATTCTCTACATCAATGAAATCACAAGTGAACTATAGTTTTTATTAAACTAACCTTCCTCAAATGGACAAGTGACTTAAACAATATGAATAGAGAAAAGTTATATTATTTATACTAATAATATATGTGCAAGTGTACTATGAGAAAATGGCAAAGATAACACTTCTCATTCTCTTCCTAGATGCTCTTTATTCTTCATATTATAAAGGAAAAATAATCAAATATTACTAAACATCATCCAAAACAACTTAAAATTCTCAAGATTATTTGAAATTTGAATTAATATCTACTATCACTAATGATGAACCTAAGGATATATAGTGTCTTCATTAGTTAATGATAATATAAAACCATCATGACTGACCAGTCATTTTTTTTAGGATTTTACAAGGCAAATGGGGTCAAGTGTCTTGCCCAAGGCCACACAGCTAGGTAATTGTTAAGTGTCTGAGGCCAGATTTGAACTGAGGTACTCCTGACTCAAGCGCCAGTGCTCTATGCACTGTGCCACCTAGCCGCCCCTGGGTCCTTTTAAAACTAAGTTTTTGTGATTAAATTAATATCATCTCTAAAAGTTTTAATATCTGAATGCTTTTAAAATTTGCAAAAAAAAATCTGTAACCTTTTTAACAATAATCCAGAGAAGTTTCATTTGGATTTTGATCTTATTGTTAAAAAGATTAGAATATAGTGTGCTTTGATTAGTTTATAAGACCAATTGAATGAATATCATTTTTTAATTAAACACAACCAAAGACACACTTTTTCTTTTTGAGTCTACATATCTTTATGATGTATGACAGGCATTGAAACAATGTAAAAAATAACCTGAACTTCAATCTCTGAATCCTAGATTCTCCAAATGCTAAACCAAATTGTTCAAAATGTAACTATGATGTTGACTTTTATAACATTAATAACTTTAATGGCTTCAGACATATCTTTATTAATAAATAAATTTTAATATATTATTTATTTAACCTATTAACTTATATTTTCGATGAATAATATATTTATATTATTAGTATATACACATTACATGATTATGCTTTTAAAACATTTATTTTATGTTTTGCAATGCCCACAAAACAAATATGTATTAGTAGAATATATTATGCATAGAAATTCTACACAAATACATATTGATTTTCATTACTGGTGGAATGGAGAGTAATCTTTAAATTATATTTTATATAATGGTTTCTTCAAATGTTTGCTTATCAAACTATTTTTTCATTTTCATCTTTTTTCAAACAATTAAAACTTTCCTTTGTGATTAATTGTGAAGTATATGTTTAAAAATAGGAAGTTGGTCTCAATATCCTACAGAGTATCATCCCTTCAATTTGCTATGCTTTCTGGGTAGGAGTCTTTGAGCCAAAAGAGCATGACAATTTGTTGATTTGAGCATTGAATTTGTTTATCCAACAAGCTTTTATTAAGCATCTGATTAACACCAGGCATTATGCTTTGTCAAAGACAAAAAAAAAAAAAGTACCTGGTTTCAAGGAGCTTATATTCTTTGGGAATGTCTTTTGTCTTTTATGATGTCTTATTTTCTATGGAAATAGCTCAGTATTTGGAAGGTTCTAAAAGAAAGTGTGGGAGAGAAGAGATTTCCAAATTGAAGGTCTACAGAGCCATTGTGCTGACCTCATTGCTATATGACTGTGAAACTTGGACAATCTACCAGCACCATGTCAGGAAACTGAATTGCTTCCATTTAAATTGTCTTAGGAAGATTCTAAAGATCACTGACAGGACAAGATACCAGACACTGAGGTCTTTTCTCGGGCTAAACTGCCTAACATTCCAACCTTACTACAGAGAGCAACTATGATGGGTTGGACATGATGTTAAAGTGCCAGACATCCATTTGCCAAAAACACTGTTTTATGAAGAACTCGCACAAGGCAAGTGCTCACAAGGGGGTCAGAAGAAGTGATACAAGACCCCCTGAAGGTCTCATTGAAGACTTTTAGAATTTACTGTACAGCATGGGAGACATTGGCACAGGACCAACCAGCGTAGCATGTCCTCATCAGTGAGGATGCTGTGCTCTATGAGGAAGGCAGAATTGAAGCAGCTCAAAGGAAATGTGACATACGTAAGTTTAGAGTGCCCACCCCAGGTGTTCACATGGACTATTTGTGCCCAAACTGTGGTAGAACATTCCGAGCTCGGATTAGTCTTATCAAAGACAGCCAGACACACTGTCATTTGTCTCAAACATAGTGATGTCATTTTGGTCTTCGATAATGAAGAACAAGAACCACTGTTCTATTTGGGGGGGATGCATATAAATATATAAAAAAGGAAATAAAATATATATATATATGTATGAATCATATAGATATTAATTTTTAGAGTTACAGAAGATATAAATTAATTTTAAGAGCTACTAGTAATTGGGAGAAACAAATTTGACTTCTTGTTTGAAGAGTTAAGCTGTCAAAAAACAAGTTTGAATACAGAATAAAGCATACTGTGTTCACTTTTTAAAATTTATGTTTTTCCTTTCTTGTGTTTTTTCCTTAGTTCTAATTCCTCTTTCACTACATGAATAATATGGAAATCTGTTAAACACAATCATACATATACAATTTTTACCATATTGTTCACTGCCACAGAGAAGGGGGAGGGAAGGGAGCATGGTAGAAAAATTTGGAACTCATAAACTTGCAAATGGACGAATGTTGAAAATGAGCTTTATATGTAATTGGGAGAAAATAAGATATTTTTAAAATAAAGTATTTTTTAAAAATAAAGTATTTTAAAAATAGGAATTGCTAAGCTGAGACTTAAAGGAAACTAGAGATTCTATGAGGTAGAGATGGAAGTGGAGGTTGGGGGGAGGAAGAGGAAAGCACATTAAATGCCTATAAGGTACATAGCTGGAAGATGAATATCATGGGCAGGGACAAGAAATAGGTCAATTTGGCTGGAAAGTCGAATTCATAAAGGAAAGTAAAATGTAATAAATCTGGAAAGCTAGGTCAAAGAAAGATTACCAAGGGTTGTGAGTGTGTAAATATCTTATTCTGGTGATGTTTCCTAGAACAGGCAAAAATTTCTTTACAACATACAAGGATTATTCTTGTCATAAGACACTCCTGGCACAAGGTTTATAGCAGCTTTGTTCAATAATATGTTTAATTCATTATTACAAATCACTTTTTGAATATGTTTAAATTCACAAGTAGGAAAGAGGGAAGAAAGGAAGGAAGAAAAGAAGGAAGAAAAGAAAAAAGGAACACAGGCAGGAAGTCAGGAAAAGATAGCAGGATAGGAAGGAAAAAGGAAGGAATGAAGGAAGAAAAGAAAAGAAGGAAGGAAAGCAGGCAAGATATCAGGAAGGAAGGAAGAAAGGAAGGAAGGAAGGAAGGAAGGAAGGAAGGAAGGAAGGAAGGAAGGAAGGAAGGGAGGCAGGGAGGGAAGAAGGAAGGGGAACAAGGGAGAGATGAGGGAGGAAGGGGAAGGAGGAAGGGAGAGAGGAAGGAGAGGGAATGAGAGAAGGAGGGAGAGAGGGAAGGAGGGAGAGCAAGAAGGAAAGAGAGAGGAAGGAAGAGAGGGAAGGAAGGAGGAAGGAAAGAGGGAATGAATGAAGGAAAGAAGGGAGGAAGGGAGGGAGGAAGAAGGAAAGAAAGGCTTATGAAGGACCTATTATATTGCAGGCATCCAAATACTATGAGTGTAATAATTTCAAATCAAACCAAGTATAACTAATACCTCCAGATAACTCAATAAAAGGTAGGAAAATACTAGAATGTGACTGGGGAAATCCACAATAAAATAAACAAAAAAATAATAACTTTATATAGAAGTCTCCTAAGGTAGAGTTCAACAAGTGGTAGACCTAGCCAAGAAGCAATTTTTCACCCCTGACAGTTTTCAGGCTAAAATAAGACTGAACCCAATAAACTAAAATAAATTACAAACTAACACAAAGAAGAGATAAGGAAATTCATTATTAAAAATTTACAAGAAGTGATATCTGGAAAATTTTAGCAAAGGGGTGGCTCACATTCTAAAATAATTTTTTGGGTGGCTAGGTGGCGTAGTAGATAAAGCACCAGCCTTGGAGTCAGGAGTACCTGGGTTCAAATCCGGTCTCAGACACTTAATAATTACCTAGCTGTGTGGCCTTGGGCAAGCCACTTAACCCCATTTGCCTTGCAAAAACCTAAAAAAAAAGAATTTTTTAAAAGAATGAGGAAAAACAATTCAAAAATTAACTACAACAAACTATCAGAAGAAATTCAAAACACTGAAAAATTGGAAGAATTTAAGAGATATGTTACTGCAAAGTTTGATCTAGAAAAAGTCACTGATAGATCATTAATCAATAGCTATGCATTTTCTAAGAAAAATTAATGAAGCAAAAATCATGGGTGCTAATTTCAAGAAATTTAAAGATTAATTATATTAATGAAAGAAATTTTAGGAATAGAAGTCAAAGTAACTGAAAATGACTTCACCATTTATAAGGAATCTATTTCCAATTTGGACTCTCCACTGGATTTCCTTCATTATAATGGTAACCAGTCACCTTTGATGAAATTATGTCTTTATTTTTTATGTCTCACTAGATAATTATGTATGAGATAATCAATGTCATTTTGCTTGTTATATCTTTAAAGATCTCATAATTTTGACATATTCAAGAGTTACAATATTGAAGGATAGCCTTTACATTACTTTTTGGATAACTACAATACCATGGACTAAATGCAAATAACTTTTTGCAATCAACAAAATAGTGCAATAAATTCATGTATTCTCTATTACTTTCAGCCAGACTGTTTTGGAAAAGATGTAGTCTATTGTATAATTTGGCCAGTATATTGTTTAGATCAATAATATGATATGCATATATATGTATATATATTTTGTATATATATATGTATTAGGGAGAATTAAAAGACTAAAAAAGAAGATGGACCAAATAAATATATGTGTATCTATATCCATAAAAATTTATATTTGCATATGTGCATTTGTTGTTGTCATTTATTTAGTTGTGTCCAGCTCTACAACTTCTTCCATCATGGCATACCAGACTCTTATGACTAACTTCCAAAGTTTTTCCAAGTTCGTAAGTAATGCTTCCATGTCATTATCCATCTCATTCGTTTTTATCCTCTTTTCTTTTTGCCTTCAAACTTTCCCAAAATGAGGGTCTTTTCCAGTGAACTCTAACTTCTCATTATGTGGTCAAATTATTATACTTCAGCTTCAGTGTGTGTCCAGTGAATAGTCTGAAATAATTTCTTTAAGTAGTGACTGATTTGATCAACTTATTCCCAAGGCTCTCTGTAAAGTCTTCTCGACACCACAATTCAAAAACATCAATTCTATGGTATTCACCTTTCCTTATAGTCCAACTCTCCCAGTCATACAATACTTGAAGTATGTATAATTTCTTAGAAGAATCAAAATAGGGGTGGCTAGGTGGTGCAGTGGATAGAGCACCGGCCCTGGAGTCAGGAGTACCTGAGCCTCAGACACTTAATAATTACCTGGTTGTGTGGCCTTTGGCAAGCCACTTAACCACATTGCCTTGCAAACAACTAAAAAAAAAAAAAAAGAATCAAAATAAGTGACTTAAGGAGCAGGGAAAAGATGGTAGCTGGAACTACATTTCAAAATTCCATTTGTAATGATAATTGAGAATTGATATAAAAGTTACTACCACATCTATGATCAAAAACTGAAATGAAAAGAAAAATGACAGACTGAATTCTGTGCCACCTTCTGTAAAGTAGGTCTACAAGAGCCCTCCAGAATGTTAAGTGGTTCTTTCCTCTATGGAAACTATAGGGACACAAAGCACATAGGGCAGGAGCACTTGCAGGGGCTGTGATCTACTACTGTACCCATAAAAGTAGAATTTTGATGATATCATGGATCTATCAAAATATAAGTTTAGATAGATTACAAAATAGGCATAGTAGAAAAAAACAACAATTTTGGAGTCAGGAGTTTTTATTTTATATTTAGAGTTCTTGCAAATTGCTGACAAATCTCTTCCCCCTGAGACTCATTTGCCACGTTTATAAAATAAGGTGGTTGAACCACTTATTTTTAAGACTCCTTCAATTTCTAACATTCCATAGTCCTAATTAAAGACACAATAGAAGGGACAGCTAGGTGGTGCAGTGGATAGAGCACAAACCCTAAAGTCAAGAGGATCTGAGTTCAAATCCAAACTCAGGCTTAAAATATTACCTAGCTGTGACCATGGGCAAGTCATTTAACCCCATTGCCTTCCAAAAACAAACAAAAAAGATACAATAGCTACTGAAAATAAAACGTCTAAAGATCATAATTTGTCATCAGAATAAAAATTAATATGTGAAAATTAACAAAATATAAGTTTAAAATGATTATTACCCAAAATTAATATCTTCCTTTTCTCTTTTTTTCCTCCTCTTAGAGAATAAATATATATAAAAACCTCTATGCTACAAGAACCTTCTTTGCCCCTGACTCAGAGCAACAGCTTTTACTTGTCCCTAAGAATCCATGAATATCACAGGTAATTGTCTTGCCATTAATCAATATGTTTTCCTTCCTGTTGCAAATGGAAATTGTCAAGTACTCCTGCCATTAGCAGAGTCAATGGATAAGGGAAAAAAAACCCTGTCTAGTTATGAAACAGATCTCTTTTGCAGTTAAAAATAAAAGATGAGAGAAAAAAGAAAGCAGGGAGAATTTCATTTGAAATTAAAAAGACTGAATTTTTTTAAATTAACTTTTTAAAATGTCTCCCATCACTATCATTAAAGTGAAGCAACATAGGTTTTCCTGACAATAAGTTTCAGCAGCAGAATAAGCCTGCTTCAAATATGAGTTCAAGTTAATGTTTCATTATCTGTCCTATCAAATCAGAAAACAATTCTTATCCAACAAAAATACTGCACTATCATGATCTTAGGACAAGGAGGGATTAGGATCAATTAATTAAAGGGATAGAGAACTGTCATTTATAATTTATTATTTCAGATAGAAATAAAGTAGTCAATTTGTAGATTTCTGTGGAATTTAAAAGGCATTAAAACTGTTTGGAGCTGAACCCATCCCTGAAGCACAATTTATAGGTCAAATATAGTAGCTATTGTTTTTCATCATTTTGGGGTTGGGGAGGGTTGTTTGTTTTTTTAGATTTTTGCAAGGCAGTGGGGTTAAGTGGCTTGCCCAAGGCCACACAGCTAAGTAATTATTAAGTGTCTGAGGTCGGATTTGAATTCAAGTGCTCCTGACTCCAGGGCCAGTGCTCTATCCACTGTGTCACCTAGCTGCCCCATAACTATTGGGTTTTTTTTTAATTTTTCTTTTTTTTAATTATGGTTTATTTGGAACTTAACTCAAGAAAGATTTCTAAGAAAAAAAACTGTCAGCAAATATTGTCAGATGACACAAGATAACTCTAATGTAAATACTTTACAGGTAAGAATACTGAGTATGGGAAATGAATTCTGAAATTTCCAGGTTTTCCAGATTTGTGGCACAGAAAGAAAATCGTCATAAAATGAATGTAGAGCAGCAAAGATAAAAGGATAAAGCAGTAGTCCTAGAACAACTTGAAAGGACCTCAGAGAGGACTCCAGGGGTTTGGTTTAAAGACCTCTAGGGCAATTTCACTGAATTAACAAATAGTGGGCCCTGAGGAAAACAGAGTAAGGCTCAAGAAATTTCACCTCAAGAACTATTACCTCCCAAATTTTCAGCTAAGAAACAGAAGATGACTAAGGAAAGATTGAAGGACCCCCTCCACCTCCAAAGCCTTCTGTTTCCAGAAGTACCACCTAGGCTGGTTAGACATGATCCTGGTTGAGGTCACCGAGATGGGGAAATGAGCATATGCCTGTAGAGTGTGCTTCCACAGGGAGTGAGAACATTTTCCCAACTGTGAGACTAGTGACCTAACTTAAACTTAGGAGACTAGGAGAGGGAGATCTTGAAATTAAGCCCCCAGACTGAATTCAGAAAACAACAGAAAGGAGCATCTGAAACTTAAGGTAATATTGTCCACATCCCAGGGTTAAAACTTGAATATAATAATTAGCAATAATAATTGGCTGCTAAAATGAAATAAAACAAAAATAAAAATGAGTAAGAAAGGGAAAAATGACATAACTATAAAGATCGACTTTGGTTTTAAAAAAAGGTCTGGGTTCACATTAAGGGGACAATAGTGAAATTTACAAAAACAAAAAACAATCCCACCCCAAAAAGTAAGACCAAATGGTCATAAACCAAAAGGAACTTTTTTGGAAGAACTTAAAAAGGAATTCAAAAATTAAATAAAAGCAATCTAAGAAAATTATGAAAAAGAAAGTTAACCAATTGGAAAAAATATTATAGAATCTTATGGAAGAAAACAGCTTCTTGAAAAGTAGAAATGGGAAATTGTGAACTGTTTTCAATCGTTCTGGAGAGCAATCTGCAATTATGCTTAGAGTTCTTTAACTACCTAGATCCTTTGATCCAGAAATACCACCACTTTATCTACTTCCAAAAATGATTAGGAAAAAAAGGGAAAGAACCCATATGTTCTAAAATGTTTATAGCAACTCTCTTTGTGGTGGCAAAGAACTGGAAATTACAGGGATGCCCATCAATTGGAGAATGGCTGAACACGTTGTGCAATAGGATTGGGATGGAATACCACTATGCTACAAGAATGATAAGCTCAATAACTTTAGAAAAACATGGACAGAAAGGCACAAAATAACGAAGAGTGAAATGAGCAGAACCAAGAGAAATTGTATGCAGTAGCATCAATATTGTTTTTAAAAATACTTCAAGTGAATAAGTTATTTTGACTATTATAAATGCTCCAATTAACTATATAGGATATATGAAAAAGACTTCCAAAGAAAGAACTGATAAATAGAACTATGATAGATTAATTTTACATACATCTATCTATTGATGTCTAATGGTAACTATCTCTAGGACAGGGAAGAGTAAGAAAAAAAGGAGGAAAAAGTTTACAAGGTAATTTTGTTGTACGTTTGAATGTAATAGCAAATTATGCACATTAGATTTATAATTTCATATGCAATTATCTTTTGATTCTACAGAAAGAGAAATGTTTGTTTTATTCCATAAATTAATTTTTCAAAAATCACAATACTGAATCTGTGACATAAAGTGACTTATCATGGCCATTAATCTCAGAGCCTGGATTTGAAGTTGTAGGCAGAGAAGCAAGGAGAATATGAGGAAATGGAATTTTCTAATTCTATATTCATTACTTTTTTTAAAAAAAATAACAGAATATTCATTATCTTTTAGGACACTTTTATCACAAGCTACCCACAAAAGTAAGTTAGTCCTTTATTAGTATAGTATGTAGAATTTTTAAAGTGTTAATTTAACTATTTCTAATGAGATAATGAGATAATATGATATCAATGAGGAAAAGAATAGCTATCATTTATTGGTCTTTAAGGGTACGAAGCACTTTACATATGGTGCTTCAGTTGAGAAGCAGCAGTGGCAGGAGCGGTGATGACAGCACTAGTAGCTGATTGTTGTTTTCCGTCCTTCTGGAAGAGGATCAGAAAGAAATGACTTTAGAGTCTTCCAGTGTGTCAAATTGTGTCTTATCAGACTAATATAAAGCTCAGAATGCTCAGTCACAGGTCGGATGCAAACATGTGAACATCTGGAGTGGATTCTTTCAACTTGCACATCTCTTGTTTCCTTTCAGTGGTTTCAATTCTGCCTTGTTCATAAAGTGCAGCAACCTCTCTGAGAAGGGCACGCCATGCTGGGTGGTCCTGCTCCAGTGTCTTCCATGATGCATAATCAATTACAAAATCCTTTTATTTTCAGATTTTTGCAAGGCAAATGGGTTAAATGACTTGCCCAAGGACACACAATTAGGTAGTTATTAAGTATTTGAGGTCAGATTTGAACTCAGGTACTCCTGACTCCAGGGCCGGTGCTCTATCCACTGTGCCACCTAGCCGCCCCATGAGAAGCTATTTCAAAATTCTTAAGAGAGAACTTGCGTGTCCTTGAATTGTTTTTTCTGATCTCTCTGTGAGTGTTTGCCCTGTGTGAGTTCTCCATAAAATAATCTTTTTGGCAAGTGTATTTTTGTCATTCAAACAATGTGGCTAGAGCATGTCCTTCATACTCAATCAATAGTATGGATATTAACTTTTAAGTCTTTATGAGGTACAGTTCATAGATCACTGACTCTGGCATCAGAGGGCCAGTGTTCAAACCCTGCCCATGGCATCAACTATGTGAGTGACTTTGGAAAAGGCTATTTCCTCTATTTCTATCACTGTAAAATGATAAGATTAGAATAAATGATTTCTCAAGCTCCTTCTAAATTTATGGTCCTGTGCTTGTTTATTTCTTATCTACTTGTCTTCAGAACTTGACAAATAAAATTTCTATATCAATATATGATATATTCATATATGTATTTATATATAGTAAATGAAATGTACATAAATGAAACTGAATATTTCTATTAAATATATAATAAATTCAACCTATATGTTTCAAAGCTGCCCTCCTTGTTGATACTTTTTTCCTGGCCTTCTTTCTGTTCTCTAAATTTTAAAATAAAATGCCTCAATATCCCCTTTTCTTTTTTTTTTACTTTCTATTGATCCCCTATCTCTATCTCCCTTCATTCCCATTTTTCCTCCAAACCCCAAGGGAATGAAAGTACAAGAGCAAAATCTTATAATTCAGTACATTAATGAAACAAAATGCTGCATCCAAAAATGTATCATCTTATTCTGCATCCTGAGTCCAACACTTCTCTGTCAAGAGTGGGGAGTTCACTTAATCATCAATCCTTTGGAATCATAAGTAGTGATCTATCAAGTGTGGCAAAGTTGTTTTTCTTTATGATGTTAATATCATTTGATTTGTTATAGTTCTGCTTACTTCCAAACATCAATCCTTGTTTTCCTTTAAATGATTTAGTGATTGTTTATGACAGTAGTATTTCTTTTTATTTATTTAGTACAATTTGACCATTCACCATGAATGAACACCCTCTTATTTTTCAGTTCTTTGGTATGACAGGAAGAGCTGCTATTTTTACAGATATACTTTTTCTCTTTTCTTGTTAATGCTTTTTAATTTATTCTTTATTTTTGGAATATAGGTCTATAAGTGGTATACCTTGGTCTAAGTCTTTGTACAGTTTACTGACTTTGGGGACAAAACTCCAAATTATTTCACAAAATTGCTGGATTAATTTATAGCTCTACCAAACATTTATAGTTATACAAAAAATTAAATTCCATGAAATTAAATTCCATAGCCCCTGGAACATCTTGCATTTTTGTCATATTTGCCAATTTGATATGCCAAATAAAAAATCAGAGTTGCCTTTCTCTAATTATTGACTTTGAACATCTTTTCATATGTTTATGCATAGCTGGAATTTCTTCCTTTGCAAAGTGAAAAAGTTTATAACCTTTGACCATTTAGTATTTGGTAGATATATTGATTCATAAACTTCAATCAGTTTGTTATGTGGTGAATTGGCAAAACTCCTCAAACATGTTTTCCTATGAACTTACTTTCCTTATGTTTTGTTAAATTTTTTGTGTGTAAATTTTAAAAATTTTTCTGTAATTAAAATTAACCTTTATTTCTTCTATAATCTTCCTGATCTTTTGTCTTCCTCTACCCATATATCTGAAAGCTAATTTCTTTCTTGCTCTGTTGAATCTTTATATTTCATTTATACTATATATTATTACTTTTGCATTACATATTATTTATTGTAAGTCATATATAACAATAACATATTGATAAATAAACTTTAAGTTTTTTATAAGTCATCTGTAGATTTAGAGCTTAGCTTAGTATATAGTGTATATTTGGTATATTTTGTATATAAATGATATATAGTATACAGTGTCCATCTAAAATTAATTTCTCCTTTATTCCTTTCCAGTTTTCCTAGCGGTTTCAAACAAAACAATGCTTGCCCCAAAATTATGGTAATAATGAGAATCCTAGCTTTACTCCTAATCATATTGGAAATACTGCTAACCTGCTAACCTTTCTCGATTACGTATATGTGTATATATGTGTGTGTGTGTGTGTGTATATATATATATATATATATGTCAAAATGCTTTTTTGGCAATTGTTAGTATAATTGTTTTCTATTATTTTTGCTATTCATATGATTCTTCCTTGTATTGATCTAATCTACCTTCTTGGCAAAAGTCCAACTTCTGTATAATCTTTTTAATATATATAATATAGTCCACTTGTTAATATTTTATTTAATATCTTTATGTTAATATTCATTATGGATTCTAGTCTAAAGTTTTCTTTCTCTATGTTATCTCAAAACTATAGTTTCATAATACAAAGAGTATAGAAGGTTCTTTATTTTCTTATTTTTACAAGCAACTTATGTTAAATTGGAAATTATTGATCTTTGAGAGTTCACTTATAAAATATTTAATTTCTTTTTCTGAAATGAAATTGATCCAATATTCAATTTCTTCTGTTCATTTTGGTAATTTATTTTTTAATTATTAATTTCATCTAAGTTATCTGTTTGACTCTTTATGTTTAAAGTGTTTTTATTTCCTTTAAACAACATATCTTTGGATTGTTTTCTAATCCATGAACTTGTCTAATGCATTATACTCTTCCATTGTAGCAATAAGCTCATCCTGTTCACACTCATGGTTATGATTGTAAATTGTATTTTTCCTTGCAACCTGTCCTCTTGTACTTTTTCTTCTCTTAATCTTAGTCCTTCTGTTTACAAAAATGAATAAGGTAAGAGAGGGATTTACCTAACCCTTATGATCTAAAAATGATGTGAGTTGCTTCTTTTACACTGAATTATTGCTTTTTTCTTCCCCTTATTATTTTTGCTCAATCATTCAATCCTGTTTGATTCTTGATGACTCCATGCACCATACTTCCCATGAGGTTTTCTTGCAAATATATTGGAATGATTTGCCATTTTCTCCAATGGATTAAGGCAACAGGGATTAAGTGACCTGTCCAAGACCCACAGTCAGAAAATATTTGAAACCAGGTTTCAGATCTTCCTGAGGTCCAGAACTCTATCTAGCAAGCCATCTAGTTGTTTTCTTCTCCTTGCTCCATCTCTAATCAGAAGTTTTCACTTCCTCTCATTTAATTTCTGTCTCCCCCACTCCAGGCTTGGTTGGCAACGTTGAAGTTGAACTTTTGTATTTTTACTTATAGCTATTGTTTGACCTAGACTATATTCCCTCTTAAGCTTTCCTCTCCCCTTCCTTGTCTGTGGCCATGTCCCTAATGAGTTTAATGAATTTTATACTGTCACCTTATGCTTATGTGTATGTCTGTATGTTTTCTCCCTTTTTTCATAGGATGCCAGTTCCATCCAAATTCTTTCCATTATGTTTGTATTCTTCATTCTGGACACATCCATTATGTGAGGGGGAAAAAATTACTTACCTTTCCTCTTTCTTTGTATTGAATATAAACTCTTATAATTCAGACTTCCTTCTTCTTATAAGACCATAAAAAAAGAATAAAACTATCTTCTAGGCCCTTTGCCTATTTTATTTAACTTCATTTTATGACCTCTGAAAATATTATTCTGAGAATAGACTGGTTTCTTTTCTAGATTTTAGCTATGATGTTCTTGGAGATTTCATTTTGGAGTTTCACTTAGAGATACTCTGTAGAATTTTTTTTACATTCATATTGCCAGCCCTTTTAATAAGATAGTTGGAAACTTTTCTGTTATAATTTCATGAGATGTGCCCTGCAAGCATCTTTGCTTGGTCACGATTTTCAGGTTGTTCAATCATCCCACAATTACCTTTCTTTTTCTTCCTAGGTGAATTTTAAAAAAATACATATACATCACATTTTTCCTGGGTTATTTCAATAATTTTCTTTTCTTTTAGTATTCCTTATTATCTCAAGAAGTCATTGTTTTGTTTGCCTCATTTAAGTATTTAGAGAGAATGATTCTTGTTTTGCTTTGTTATGGTCTTTTCTAAAGTATTAAAATATTCCATTTGCCATTCTTTCCTCCCTATGATTGCATTCTATATTTCTTATTTAAATTTTTTCAAGGTTCTTTTGTAGTCATTGTGGATAAGATATTATTTTCTCTGAGACTATACTTGGGTCTCATTTTTTAAATAAGCTTATAACTTGAGTTTCTCCCAGCTCAAGTTATTTTTTGTGTTTAGTGGTTTCTTCTATTTACTTATGTATCTACTTAATCACTAGATTTAGCATTTTTATTGTTATCAAATTTTGGTCCTAAATTCCTTCATGGTATGGGCAAGCCCATGCCCTAGAATTCAGTTCCAAAGACCAGACACTGCTTTCTTCAAAACTCATGCAGTCTTATTTCATGATATGCCTCAGGCCACCTGAACCCCAGCGGAATGGGCAGAATGAGAACAATTTATACAAATGTTGGAAGGCAGCTGAAGCAAACAGAGTCAAATGCTAAGCATTTGCTCAAACACTAAAGACGATGAGGTCATTTACCATGTTCTAAACCAATTCTAGTCAACTTCACTTCTATCTTTGGACTTTGAACTTTGATGGCTCTGGAAGAGAGTGAGCTGATGACCACACAATTCTGCCTCTCTTAAATTTTCTTCAAAAATGAAGGATTAACAATAATACCTGAATGTTGGGTTGGGCCAATGCTGCCTGGATATTAGTCCAAATATCTAACCTCCATCTCCTGCTGAGGTTGGGGTTACTTCTATTGCTCTATCTCATTAGATCTGAACTGCTTCATGCTTTTCCTTCTACTTAGTCTTCATTTTCTTTATTCTGTGAATTGACAGGATTCTGAAATTTTAGCATAATCTCGAACTGAGTGAGAGTTTATTTTTTGGCTATGTTTATCATTGTTCCTTTTGTCACCTTTTTAGAACTTTACAAGAAATGTTAGGGGTCTGCTCTAAGATACTCTAGTTCCTATCATGCTGACATCTTTCCACAATTATCTTTGTCTCAGCTTAGCATTGTGAAGCTTTTTTTCCCCCCTGGGCTTATACACTGGTTTTTGACATAACAGAAAGTTTCTAACAAGCAATTCTGTCCCTCCAGATACATATAAGGTACCTTCAAAAAAGAAGGATAGCATTTTTAGAACAAACCCAGAACACTGCCAACCACAGAGAGATCCTTATCAGCACATGTTTCTTTGAATGATGATTCTTTGAATAGTTCCAGTGGCAAGTATCCTTCAGCATGACAAAAATGGTAAATTAAAAGTGTCAGACAGTTTGTAATAAAACTAAATCAGCCCAGACAGGTAAATATCTCCTTAACTCCATTTTTGTTGGTGATTTTGTGAATTTGGTCATTACTTCTTTAAGGGTGATTATTTTTTCTTAGGATCTCTATGGCATCATTATTTTGTGAGTGATAGTGTTTTCTCTCATTATTGCAAATAATGCTTCTCTCTGTTTAATAAAATTTGTGATAAAATTTAAATAGTTTTCATGGTATAACAGATAGAATACTATACTGGCAGAAGAAAGGATTCTAGATCTGACTGCAGGTATTTCATTGTCAGTCAATCAACAAACTTTTTTAAAGCACTTACTATGTGGGAAGCACTGTGCTAAGCAAGAACTATCCACATAAATAAAGGCAAAAACAGTTTCTGATTTCAAGGAGTTTGCATTCTAATTGAGAAGATAACACACAAATAATTATGTATATGTCTCAAAAGAATTGCAAACAACCAACATTCTTATGAATGATTGCTTCAAATCACTAATAATTGAAAAATAAATCATTATAATTATATATTTAAAATATTATATGGGGGCAGCTAGGTGGTGGATAGAGCACCAGTCCTGAAGTCAGAAACACATGAGCTCAAATCTGACCTCAGAGACTTAATAATTACTTAGCTGTGAGACACATTGCCTTGCAAAAACAAAAAAAAGTCTAAAATGTATAAAATTTATATTGTTATTATTAAATGATATATTAAATTTATAAATTATAATAATTGCAAGACATGTAAATCAATCAATGAATAAACATCTTAAAGTTTGAGGTATTGAGGAATACAAAAAGGAGGGGGGAAAAGGTTCCTTCCTTTCAGGAGCTTCCAGTCTAATGGAGAAGACAATAAATAAGCAAACAAACATGTACAAAAAAATTATATTCAGTATAAATAGGCTCTAAATAACAAAAGAAATTCATTAGAAGTAAAAGGAATTTAAAAAGATGGGATTTTACTTGTTAACTGAAGGGAGCCAGGAAAGTTGATTGGAAAAAAATAATAAATAAGCAGACTAATCGTTGTTTGAAAGATTGTGGAAAGACAGATATGAATACACTGTTAGTGAAGTTGTACATTGTACAACTTCTTGAAAGCAATTTGGAATTAGAATAGGAAAGTAACTAAAATACCCTTAACTTTTGACTCAAATGCTATACTACTACAGATATCCAAACAAGTCAATAGTTAAAAAAATTATATGGAAAAAATATTTAGAACAGCAATTTTATAATATCAAAGAGCTGGAAAAAATAGATGTGCATTGATTGGGGAATGTCTAAACATATTGTGGCTCATGTATGTAATTGAAAATTATTGCACAAAAAGAAATAAAGAAACTATAAAATACAGAGAAGGATAGACCATGAACTGGTACCAAGTGAATAAGAACCAAGAAAAAAATATATAAAATGATGTACAACAGTACAAATAATATAAACTAAATGTCATGAAATTATAATGACAAAGTTGATCCCTGAAGAAAACATATAATTCATCCCCTTCATTTCTTTGCAGAATTACGGCACGATGAATGTGAAATAGTGTACACATATATAAGGCTTTACTACTGTGCTGCTACTAACATTTTAAACTTTTTGAATTAAGAAATATTTTTTAAAATTTTTGTAGTAGCATCATCAGAGAATGGGATAATATAGAGAGAGGAATAAGAGATTATCTAATTGAACCCCTCTTCATTTTACAGATAAGAAAACATTGAGTTATTTGCCCAATATATCACAAAGTTATCAAGTGGAAGGACTAGAATTCAAACTCAGGTCTTTATCAGAAATAATCCTTTGGGAGGGAGATGGAAGATACATGAAGAAATTAAGGTAACAAAAACAAAAGGCAACTTTATAATATTTTTAAAGAATGTAACCCAGTTCAAAAAGCAATATGTTCCATTTGAAAATTATTTAGTATTTCACCTTCATTTTTTATATTGCAGCATTTAAAAATGCCTAAAAGATTTTAAAGCATTATAAATTAACATTTATGCATAATATATAATTAACATATAATATACAATATATAAATTCATAAATGTAATTGAAATGATAAATAATTTGATAATATATTATGTATCTATGTTACATATATACACACATAAGTGTATGTATATATGACTGCACCATTTAGAATCACTGAACACTAAAGCTGGAGTGGGACCTCCAATCCCTTTTAAGCGGACAAAATTGAAGCTCTGAATGGTAAAGAGACTTATTCAAAACAGTTTAATGATAGAGATGGAACAGTTAGCAGAACTCTTCTTTGATGACCATACAATAAGATGTTTGACTAAGAAGTCAGTTTAAAGAAACCTTAGTGAGCAATAGCTAGCCTCTTGATTCAAAGTCTATCACTTTCTACTATATCATACTGATTATCTAACTATAATGAAACTAAAATCTACAGATGGAATATTTTTTGATATAGTCCAGAAAAATCTGTGGAACATTCTTACTGAAGTTTGATTGTCAGGAAAGTTAAGCAATAGTTGAATTTCTTTGAGTAATAGATCCTTTCTATATATCCTATTCAATCATTCTCTTCACAAGACCCTGCACTCAGAGATAAATGTAACTTAGAAGGTTTCCTATTGCCTCTAAGATAAAATACCAAGTCATTATTCTAGCATTTAAAATCCTAAGAAATCTGAACCTAACCTTTCATTTGATACTTATTTAATAATACCCCCCATTTGCATACTCTCTATTCCAATTAAACTGATCTTCTAGCTATTCCCTGGGCATAAAATCTCCCACTGTGCCTTTGCACAGGGTTTCCCACATGTCTGAAAGTAATTCCCTTTTTACTTCTGTTTCTTAGATTTCCTGGCTTCCTTTAAAATATAGCTCAGGTTCTGTCCCTTAACCAAGTCTTTCCTGGTTCCCCCAATAGGTAGTGCTCTTTCCCTTGAAATTAATTAATATGAATTTGAATATTCCTTGTATTTCTTTATTTGGGAACCTTTTTTTATTCAATTACTTTCATCAATCTTATCTCCCAGTAGAATGTGAAATGTGTTGTCCTTGAGGACAGAGACTGTTTCATATTTTTCTTTGTATCAACAGAACCCAACCAAAGGGTTTTGCATTTAATAGGTGTATTTTAAAAAATTGTTTGAACTGTTGAACTGATCTTATACACCACATTCAGGCTTACAAAATGCTTTCCTAGCAACACCATGAGGTGTTGGACCTATTATCCCCAGAATGGTTTCAAGACTTCCAAGGTAGGGTGGAGTCAGGATTCAAACACCTTATCCAATATCTAATATATTTCCTATTACACCAGACATATACATAAAATCTTCCAAATGCATTATAAGGTTAATTTCCTAAAGCTTTCCTACCACCTTCATTCAGAAGAGAGCTCACTGGCTGCTAGCCACTCATCACAATATGTTCCCTGTGGCTTCAGGGTAACCCTTTTGGATTTTTAAAGTCATAAGAGACCTCTATTTACTATCAATAGATCACAGTATCTGACCAACTAGAAAAACTCTTCTTTGGCGACTGTACAATCAGATATGTGGCTGAGAAGTCAGTTCAAAAAAGTCCTAGTGAATAGACACTGAATAATAACTAGTTTCTAGGTAAAATGAAAGTGTGGCTGACACCCAGCAAGACCCACAGAATGACTGCACTTCCTGAGTGCTCTCAAGAGTCAAAGGATGGATGGCATCACCCCTGGGAATATTTCTCTTTATGGCAAATAAACGTGGATTCTGCTACAGAAATACACACCATGCTGGAATTGGCACCCTGTGCTTTGTTGAAAACCTTCCTGCCTAGGGTTTTAAAAATAAATCAAAGGGCATGAATGAAATACCTTCAGCATATTATTTTTTAAAAAAACCATTGGCTGCTCCATAAGACTTCTAGTTAAGTCATGTTTACCACCTCAGACTTAACATCAACTTCTGACTCCCTCCATTCTTCACACAGCAGGTCAATTTTCCTTGAGGGTATTCTACAATCTCCTCTTAGAAAAGGATAATTCTTCTTTCTAAAGCCTGGAATAAATGTAAATTTTAAGAGAAGGGCAATTAACTATAATAAATAGGTTTTTTTTAAATATAGGAAAAATGGATGACTGAGAAAGAAGAAATAGTAGGCTAGAAAGCTAACCTGCCTACTAAATGAATAAACTCCTAACTTGTCATGCTATCAGTTACCCATATCCAAACCCAATGAATATGTAATCACCTACCTATATGCCAGAACACTATGTTAGGTGCTGGAAGTTGTTGTTCAGTTGTTCAGTCATATCTGACTTTTCATGATTTCAAGGACCATAGCATGCCAGATCAATCTATACTACACTATCTGTCTCCCAAGCTTTTGTTTGTTGCTTCCACAATGCTATCTCATCCTCTACCATCTTTTCCTTTTGCCTTCTATCCTTCCCATTATCCAGGTCTTTTCTAATGAGTCCTGTCTTATCATTATGTAGTCAAAATATTTAAGCTTCAATTTCACTCTTTGATCTTCCAATGAATAAGTCTGCATTAATTTCTTTAAGGATTGACTGATTTTATCTCCTTGCTATCCAAGGAACTCTCAAAAATCTTCCCCAGGATCACAATTTGAATGTGCCAATTCTGTGGTACTCTGCTTTCTTTATAATTCATCTCTCACAGTCATATGCTGCTATTGAAAAAACCTTAGCTTTGACTATTATAGCTGCTCTGCTCTATCTTACTAAGTGCAATTGAAACAAAGAAATATGATTCCCTACCCTCAAAGAACTTATAATCTAAAGAAGGAGATGTTACACAAAAGGAGGTCAGATGAGGTCAGAGAGGGATGACAGGTTAGGGGCATCGCTATTTTGTGGAATTGAAACCAACCAGAACAACAGATGAAGAATGAAATGAGATTAAAGTCTATTTTCCAACATCTATAAAGGAAAACATTGAGAGAAATTTGGCTCTATGCCTTCCAGTCTTTCAATCAAAAGGGAGAGGAGGCTGAAGGATGTTAGTATCAATCAGTGCTTGAGTTAGCAGCTTGGTGGGGAGTTTAGCAGCGACAGTCCATATGCCTTTCCTCTAGCAGCAAGATATGTGTACAGATTTAGATATGATTTCTAACTGAATGCTCTTTATAACAAAAGGCATGCAACTGCAAGAAAACTGACTTGGGCAGAGATATGGTTTGTACCTGTACAATAAAATAAGAGTGAGTGACCCCCATGAGCCTCATTCTATCAAAGAAAGAAAAAATCTTGTCAATATTGTGCTATAATTCAGTGGTTTTTCAAGTAAGGGATTGGGTTTCCTGAGAGAACAAGGGATATGACTAACTAATCAGAAGAAAGGAAGATGTGTCACATTTTTCCTTTCCTATGATAGCCAATCATGGACTTTTCTGGCCAAGCTCAACCTTTCAAGGATGTGCAGTACTTGGCTTGGCTGGTATATTCCCACTAAGAACAATAGGAGCAATGAATATTTTCCAGTCTTCAAACTATATAGTTAAGAAACAAACTTTTGATATGCTGCTGAGGCAGAATTGGGAAGATATATACAAAAGACTGCTATGGGGACAACTCGACCCTTTTTTGATTCTCTAGTGATAAATAAGGAAGATGAGATCCTTTGGGTCTTCTCTGGGAGAGAGGACATGTGCTCTCTCTCAACCGAAGCCTCTGTGAAAATTAAAGCACATCACCCTTCTGCTGCTGAGAGAAGAAGCAGTCTCCTACAGTCAGCTAACTTTCTCCTCACCAAGACCACCATGATGTTCTATGGACCTATACTCTTACCATTTTGCATTTGTTCTCTCCTAATAGAAAAATATGGGATACTAAACTAGGCTTTGTAACTATGGGGGCTTCAAAAGGTTAAGATGATGTCTGAAAGCCAGAGTTTATGCCTCACTTTGTAGATAGACAATTTAGTGAAGATCATATCTCAGTGGACCTATTTGACCTAGAATAGAGGTTCACAAAAAAACACTAAGAGGAAGTGACAGACATTTATTTATTAGCTATATCTCATTTAAAAATGAATTTTATGGGGTAAAATTTGAACTCGACTCTCCCAAGGAACCAATGTGATATAAAGGAGAGGATGTCCCTAAGAATTTGAAGGAAATATTTGTACTTTTGCTTTTGCCATATATTTTATAGAAAAAAAAATTGATGTTAGTTGATTAAATGAAAATGGGACATTAATTACTGGTGGCAAACATTGGAAGAAAACACCAGCATGAGGTCTTAATCTCATAGCCTAAAAGAAAGATATACCCAAATCTCCTCTAAGGGAGTTTATATCATTATTTTGATTTATGAAGATTCCCAGAGCTTTATTGGCTACTTACACTCCTCCTTTCACTTTAGTCTAACACCTTCCCCAACCCATACTGCATCTTCTTCCACAACTATTTCCCCACATGTACAAACTTAAAGCAAAATTCTAACCTAATCAGGATCTAGGCATTCATGGCACCTGGAAAAGCAAAATTCCCCAACTAACTCCAAGGATCCCCACCTTTTGTATCTAAGATCATTTTGTGACTGCCTACAGAACTAGTAGTCTTAAGCAAGTGGCCTATGAATAAGTTTCTCTCTCTCTCTCTCTCTCTCTCTCTCTCACACACACACACACACACACACACACACACACACACACACACTTCATCTTTTTAGAGGGGAAGACTGAGTTGTGTAGGATGAGTAGGCATGAATGAGTTGTGATATAATTCATAGATTTCATTTCATTTTCTTCCCAAAAATGTCAGCCTCTTCCCTAATTTTGTCAAGATTATCACCATACTTCTAGTCATCTATGCTTTCCATAAGAGATATAAGAGAGAAATATAAGGATGGCCCAGAACATTTTTTTAATTTGTACATGAAAGAGTTAGTGAATTAGAAAGAGAAATAAGAAAGGAGCCACAAAGAAACCTCTTTGTGTCAGATGGAATGAAATTCTCTATAAAATTAGTCCTGGAGTGTTAACAAAGAAGGAATAGCTCTGTATCTAAGACTGCACAGTTGTTAGCTGTGTTGAGATTATTTAAGATTCTTTGGGGAATATCTTCAATTTGCTTGCAATCACAAACGTTAAGGTGGTTTATAGAAGGAAGTTTGTAAAAAAAAAAGTGTGGAAAGAGTAAGTCTGCCCAGTTAGGCAAGAGAAAGGAAAAGGGAAAGACAGAGGAAATGGTCATGAAAAGATGAGTGTCCAAGGAGAAAATTCACCATTAATTAAAGTCTATTGGTATTTGTATAAGAAACAATATGTAGTGGGATGTTGTGCTTTGATCTCTGTTCTCTTTGCCAGTATTACACCTCCATGATTGGGGAACCACATTGGGAAAATCTTGGCACATTCTACTTTCTACACATAATGAAATGGCAAGTTTTCTAATTCCCTTGCAGTCTCTGTATGAAAGAAAGTATATTTTCAGTATGTGTAGGCTGCAGGGAGGAGGAAATAAAAGAGAACACAGGGAATTTAGAGAATGAAGCTTGGATAAAAGTAATATTATTATATGCAGTGGGTCGCTAAATCTCTTGAAAAAAAGAACATTTCAAAGGGCTAAATGATAATGAGTGATGCAATATCAGTGACAATCCATAGCCCTGATTGGGAGAATGATAATTCAGCAGAAATGTTCTATGTGGGCTAAACTTATAGTCCTGTATATGTCTTCTATAGATGAGGATTGACTTCTTTCTGAGCTGGTAATCATGAGCATGCCCCATTTCCAGGGTTAATAGAAAGAAAGTCAGCATTCTTTCTGTAGTGTCAACAACATCAGACATTCAATATAGGCACACTGGTGTAAAATACACTTGACAAGGGTCTCATTAAAATGCATTGGTTATAAAAATCAAAGCCCTTTGCTAAGGAAGTACCAGAACTTTAATTCTTCATTATTTTTAGTATCTTCAAAGAAAGTGAAATTCTTGAATCTTCTGATAGGTATCATCCAGGGAGTAAGGCATTTGTTCATGTACATTTTTAAGTTTCACCAGCTGTGATTAGGACTAGGAGGAGTGGCTGCTGATGGAAATGTTCAAAATAAGGTTGGATGAAGAAGCTCAAAACTCACTGGCAGGATTTCCTCTTTAAAGAATCTTTTGAAATGGGTGGACAAATTGATCCATTTGAAAGACAAACCGGATACTAGAAAAGAAGGGAAGATGAACACTGAAAAGTAGGAATGCCGAGGAATGGACAAGAGAGCACTTGTGGTTGGGAGTGATGATATTGGCAGATTTGTCAGAATAGTGGTACCAGACTCACTTCGGTTGACTTATTTCTCAACTCCCATAGACTATATCTTTATTCTATTAAGACACCTCATAGTTATGATCAGACATTAGATGTTGCCCTCACCTATTGCTGCTGTGTCCACTATTTTGAACTGCAAAAAGCTCTTATCATAATATTTTACCATTTCAATTTGCCTCACTCATCCTAAAACCATTTTTCAGACTACAGTCCCCAGTCCCTCCATCCCTTCCCTCAGTCTATCACTCTGCTCTGTTCTCTTAATTATCTTGACTCTAAGTAGTTCAGCTGTGCATTTTCTTCCCTTGCCAATAACCCAATCACTATTCATGTTCATGTTCTGTTAATTCTCAATTCTATGAGACACCCAAACTCTGTCTTTTCCCCATGTCTTCCCTAATTCCTCAATACTGACTGAATGCTTAATAAAGTCATTATCTTATCCTTTGCTTCTTATCTGTAATGAAAGGATATTTTCCTTCATTAAAGCTAGCACCTCTGTGGTCTCTAGTATAACCTGTCTTACATCATTTATTATTATTCCCTATCAATCCTTTTCCTTTCCTTCTCCCTCTCTTTCCCTCCATCCTCTTGGTATCTTTCTCCTTTTTCTCCCTCTCCTTCTCCTGTCTCCATCTCCCCCTCTCATTTTCAATTTATATCTATTGGTTCTTTCCAAGCTGTTTTTAAACATACTTAAGACTATTCCATCTATTAAAAAATACTTAATTTTCCTTGCCATTATACTATTAGATTATTATCCTATTTTCCTCTTCTTTCTCACTGTCCCAAATCCTGTTAAAAAAACATTCATGGGGCAGCTAGGTGGCTAAGTGGATAGAGCACCAGCCCTGGAGTCAAAAGATCCTGAGTTAAAATCTGACCTCAGACACACAATATCTACTTAGCTGTGTGACCTTGGGCAAGTCATCTAGCACCATTGTCTTGCAAAAATTAAAAAAAAATTCATGCTCCCTTCCTTTACTTCTTACTTCCCAACCCTTTGCAGCATATTATCACATACAACCATTTAATTTAAACTGCCCTTTCCAAGTGATCTTGATGGTCTTTCACCTGACATCTCTCTTAATCACTCTGAATTTTGATTCTATTGAGCAAACCCTTCTCCTATACTTGTTCTACTCCCTTCACTTCTATGAGGCTCTCTCCATATTGCTCTTACTCTGTTGAACACTCTTTTCCAATTCAATAATTTCCTTTGCTTTTTTCCTTCATCTATCTCTTATTCTATTACCATAGATGTCGTTTAGACCTCTGCCTGCATCTTCTCATTTCTTCTTTTTATTCCATTGCTTAAGTATCTTATTACCTCTTCTGGATACAATTATCATTTCTCCATAAATAACTCTAAATCTATACAGCCAACCTAAATGTCTCTCATAACTCAATTTCAACATCTTCATCTGCCTATGTATCTTGTTTCCATCTCAAACTCTGTTTCCAAAGCAGAACTTCATCATATCTCTCCTAAACCTGTCATTCTTTCAAACATACCTATTTCTGTTCATTGTTTCACTATCTACACAGTCATCTTGAATCATAAGTTCATATTTATCTTTGATCTACTTCTTCACCACTTCCATATCCAATCAGTTATAAATACTTAATAGTTCTAAATGCTTACATCAATGAAGAAAGAATAGACAAATGAATTGGGTATATAATTACAAAAAAAAACTGAACAAATTAAGAAACCTGGATATAAGCATTAAATTGAAAAATCCTAAAAATTAAAAGTAAGATTAATAAAATTGAGAGTAAAAAATTGAAATAATAAATAAAACTCGGAGTTGGTTTTATAAAGAAACAAATAAAATAAACTACTAGTTAATTTGATTAAAGAAGGAAGAAATCCAAATCATAGTATCAAAAATGAAGAGTAAATATACTACTAATGAAGATGAAATTAAAGCAATCATAAGAAACTATTCTGTCTAATTAAATGCCAACAAATTTAAGAATTTAAGTTAAATGAAAGATAGATATTTGCAAAATAAAAATTTCTTAGATGAACAGAAGAAAAATAGAATATCTTAATAGAACTATTTCAGAAAAAGGAAGTTGAACAGGTTATTTATGACCTTACTAAGAGAAAAGCACCAGGGCTATATAGATGTACAAGTGAAATTATTTTGAATGATTGTTAAAGAAGTGATCCTACCAAATTACTTTTATAAAACAAATATGATACTGATACCTAAACCAGGAAGAGTAAAAACTGAAAAATAAATTATAAACCTATTTCATTAATGAATATGGATACAAAATCCTAAAGAAAATTCTAGCTAAAATATTATAACAATATATAATCAAAATAATACATTATGATTGATATTTGTACAAAGAATGCAGAGATGTGTTTTAACATAAGAAAAATTATTAATATAATTGATCATATCAATAATATAATAAAAATTCATACTATTATATCAATAGATGAAGAAAAATAAGATCAGATTTAAACAATGGAAGAAATACTAATTGTTAATTGATGGGCAGTGTCAGTTTAAAGCAAATAACAATTTTGCCCAAATTAATTTATATATTCATAACCATTCCAATTAAATTGTCAGATTTTTTACTAAATTAGAAAAAATAATAAGCATTCATTTGGAAAAACAAAAGGTAACTAATTTTAAAGGAAAGAATGGGAAAAAATGGAAAGGAAGGAGGCATAGCAGTACCAGATCTTAAACTATATTATAAAGCACTAATAATCAAAACCATCTGGTACTGGCTAAGAAATAGAAAGATCAATGGAGTAGATTAAGATATACAATTTATAACAGTAAATAGTAATAACCTTCTATTTGACAAATATAAAGGTTTAAGATTTTAGAAAAAGAATTCATTATTTGGTAAAAAATTATTGGAAAATATGAAAAGCAATATGGCATAATCTGGGCATAGATCAATATCTTATCAAGATAAAGTAAGTGAACATATTTCCTAGTATAAAGAGAGATTTTACAAGAAAATTAGAATACATAGCATAATATTATCTATAAGATTTTAAAATATGTAAACAATTTATGAATAAGCAAGAATCAAAAGCAGTTAGGTATAAAATGCATGGTTGTGATTATATTAAATTACAAGGTTTTTGTTCAAATAAAATAAATGCAGCCAAGATCTGAAGAAACTCAGAAAATTGGGGCAGCAATGTAGAAATTATAGACAGTTTATCAGTTAAAGGTTTTATATCTAAAATATATAAAGAGCTCTTCAAATCTATGTATATGAATCATTCTCAAATTGATAAATGGTCAAAAAATTGAACAGGCATTTTTTTCAAAGAAGAAATTTAAAAAATTATTACCATGAAAAAATTCTCTAGATCATACTAATTAGAAAAATGATAAAGGAGCAAAGATTGGAGAGGACGTGGAAAAATTGGGACACTAATTTATTGTTGGTGAAATTGTGAACTAATCCAACCATTTTGGAGAGCAGAATGGAATTATGCCCAAAAAGTTGTTAAACTACGTAGACCCTTTGACCCAATAAGAACACTACTTGGTCTATTTCCAAAGAGGATTAAGGAAAAAGGAAACAAATATATGTGTTCTAGAATGTTTATAGCAGCTCTCAGAGCTGACCACCATTTGGTAAATGGCTGAACAAGTTTTGATATATGATTGGAATGGAATACTATTATGCTATAAGAAATATTGAGCTCAATTATTTTAGAAAAACATGAAAATACTTGTACAAAACAATGAAGAAAAAAATGAGCAGAACCAAGAGAATATTATATACAGTGAGAGAATTTTGTTTTTGAAATGATTTTGAATGTCATTTTGACTATTATAAATACCCAAATTATCTACAAAAGACATTTGAAGAAAGATGTTATCTACATTCATGGGAAAAAACTGATAAATAGAAGTTTGTAGAGAAAAATTTTACATATATATATAATATATATATTATATATATAGATATTTGTGTCTATTGATAGCCATATCTGAAGAGTGGGAGTAGGGAGGGGGAAGAGGAAGCAAGAAAAATCTTTTTAAAAAGAAATTTACATGATAATTTGAAAGGAATAGCAGGTTTGCATAGTAGAATTGCAGTTTCATGTGCAGTCATCTTTTTTATTGTAATATGTGATGGGAAGGCTTTTTTATTCCATTAATTTAAAATAAAATAAAATTTAAATATTATTTTTAAATTAAAAAAATAAATTCTCACTTTTCTCTCTATATACCTCATGAATCATGAATAACACATAGGAACCAAGTGAAGGCACCTGTATATTAAATATTCATAAAGCTTAATTTATAACTTTGAGGTAAAAATGAAAATAAGTACAAGTTCAATATTTTCTTCCCATACCAAAACAGGTTGTCTGACAAACCAACAAAAACTGGAGGCCAGAGATCTTTAGAGCAGCACCACCTGCACCTGTTGTGAGGACCTTCCCATTCCCCAAACTAAACACTATTGCCTTGTGCCCACCTAGCCTAGTTCCCACTATCCCACTTGGGATACTCCCTCTTAGCTGTATGATGACCCCTATTCCAACTCTTATCAAAGATTATCCTGCACCATTCCACTCCAAACCTGGGACTCATTACCCTCTCTATTCAATAGTCATCAAGAAGCTATTTAACTTCCCTGTTATTTTTCTCCAAGGTTCATAGAGTTGGGAGATCACATGGCCTGCAAAACACTAAATAATTCTAAGCCTTTACTTGACCTTTCCATCTTCCAAGAATGGAATCATTCTTTCTCTCATTAAAATGCAAGCTCCTTTAATAGCACTAAACCATTTTTCTTTTCTCTCTGAAATCCAGCATTTAGCAAAGTGTTTAATAAATGTTTTCTTTCTGGAAATACTGGTATACAGACCAGTGAATAAACTATGCATATGAATTCATTAGCCTGGCATTAAAACCCTCCCTCTTCTCCCAATCTAGATGGTATAGACTTATTTTGTATTATTCCTCTTCTATTTTCCAAAATTCAACTCTTCTCCTATCTCCATGGATAGCACAAATCATTATCTTTACCTAGAATATAGTGCTTTTATATCCCCCCTCATATCTTGTCTTTAAGACTTATCTCAAAGTGTTAACCTCTCCATGAAGTTTTCCCAGAAACTCTCCCTCTTTCCTTTTTATTCCTGTACTATACCATATCCTATACCCAAACAATGAAATCTCCTTAAAAGTATGAGATTTCATATACATACACACACACACACACACAAACATATATAGATAGAGAGAGAGAGAGAGATACACACCCATAATCAGCAACTCTGAGTATAACACCTTCCCATAGTAGTTCCTTAATAAATATTTGTTGAACTGGAGATTTCATTGTCTAACTTGAGATAATTAGGTCTTAGTAAAAGTGAGAACCTAAAGTCTAATTCTGCTTCTCTAGGAAATAACCTATAGGGTTCACTGAAAATTTGATGACTCCCAAAGATCTAAAACTCTCTAAGTTGTTCACCTAGAACAACTCCCCCACCCCCCCAAAAAAAAGAAAAAGTGAAGAAAAGTAAAGAAAAAGGTCATAACTCCCCCAGTCCCCTCCAAATTGAACTAAAAGACAGCTCCACCTAAGTTGTAGTCATAGTGGATGGGAAATAATGATCTGCTGATCCCTCCAGAGACAGAGAGAAATAACAGCCCCAGAGGTGAAGTGTAGCTTCAACCAATAATGGCTGTGAAATTGGAATAGAGTGGCAGCAGCACCAAAAAGGAATTGTAAGTCAGAGCAAAGAAACAACCCAGCACACCTGGTTGCTAGGGCACAGAGTCAGGAATGATGAGCCACATTTGATGGAGACCTTTGTTTCCTAGGAGTTTCTTTCCAGGGTGTGTTGCCTTTCCTCTCACTGTAGGAGACTTTACTATTGTGTATTGAGAGGGGAATAGACAAAGACCAATTTTACTGCTTGATTTTCCTTGCCATTTTCTTTATTATTTTTCTAATTCAATGCCTGCAATTTTACTAAAAATTACTTAAATTGATGCCTATGCTACATCTTTAAGTTCTATTTATGTATTTTACCTATTTACTTATTGTAAGAATCTAAACCCTGTTCCTATTTTAATGAAGAATTTTGTTATAGAAAAAACCATGTCGAATGAGCCATGAGCTCTATTTAACAATTCTCAACTTATGGGACCTGGAAAGATCTTAATTTGTCTTGGCCTTCATTACATGAAGTATTATTGTCTCCTTGGCAGCACCTGCTATCATTACAATTTTGGTACCCAAAAGAAAATGATCAAACTCTTGTTATATGTGAATGTAAGTTGGAGTAGATTTGAAATTTTGTTGGGAGAGTAAGCAGAAAGAGATTAGAGAAGGGAAAGAGAAGGTACTTTGCAAATGCAATTCATTTTAATCCCAAGATCATTTTGTATTTTATAACTAGGAAGAACTATGAGAGCATTTGTTTGACTTGGAAATCTATTTTTTAAAAATAATCATTTTGAGTCAAACAAACAATTTCACTAAACTTGTGGGAAAAATGTAATTTTTCATTCTTAAAATGCTTCAACCACAATAATCTTTTGTGATAAAACTTTGGGGGGAGGGGAGAAAGACTAGAACAGCAATAGCTTTAAAATTTTATTGATTCCATTTGTAAGAAGTACACATAAATCATCTCCAACCCAATTCCATGGCATCAAATGAAACAGGATAGCTTTAGGAAAATATCTAGACATATACAGAGGCATGGTCATTACTGAAATAATGCCTAACGATCAGAAATGATGCCCAGAACTGATCCAATATCCACATCTGGTGGTTCTGCTTTTGCATTTTATATATTGATATGACTTTATACTAATGTTAGAAGCATAAGAAAAGTTCTCAAAATTCAATAACTACTGGTATTTCCAAGAGTTGTCAAACTATATCATAAAATAAAAATGGAAGGCTTGGACTAGATAAAATCTAAGGTCATTCATATTATCCTAACATTCCATGAATTCACATTGTCCTAACATTCCATGAATTTACTCCCATTATGGTTATCTAAGCCCTAATCCTTTAGGTTGGTTAAAGTGAATGAGTTTGTTTTAGGTCTCATGCTCCTGCTATTGCTCTGTAGCTCTGATAAGGTTCCAGAAGGCACTTAGCAAAATGAGAAGGGAAGAATTAGACCAGGTCTTTTCCCTTTATCCCTAATACCATGGCAGATCTACCAGTCCTCTTCAAAAACCTAAAATCTCAACTTCCAAGATAAATATAGTTACTGGTTGACTAAGATATTGTAGGAAGAAAATAGGAAGCTTTGTTATCTTTTTTCTTCCATTGTCCACTGGAATAATTTCTTTTCTTATCCTTCCTTTTTGGCCTTCAAGTAGTAGTAGTAGTAGTAGTAGTAGTAGTAGTAGTAGTAGTGTGAACTTGAATAAACCATTAAATATCCCTTCAGATTCCTTATCAGTAAAATGTTGGTTTATCTAAACTAGATAATCTACAAGGTTTGCTCCACCAATAAAAATTAAATGTCTATAAAGTTTGTCTCTTAACTAAGCTACATTCTGAAACAATTAGCAAAAGTGAAAACATAGGTGTTTTTGAGGTAAATAGTTTGCCCATAGTTCTAATTTTATTCCTAGGACATACTAGGACAAAGCAAAGATGATAGAGAAGAATTAGCTGCCAAAATATGTCACAGATTTCTTTTTCTTGCTGTAATGTGAATGCCACTCATCTTTGAGTCCACAAATATTACTGAGTTATATCTAGCATTTATATAATAAATGTACTTTGTTTAAACAATCCTCTTAGCTGGAAACTTCCAAGGTCATCTAATTCAGTTTGCATCTAACTAGCAGACCACACAAGGAATGTGCATTTTGAAGCTAATATGTTTTAATTAGAATTAAAACATTTAGTGAAATTGTAAGAAGACAGTTTCAACATACTATAAAGATTAAAGTGTAATTGTTGATTAAATTAGTGGAGAAAAATTTCTTCTGAGATTCACGCTCTCAATAATTAATAAAGAAAAAGAAAACTGGGGGAAATTAACCAAACAAATAATAAAAGAGCAACCTCAATAAGCAAACACTTTATTACAAAGAAAATGGAGTCAAAAGCTCCTGAAGAAAGTAAACTTGAATTCTACAAGTCTCCTGAAAATTATAATAGAGCAAGTCCAAGAAAGTTCAAAATTAATCAAAAGAGCAATCCAGCATTTTAGTGAAGACATCAAAGAAATGAAGACAAAAATTAAGGTCTCAAGGAAAAAATATAAAATAAGTTTTAGAAATTTAGATCAAATGGCAGAAATATTTGCAAAAAGTATGAATTCTCTGAGAAAGAGAACAAAATTGGAAGACAAAAGTAAAGAGGCAGAACAAAAATTAATTGAAAAAATTCAAACTATTAGCATATAGGATTTCTATTAATCAAGAATACAGAAACTGAATCTAGGATACAATGAAATAATGTAAAAAATATAGTTCTGGTTGGATTGCTGTTTTTCCTTCATTCTCTAAGAGAAAAATAAAATGAAAAAGAAAATTAAAATATCACATATCAAGAAATAATGCATAAAAATACCCACAAGTATTAAAAACATACAGTAAAATATATTTCTAAGGAATAGACAGTAAACCAACATAAACACCAAGCTTAATTAAAGAAGAAATATAAAATTAATGTTTAAGAATATTTCAAGGAGGGGCAACTAAGTGGTGCAGTGAATAGGGCACTAGACCTGAGTTCAAATCCTGCCTCACACGTGATACTGGCTAACTGTATGACCTTGGAGAAGTCACCTAACCCCATTCCCTTGAAAAAACAATAAAAAAGACTATTTCAAGAATAATAAGATGTAATATGATACTTTTTCTTGACTATATGAAATCAAAGGAAAAAATAGTCTCTGACATTCTGAAAAACAAACAATAGTATCAACAATAGCAGCAACAACAAGAAATATGCAAATCACTTTACATATGGTAACTCATTTAATGAGAAGGTCATTCAAAAATGATTGTCAGGACCCAAAATTTATTCCTTCTCCAAAACTTAATTTAAAATATCAATATGGTGGATGTTCAGCAAAAAAGAGGAAAAATTCAAGTAATTTCTTTAAAATAACACTGGGATAAAAAAGAGAAGTAAGCATTCAAACTGACAAAACATAAGAATTTTTAAAACATTCTGACAAGAAAAGACTAAGAATTTAAATGAATATTTTGTGGATAAAGCTACATAAGGCTATTTGTATGAAGTGAGAGCTCTTTTTATTTTGAGTGTACATTGTCTGAGAGACATTGAGAAAAAAATCAATGGGCCAACTATCAAAAGGAGAAAAAAGACAGAAGGGGAAAAACAGGAGAAGAGCAACTGGGAGGAAGAAGTAAATCAACCTTTTAGGGACAAATTCCATTCCATTATTATTCTTCATAGAATTTCTCTCCCTCTTCATGTTCTTCATCTGATATTGCTTGGCACATTGCAATTGTCTTCACATTCATCTTTTTATTTATGCCTACTGTAAATCCTTCAAGGTGGGATGATTAATTTACCTACAAAATTATGCTTCTTCTTGCCTTTGAGTGTTTGATAAAATCAACTCTACCCGTTCTTAATTTTCTTTTCACCAAGAAAAATAACATCCTTTCATTTTGCAACAACTCCCTTTTCTCACCTGGTTTCATTTATCAGAGGATTATCCCTAGAGGTGATTCAATTTTTCCAATAGAAAGTGACTTGGTTGATCATTGGATTAGTTTCTCATCTATAGAGTTTTATGAGATCTGTGATTTATCTGTGATTTGTGAGTAATTTGTGGTTTGTTAGTAAAATTCCAGGTGTGGAAATTTCCTCCATCAGTAGAGATCACCAACTTGTCCATAGTTCAAACTAGCTAGCACTTATGTAACTCTTTAAGGTTTTATAAAGTGTTTTACATATTTCAATTCATCTGATCCTGTGAGATAGGTATCACTATTATCCCCATTTTAGATATGAGACAACAGATGATGAGAGTCACATAGTTTGGAAATTTCTGAGGTAGAATTTAAAAGGAGGTCTTCTTGACTCAATTCCATTGTTCTAAGCATAAGCTGAATAATTCAGTTTCTAGAAGCATTGACAAATGAAGTGATTTGCCCAAAGTTAAACCACAAGTATGTGTCAGAAGCAAGGTTTGGACTTAGACATTCTTAAGTTCAAGACTAAATCCATTCCCCAGATTAGTGTGTTATGCTCACTCTCCACTTTTTGAGAATCTTCAGATAATTAAATGTTTTGAAACAGTCTAAAAACTGTGGTTCTTAGGGAACTCCATACCCCTTTTTCTTCCACTTATCGCAATACTGTGGTATCATTTTTAAAAATTTTCCTTTGATTCATTTATTTTCATGGTCAAAGAATTTCATGACTTAAAGTAGCAGGCCAATTTGTTAGAATTCTCTATATTCTCCACTAGATAGAGTGAACTAGACCAGCCATGGTGAGACACATCTGAAATCTCTGCTACTGAGGAGGCTTGAGGTTAGTGGATTGGGTAACTCTAGAGCTCTGAACTTCAGCAGAGCTGAAGTTGATTAGGTATCTGTAGTAAATCTGGCATAAATATAATGAGCTAAGAGGGAAAGGAGGGGCACCAGCCTAAGTAGGAATGAACCAGCTCAGGTTAAAAACAGAATAGGTCAGAACTTGGGCATGGGAATGGTGTCTGCCTATTCTGCTTGGATAAAATAGGGAGATTGGGACTCAAAAAAATTTGTCAATAGGACAATAAAGCACAGTCAGATTCAATCCATAAGGTTTTTTTGTTAAGTTTGGTTTGGATTGAGTTTTTATGAGATCTGCAAGTATAATAAAAGTAATTTAAATTTTAGGAGGGTCATCATTAGCAGAATTTCTTATTTTAATTGTAACATGGAGGTGCCCTTAGGATAGTTTGCAATAAAATCATAGATTTAGAGCTAGAAGTGAACTCAGAGATCATTTCTTTTTAGAGATGAGGAAAATTAGTCTTCAAGTAATTTGCTTAATATCACAAAGATACCAAATGGATAAATCAGATTTTAAACTCGGTGTCCCTCCATTGTATTATAAGACTTTTTAATATGCTTTTTTTGTTTTTCATTGTACCCAACAACATTTCCTACCATGACCACCAAATTGTGTCTCTTTGTGACAGAATGGAAGCTTTCAAGAGTTACTGAAATGTATGACTACGTGTCTTTTCACTGCAGAAATAGTAGTAGATTTGGAGACAAGAAAGGGGTTCAAATCCCAAATATGCCATTTATTTACTACTTGTAAGACTTTGGACAAGGTATTTAACCTCTCTGAATCGGTTTAGTCAACTGTCAAAGAAGAGAATTGAACCAAATGTCCACTAAGGTTCCTATTGGATCAAGATTTTAAATATTATCATTTCATGACCAGCTTTGGTTTCAAACTATCTTACACTTGATGTACCTTTAACCTGTTCCCTTGAGAATTTAAGAAGCCACTGCACATAATGGGATGTTTGTTTCTATGCTGCAAAGTTATACTTCTCTCTCCTTGGGAAGAAGTGCTTTTTTCTACTGTCATAACTCTCTTACAGTAAGTTATCTACTCCTTACCATTTTACTTCTTGACTGCCATTATCGTTCTTTACTGCTTTCCTTCCTACCCCCTTATTTTCCATCTCCTCTCTCTCTTTTCCATTTGGATCTCTTTTGATACTTCTTGAATTCCTTGCTAGTTCTTGGTTTTCATAACTATTGTCCAAATATGAATCTAGGTAACCAATCAACAATAATATTTTATCACATTTAATCTTCAGTCATTTTATTATAAATGCTCAGAAACTATTTCTTCTATTTCTAGAATTAATCCAAATGGTTATCTAAATGGTTACACTAACCAGAAGTTTCACCTCTATAAAAGTGAGACATTATATTTCTTTGATCTTGTTATCTAATATATAAGCTGTTAGAGCATAATATTTATATTAATACTGGTTAATTTTTGTGCTTAATGGCTTTAAGATTTCTTTTTATGTTTTAAAGCTTGAGTGAGAAATTGTTACATTTTTTATTTTTCCCTAAATTTGTCTATGAGGAGCCTGACAGCCCACACAACTAGGTTAAAATGCAGGCACAATTGTCCATTTGATCCACATGCACAAGGCATTTATCTACTTTGTATAGGATATTATGGTAAATGCTTAGAAAAAATGAAAAAAACACAGCTGTTGCTAATCCTTGCACATAAGGACTTTACAATCTAGAAGAAGAATAAAAATTGCCTTAATTATCCATCAAATAATGAAGAGAAATAGACTCTACCAAGTGCTGGCCTTCTGTGCCTAAACCTATAAAACCAATACCTTAATGTCATTTTGCTGTTAAATTCATCATAATAATAACAATGTTAGTGAGTATTTAGATCGCTAATAGTGGGCCTGTCATTGTGATAAAAAATTTAGAGATCTTATCTCATTTGATTTTCACAATAACCTTGTAAGATAGATTCTATTATTATGCCCATTTTGCAGTAAGGAAAATGAGACTAAGATCACATAGTTAGTAAGTATCTGAGGCTGAATTTGAATTCAGATCTTCTTGATTCCAGTTCCCTCTGCCACCTAGCTATCATTTTTCTAAAAATAAGTAACACATTGTCAACAATGTTCCCTAATTATATTTCTACTCAGCCTTGCTCTTCATTCTTTTAGTAAATCAAAGAATTTCTAGAAATCTACATCCACACATTATAAATTTAGAAGTTGCAAGGGACTTTAGTGATTGTCACATACAACTTCCTTAGGTGACAGATAAGTAACCAAATAATAATTTTCCCAAAGCTACACAGATAGTAAGAAATTTGAACCTAGATTATTTTGGATTCCAAGACCACTACTCTCTCTGGTGCACCACACAGCCTCTCATGATTTTTTTACTAATTATCTATAGTCATACTCAAAATTTATAAAAAGAATTTTGTGCTGAAAAAGCATTAGAGATCATAGCCCAACTCTCTCTTTTTACAAATGAAAAAACTGTGACCTGGAAAAGTAAAATGACTTTCCCAAGGCCACAAATAATTTAATTTAATGCAACAGATTTTAAGTACCAGCTAAGTGCAAGATACTACATTAGAGGATATATGAAGGAAAATAAAATGATCTCAGCTTCTAAGTAATTTATATTCTACAGAAGCTATGGAACAAAAAGATGTTATGGCTACTGTTGCTGCTACTGCTGCTGTTATTGATGATGATGATGATGATGAGTTATATTTGGTCATGTCCAACTTCTTGTGAACCCATTTGGGATTTTCTTAGCAAAGATACTGGAGTGGTTTACCATTTCCTTCTCCAGTGGATTAAGGCAAACAAAAGTTAGATGACTTGCCCAAGGACACACAGCTAATAAGTATCTTAGATCAAATCTTAACTCAGGAAAATTACTTTTTCTGACTCCAGGTTTGGCACTGCCACAACACAGAGAGATAGAAGATATCATTTGCCACAGAAGCCAAACCATAACCACCACTTTGACCACCATCTTTGCTCAGACTCTGATGGAGATTGCCCTGGACCTTGGGCAAGGAGCCTTGGAACAACAATACTTCCAAGACAGGACTGACTAGCATTCTGAGAAGTAATCAGGTTACTCCCTGTGATCCTGTAGGTGCTAAAGCCACATTTATTGGAGATACAAGTATCTTTTGTTTTTTCTCACCAAAATCCATGGAACTGTCAAATGACTCAACATCAGAAATTGATATATGATGTCACCAGACATAATAAATTACCATGGCTCCTGGTAAAAACAATGATAATGAAGAAGTGAGGTAGGAAAGGATTCAAAGATGGAGAGCAATTCAGATAATAGATATCTAAGCAAGGTGCTTCAAATACAAACCTGCTGCTCTTTTCACTCTACATCACACATTGTTTCACAGAGTCTGAAGTTGTACTTCTCAAGTATTTTAGCCTCCCACTATCCCTATATTTTATCTTCTTTGTCTTATTATTCAAAAACAATTCTCTATTCTCTTTGTCTCTGGAAAAAGCTAGAGCCAAAATAACTATTTAACAAATCTACCACCTTTATTCCCATCTCCAATGCCCTACTATCATTTTAGTAGACCAATTTTCTCCTTTATTGTCTGTCCACTGAGAATATATGGGAGCAGCATTTTATTGCTATTTGAAACTGGGGAAGAACCAGGTTCTCTTTTGGGACTTCTAATTGTGAAAGGGAAATAGACACTGCATGATCCAGGATGTAAAAGAATTTTTTATCATATCCTTTCAGTTCATTAAAGCATACATACTTGCATGTATGTATACACACACACATACACACAAATACATACACTGCTACTTTTTAAGGATTAACCACAGTCTTCAGAAGACATTGTATTTTTAGATCAATTTGACATTTTCTCTAGTGATCAATTTTTCCCATCATTCAGAGAGATGTAAAAAATTAAATAACTTCCTGATTGTTTCCAAAATCACCTCTGATTAAATATTTGCTCAGGTTACAACTTCTATCAAGTTCCCACGAAGATAGGTAAAATCTTCTATATAGAAGTTTCTTCAAATTCGGATTTATCTGTTCTTCTCCTCTTAGAAATTCCTCCCACTCGGTCCAATAGCTGGTCAAAACACAGGGCTTCCTGATAAAGACAATGGTAGATTAAGATCTAGGAGAGATTTTTAGAAACGATCCCTCAAGCCCTAAGTAAATGAACACTACAGCCTGGAAATACTGTAATAACAGGCGATTTCTTCCCATGTCTGCTATTGCAACAAGGTATCAACATCCTATTATCCTAGAAGAAGCTTGTTGATAGATTTCTTAGTTTCACACAGATGGTGCCAGATTTGACTGTACTTTTTTTTTTTACTTGCCTTACCAAAGGGATCTCATTTTTTTCTTTTTTCCTTCCTTGATCTCATTTGATTCTCATAGTAATCCTATAAGGCAGGTCTTATTTTTACCCCCCCACACACACACCTTACTGAAGAGAAAACTAAGGCTGAGAGAGGTCCAATGACTTGCTAAAGTTGTGCTGCTTCAACATATCTAAGACAAAATTTGTACTCACATTTTCCTCACTCTAAGTATAGTATTTTAGCCACGGTACCATTCAGCTGCTAATTCTGACCTAATTCATAGTTGGAATTGATGTAAATAGCTAGTTTTACAGGTAGGAAAAATAATTGCCTATGAAGTATGATTTGAGAGCACCCAGGAAGACTGTTATCATCTTCCCCAAAAATATGTTCCACAAACTAGTGAAATGCCATCATTAATAATTCATTTTTGTACCTTCTCTCTGAAATTAAAGTACATCAAAAAAGGGACTTAGATCTTAGATGTAAGGTTCTTTCGGCTCTAAAATGTTGATATGTTACTCAGCTTTTTAAAAAAGCATTTCTGTAAAAGAAAGGGAGAACAGTTACACCTTAGTATGAATGAATTTGCTAGATCCTTTCTTTCCCTCTCTGAGAACAGGTACAAGGAGAGCCTGGAGAATAGGAGGAATGAAAGTTCCTATGAAAAGGAGGGGTAAGCTTCACTTACTTTACAACCTTGACTAGAAACCTCAATGCTTGAAACCAAACTTGATTTTTATTTTTTTTCCATTTCAATCCCTGAGCAAAACAAAGGTGGAAGGGGAAAAAGTGATTAGGCATGCATTATGCTTCTTCAGGAATACAAACCTGGTTAACATTCATGGACATTTTGATCAAATTAAATCTGAAGGGAACACCCACCTAGATGCTTTCTGTCTGCAATAATTTTAAGTGCACACTTTATGTCTTCTCTGACACAAAAGAGCACTGCAATAAAAAGGTTACTATTTGCCACTTGCAAGCAACTGAAAGGCAGAAAATTACTCCAACCGGGCAGAATAAATTTTTTTTCCTCCTTTGAAACTAATACTTGAATAGCTTTCTTTGAGGAGTTTGCAGTTTTGAGTGCATAGCTCCCAAAGAATAAAAGTTAAGCCCCATCATTAGAGGCCATAAAATAATTTAAAGGAGCCACAAGGCCTTCAAATCCATTAGGAAAATTAACTTCCCCCCACCTCTCATCACTTGCACCATGTGTCAGCCGAAGCTGATCTGTTATTATAATTATTATTTCTGCTGCTTTGTTCACTGCCTGCCTGATAAACAAACTTCGATTAGTCAATCCTTAGACCAGCCTAAGCAGTTGGGGTGAGGATGATTAACCTATGGGGAGGGTTGAAACACTCTTGGATTAAGTGATTTGTCTCTGTAACCAAAGAGATCACTGGTAAAGCCAGATGTGAAATCCAGAGTTCCTCATTCTGATGTTGTTCTTATCCAAGGTGACATTTGTTGTAATGAAAATGCTTTGTTCTTTCTGAGATAATTGAGAGCTGCCAGAAAGGGAGAAAAACTGATGTCCAGGGTTGTTGGATAGGAAGCAATTAAATCCCTGAATGAGTTATCTCTGAGAGGATGAGCACGTTGTTCAAATGATTTAATATGACTTAATATACCAAAGTGATCAATGAAAGCTTAAGGTTTAAAGAAATGGAAATAGGAATTAAGCACTCAATTTCATTATATTCATCTTCACAGATGAAGAAACTGAATGTCTTACAGACATCTTAAAAGCAACATATCCAAAATTAATTCATGTTTTCCTCCCTTCCTCCTATTATCTTCTTTCATTTGGCCCAGAATTGCTGTTTTTGCTAAGAGATAATGCTATTGGGCCTGAAATTCCCATCATTAGTCCCTGCTTTGGATTATGGCATTGAGGGAATGACTCCTTTTAAAATGCAAATATTCTAGAAATAGAGTGTGGAAATATCTTTTTGGAAAGAGTACTTACTGTTTCTAGAACTCAGAATAACTAAAATTGAGAATCAGTTTGGGGCACTTCTTAATTCTATAAAAATTAGACCTCACAAAAAAGTATTGAATGTCATCTTTAAAACAGGGATAAAACTTGGACTACCTACATTTTAGGGTTTATAAAGAGAAGGTCCATGTAAACATTCCATTTTTAAGACTTAAATTGTTTAGAAATGGGAATAGAAATTGAGCACTTGATTTTATCACATTAAGACACTCATGGATGAAGAAGCTTCCTCTCTCAAAGCAAGTCTTCACCCTCTCTGCAGTTTATAGTTTGGAGAGATGTCTAGTATACTGAGAGATTAAAAGCTTTGCCATAAGGGGCAGCTAGGTGGCTCAGTGGATAGAGCACCAGACCTAGAGTCAGGAGGACCTGAGTTCAATTCCAGTCTCAGACAAATAAAAATTACCTGGTTGTGTGATCTTGGGGAAATCACTTAACCCCATTGACTTGCAAAAACCAAAATAAATAAACAATAAATAAATAAAAGTTTTGCCTAGATGCATACAAGTCTGACAGGATTTGAACTTGGATCTTTGTGTTTTTAAGGCTATCTCACTTTCCACTTCTCATACTTCCTTTTTTGGATATCAGTTATTATTCAGTGTTAAAAAGATGAGGAATTTAGTGGCTAAAAGACTGGTTTCTGGATAACAGAATCTGGGTTCAAGTCATATATTGCTATCTGTGTTAAGCTGGCCAAGTCATTTAAAATCTTAGTGTCCCTGGGCAACCTTTAAAAACTATAAATTGTCATTAATATTCTATTATTTTGAGTTAGTAGAATAAGTTCCTCATAAGGAATTTCCTGCATGGATGAAATGTGATAGCAGGTTTAAAAATGAAAATTAATACATTTATAATACTTTATAGTCCTTAAAGTATTCAATATTAGCTAATTTTATTATTGTCATAATTATCTGGGAGAGGTAAAGATTCATTCATTAGTAATCCATTAAAATTCAATTCAACCTGTATTAATTTAAATCTGATGATAAAGGCAAAAAAAATCTGTTTTCAAAGATGTTACCTTGAGACAGAGACACAACAAAATATATTTACATAGGTGAAAAGGAAGGACACTATTAACAATCAGGGGACCAGTGATTGAGGCAGCCTGGAAAGATGAGGACAGTATTCCCAGAGTAAAGTATACCTAAGCTGAGCCTTGAAGAAAGATAAAGGTTCTGGGAATAACCAAGGGGAGGCACGCTCTGTTCAGGAGGAGAGCCTGCACAAATTGAGGGAGGTAGAAAATAGAAATGGAATACTGATTAGGGGAAAGGAAACTCTTTTCTGTTGTCAATATGCCTCAAAGCAAATAGCACATAAAGTCTTAATGTTCAAAGTGAAAGTGAAGGAGTTGGAATGACTATAACCTTTCAAAAAGGAAAAAAAATGATTGTGGATGAATGGAGGGAATGTCTTCTAATGGAAAAGATCAACAACTTTGAATTCTCTGGGTTCAAATCTGGCCTCTGATACATTTAGCAACTCATCTGAGGCAAGTCATCATTTCACTACATCTCAGCGTCTTCTATAAAATAAATAAGAAAGGTGAGATTACATAAATGTCATCAAACTCAAATAGCAATGAAGGCTATTTGTTATGATCACTTGCAGGTACATATTGAGTTATAAATCTACATATTAACATTATTTATATTTTACTGAATTTTTACTTATTTTGTTAAATAGCTTTCAAATTCTCGTCTTACAGCATTCAAGAACACTGTGGTCTGTATGCTGGTGTCTGACTGCCTGTTAGATACTGTTGGATTAGATTTTATTTGAAATACCTTCCAGCTCTAAATCCTAAAACTCAAGCTCTCTAGTTTGGTACTTGGCAGAACACCAGAGATTAAATGAAGAAATGAGGTGGAACGGCAAAGGAGAGATTGCCATTAGGGTCAGAGGAAAACAAGTTAAATTGGGGATGAGTCATGAAAGAAAAAGTTAATTCTGAATATAGTATCTGATGCCCCAAAAGATTTTCCATTTGTCTCTTTTGCTCAGTGAGCCTTTTATACTGCTCTGTTTTGTTTTGATTTTTAAAAGTTTGTTGAATTTTATATTAAAGACGGGAATTTTATAGGGATTTAAAAAAACAATTCAAGACTGAGCTCACTCTGTACATCCCTGGTTGTATAGGCTTCCCTCCTACCACCTGGTGGCAGCTTAAAATATTTCGAGGGAAGACAACAGAATGTATAATAAGCTGTCTCTTCCACCAAACTATAGCCTAGGCTTGTAACTGGCAGATGAGACACATTTTTTTTTGTTTGATCCATTCAGATTAAGCAGAGTTTAAAGTAGAACAAGACTCACTCCTCCTCATTAAAACCAATGAATATTTCATTTCATTCTCTCTGATTTTGCTAATCTGAATGACAAAATCCACAATGGTAGAAGGATGCTAATATACTGTTGACATGTTGTGAATTAGTACAGCTATTCTCAAAAGTAATTTGTATCTGTGTCCAAAAAGTTACTGAAATGGACACATCCTTTAATTCACCAATAGAACTCCTTTGCTGATATTAGTACCAACAACAAAATAATAACAAAAAATATAATAATTATATCTGCAGCTAGGTGGATAGAATGCCTAGCTTGGAGTCAGGAAGACTCATCTTCCTAAATTCAAATCTGCCCTCAGAAGCTTACTAGCCTTGGGACACTGGGCAAGTCACTTAACACTGTCCCAGTTTCCTCATTTGTAAGAGGAACTGGAGAAAGAAATGGCAAAGTATTTCAGTATCTTAGCCAAGAAAACTCCAAATGGGGTCATAAAGAATTAGAAATGACTGAAAAATGATTCTCTACAGCATTTATACAAGATTTGGAAAGCACTTTACATGTATTATTTCCTTTATTTATCACAACAAATGTCTGGTATAAATTATTATCTCCCTTTCACAGATGAGGAAACTGAGACCAAGAGTAGTTCACTGACTTGTTCAGGACTTTTTCATTTACTTTATCCCTCCCTCCTAAAAAGGGCATGGTAGGGGATTGTCCTTGATCAAATCATTGCCTCTGATAGAAAAGTGTGGCTAGATGCAGTTGATGATGTATCATGGTCCATACCATTTATTATTTGATAGAACTCTCCAGAATATTCCAAGGAAAACAAATGACTAAACTGAGGGGTTATATTACTTTGAGAAAATAAAGAAATTCTGTTTTTAGCCACTGACATGGTAGAGCTGTTTCCTCACTGGACCTTAAAAAAAGAGTGACTCCAAGTGTCCCATAAGGACATTACCTTCTCATTTCAAAGTGTCATACCTCAAGTCACATCTGTTCCTTAAAGTTTCTAAGAAAACTGCAGCATACACTAAATTGACTCATGACTATCCCCTTCTCGTTTTCTGTAGAGTGAAATTCTACTATATACGAAAACAAGAAGAGAAAGGAAATAGAAGGCCATGAAGAGGAAATATGAAACAATAGTGCTATGCTTTCTTGTACTGTGGAATGTTTGTATTTTAATACTTGGAAAACAAAAGTAATGATGTTATGTGTTGATCACTCTTACCATACAAAGCAATTTGAGTTGAGAGTCAAAAGATTTGGGTTCAATTCCTTGTTCTTTTATTTATTTCCTAGGTCAAAAGCCCTTGCCATGATAGCATCCCCTATGCCAGTCATCTTGCTTCTAGCCCACACCTCCTGGCCATCATGTAGGGAAGAAATTCAGGTAAAAAGGAATGCAGTTATCCCTACCAATTCCCAAGGTAGGCAAGTCAATTTAGTTGAAGCAACAAGTCATTTTGAGTGTTACAGGAGTTAGCAGGCCAAACAATCATCACCACCTTGCCTACCATCTGTCTTCAAACTCTCATGGAGACAGCTGAGGACGCTGAACTCAAAAATCTTTGGAACTGCAGTGCTTCTAGTTCAGTGTTCATAGTCATCTTCCTGCGAAGCAAGTCTCATGAAATTGCAGACAGAGTTGCCTGCAGATGCTTCAGTCATACCTATTAAAGATTCAGGAAAAAAAAGTTCTCATAACTAAGGTCCTTAACTTGGGCTTTAACATTAGAAATTGATATGATTTTATCAGCAAAGATGATATTAAAGAAGAATCATGCTTTACTTCTATAATGTAAGGGCCATGAAACTGAAAACTTTCATAGGTGTTCTTTCCCCTTAGTATGTGAGCTCTTTGAGAGTTGATACTATCATGTTCTTCTATTTGTATCTCCATCATATAGTAAGGGCTTAATAGATACTTTATTCATTTATTCATTCATTCACCAAAATAGATTTCATTTTTGCTCATTACTTTCTTTCAGTGCTAGTTTAGGTAAATTAATTTCCACTTCCAAAAAAATGGTATTAATTTTTAGCAAGGAGAAAATATTGAAAATGAAGAGGTAGAACAAACTTCATAGAACTGTACATTATTAGAACTAGAACTTAGTTATCACATAGTTCAGTCTCTTTACTTTGCAAATGAAGAAAATAGGGCAAAGGAAGGTTAAGCAACTCTCCAGGGTCGAATATCAATAGCATAAATTGTCATTATTTCATTTCTTATAATATCAAATTGAGTAAGCTCCTAATGGGTGGAACCCAAACCAGAAGTTAAGGCCTTATTTTTACTCCCACATTTGTTAATGACTAGAATACATAACTCTTCCTTCATATTTCATAAATATTATTGATGATAAGTTGAGCATGGTAATGCCTTTTCAACTTGATGGAATAAATATTAATGAAGTCATTTATGTGAATCATCCTTGAGTCTATTTGGGAAATCTAATCTAAATATATTAAAGATGACATTATTGATATTTTCGATAAAATTGTTAATTGAATTGGAATTTTCTTGTGGTACAGCATAGACTTTTAGTCCAGTGGTCTTGTTCTTAATCTTTTTTTCCCTTGAGATTCATTCTTCTTATCTTTCTGAAGCTAGAAATATAAAGGCTACTCCTGGGTTCAACCCAAAAGATGATTGACATGGAAGCTTTGATCTACTCCATTTCGGACCTAGATGAGTTTGCCCCTCATCAGGCAGTCTGGCAGCTTCCTATTCCTAGGGGTTCTCCATACTAATGCTAGACAGAGTATACACTACTCTCAATCATCTGTAGCCTCATAGCAGTTCAGACCTGAATTCAAGTCTTAACTAGTCTCAACTCCCTAAAGCAAGAATTATAGGCATATGCTACTATAACCTGCAGTGATTTTCTTCTTTAAAACTTATAGCAAAGCAAAATTAGCCAATATCATCATTATTATTTGGTATGTAATTGTAAATTCTAGCCATGGAAATAAAGTAAGAAATAGTAATTGGGGGAAAATGTCGGCGAAGATGAAGCACAATTATATCTATTTGTGAAAATATAGTTTACTTAGAAAACTTTAGAATTTAAAAAAATTAAGATAAATACTTCTACAAAGTGATAAAATAAATAATTATTAATATTCCTGCATTTTTTTTAGGATTTTGCAAGGCAAATGGGGCTAAGTGGCTTGCCCAAGGCCATACAGCTAGATAATTATTAAGGATCTGAGGCTGGATTTGAACTCAGGTACTCCTGACTCGAGGGCCGGTGCTCTATCCACTGCACCACCTAGCCACCCCTAATATTTCTGTATTTTTAAACCTGACTATCCACTTCACCATCTGACCGCTCATAGATGTAATACTAATAATTAGACTTTTAAGCTCTGGTAACTTTATGTCATTAACAAACATATTACAAGCCTCATTCTCTATGGGGCAGCTAAATAGCGCAGTGAATAAAGTTCGGGGATAGGAATGAGGAAGATAGCATCTCCAATTCAAATCTAGCCTCAGACACTAACTAGTTGTATGACTTTGGGCAAGTCACTTTCACTCTTATTTTCTTCAATTTCCTCATCAGTAAAATGAACTGAAGAATGAAACAGCAAAACCCCTACAGTATCTTTGCCAAGAAACCCCTAAATGGGGTCACAAAGTGTTGGACACTACTGGAAAATGCCTGAATAAAATATTTTTTAACAAAAAAAAAAAGGAAAGAGAGTAAAGAAAAATATATATTTTTTTAAATCCAGAATGTATTAAATACGTGGGAGTTAACCATCTGTAACAAATGGGACTTAAGTAAATGCATCCACCAAGTATTTTTTTGAGAAATAAAAGCCTAAATGATTGGAGAGTCAATGTCAGGCAAGTAAAAGAAGATATCAAAGTTTATCTGTAATTTGAATCAAAAGTGTGGAAGGGATATATTTAAAAATTAGATCAAGTGATAACAGAACTCAGATGCAACTATAAAAGAATAAGAGTAGAGAAATAATTAAAATAAATAAAAAAGATGATTCACAGCCATCTTACCTTATATCACATCACTTTTTTTAGCTGTGAATTATATACAGACTTTTAAAACCAGTCTATCTAATTTGGAATAAAACCTTACCACCCATAGCATGTATGGATCTACAAGTATTCTCTGAGTACTGTCCTGTTCATTTCTCCTCAATAATATCTCTTCTATAGGCCCCCCTTCTCTCCTCTGAGATTGCTACCATTTCCGAGCTAGTATCATCTCATCACCTCATCATACCTAGACAACTGCAATAACCGGTTGGTGAGGATGCCTGTCTTAAGTCTCTCTGCACTCCAATCTGTCCACCAATCAGTTACCAAAGTGATTTTTCTAAAGTTTAGGTTTTTATGTCATTCCCCTAGTCAAAAAACTACAGGAACTCCCTATGTCCTCCAAGTTCAAGTGAAAAATGTCCTTCATAACCTAGCCTTGTCCAACCTCTATTAATTCTGTTATTTCATAATTGAATAGAGTTTATTTTGTATATATTTGTTTGCATATTGTCCTCCCCTTCTTTTAAATTGTAGGCAGAGACTGTCTTTTGCAATCTTTGGTCCACACCTCCCGCCCCCAGTGCTTAATCTGATATATAGTAGGAATTTTAGAAATAGGTATTGATTGATAAGATAGAGCAGTTATATGTACAAACTTACATTCTTAAGCTAGATGGATATGGAGATTCAGATGGTGTAATGAGACAGACCAAATATGTTCAGATATTCTTTCATCCTTCTTTTAAATTTTTAATCTTTATCAATTATCAAGAATATATTTTTCTCCTTTTTCCCCCTTTCTCACCAATGAGAGAATAAAGTTATAAAATAGATAAAAAGAAAAGAAACTCATGACAAATATGCATTATCAAGCAAAAAATTCTAATCTTGACCATGTTGAAATATTACCTCATTTTTCATATTCATATATAATCTTTCTTAATTAGAAAGTAAGCAATATTCTACATTATTGGTCCTTAAAAAACATAGTTGATCACTGATGAGAATTCTCAAGTTCTCCAAAATTTAATTTTATAATTTTGATGTTATATTATAAATTATTCTCTTATTTCTGTTTGCTTCAGTCCAAATCAATCTGTAGAAATCTTCCTAGGTTTTTCTGCAACAATTTCTTTTATCACATGTATCCTTTTTTATTTTAGAACATGCAAATGACAAGTACATATATGCATATATTTTTTTCAAATAACATATTTATTTTTTTCTTTCCTTCCCCCCACCCTCATAAGTTAAAAAAAGCAGAAAAAATATTTCTTTGTAGCAAAGAACAGGCTCAATCAAAATAAATTTCCATTGGTCACATCCCCCCTAAAAAAATACACCTCATTCTAAATCTTGAGTCTATCATTTCTCAGTCATGACAGTGTATTTTATCTTTCATTATAAGTTCTCCAAAACCTTTTATGGCTATTGTATTGATCAGTGTTCCTAGTCTTATAATGTTATTATAAAATTGTTTTTCCTGGTTCCGCCAACTTTATTCTACATCAGTTCTTAAAACTCTTACATCCTCTCCAGGATACTAACCCTTTCCTCATTTTTTATGATAACATAGAATTCAGTTATATTAATATGTCATGCATTTTAGTCATTTACCAATGAATATGCATATCACTTTAGTTTCCTTAAAAGTTGTCCATATCCTTTGCCATTTATCAATTAAGAGATGGAATTGTTATTGTTAATTTAAATATCATATATCTCAGAAATTAGATTTTTTTAATCCTTTTTACTTTGGTATGACCTCAGGATTCTGTGGGAACTTTTATGCCATCTCCCTCTTTAGTTTCCAGTTTTTTGCCAGTACAGAAAGTGCTACCATAAATCTTTTTGTATCTATAAATCCTTTTGCTCTTTTTTTGGATCTGGTGTTGTATACAGGCCCAATAGATGTTTCACTGATTCAAAGTGTATACATAGTTTAGTAACTGTTCCAAATTTCTTTCCAGAGTAGCTGGACAATTCACATCTTTGCCAATACTACATTAAAATACCTATTTCCCCACATTTTTCTAACATTTATTACTGTCCTTTTGAGTTAATTTTGCTAAACTGATGGAATTGTTTTCAATTATTTTTTGATCTGCAACATTTTAATGCACTGTTGGCAAAGAATTGGTCTTTTGTCTCTGGAAATATATATTTTAAATAATATTTTAAATTCTTATTTCCTTTATAAATTTCAAAGTTCTTATATGGTAGGTGATTTGAACTATTTCTCAGTTCTTAAGTTTTCTTTCTGACTGGTTACCACATTTTTTCTTTGACCTGGAAGCTCTGAATTTTGACTATGATATTTCTGGAAGTTTTAGTTTTGGGGTTTCTTTCAGGAGATGATCAGTGGATTTTTTTATATTTTTTACTTCACCATTTGGTTGTAATAAGTATGCATAATTTTATTTTATGATCTATTGACATTTGATTGTATATGAAGCTCTTTTTTGTGCAATCAAATGCTTCTTAAATTATTTTTCTTTGATCATTTTCCCAGGTCAGTTTTTTTTCATGTTTTTTATTTTATTTTTCAATCTTTTATCTTTCTTTATAATCTTTCTGGTTGTCATATAGAATTATTAAGTGCTTAGGTAAGATTTCATACTTCTTATGAGAAGTTGTTAGTTTTCCCTCCAAATCTTTCCTTCAAGGTTCTCATTTCCTTTCTGGTTTCTTCCTCTAATACCCTCATTTCATTTATGCTATAATTTTTCTTAAAAATCTTTTTTTCATTTCTTATGGCAATTATAGTTGACTTAGTTGTGACCATGCTGTATTTTACTTCAAAGTTTTCTTTTATTTGTTCTGTTATTATCATTATTGTTATTTTTATTATTGCTATTATTATTATTATTATTATTATTATAGGACTATTATTTGCTTGTTTGATCATTTTTCCAGTTTCACTTCAAGGATTCAAGTACTACAGGGATTCTAAAGGGAATGATGAGACACTATAAGATCCTTGTTCTTATCTGGAGTGCTGCCTCTGGATTCTCTGAGTATTGAATGCTAAGTTCTTCAAAGATCATAGGTGAATTTTAAGTTAGAGTTTCATACTCTTTTTTTTTAGGTTTTTGCAAGAAAAATGGGGTTAAGTGGCTTGCCCAAGGCCACACAGCTAGGTAATTATTAACTGTCTGAGGCAGGATTTGAACCCAGGTACTCCTGACTCCAAGGCCAGTGCTTTCTCCACTGTGCCACCTAGCCACCGCAGAGTTTCATGCTTTTAATGAACCTTAAGCAGTCTGATCTAGAATACTGAAGACAGTTTGGCTACTGCCTTTCTGGAATTTCTAGTCGCTGATATGGGTCTAAGCAATATAAGTGTGAACATATCCTTTGGTAAAGCTCCCAAAGATAGGTGTAGAACTAAGTCTAGTGGTAAACTTGAAGATTCTACAGGGTAAGAGCAACAGAGTTGCAGACGTACCCCTGTTTCACAATTTTTCTTTTGCTGGAAAAAAAGAAGCAATCCTTTTTGGTTTTCCTTAGATTTTTACATTAGTTTTCAGTGTGGCACTCTTCCTTGATCTTTATTGTAGTATTTTGGAGAGAGTTTAGCTATACTGCTTCTTTTTGCTTCATTTTTGGAGATCCTCATGATTTATATATCATTCAATAAAATCTGTAGCTGGATTTTTTTTTTTGAGTCAGTAAGCCATGTATGACACACTTAGAAAATTTTGAATCACTAACTGGTTTGAACTCTGTCTCTTTTTTACCCTTATAGAAATAATCTTATCTAGAAAATTTGATTGTGATGAATAACTCAGTCCCTAACAATGTATGATAAACAAAATATTACCATAACAGTGGATAGAACATTGAGCTCCAAACACATTTGATTAAAAGATAGATTAAAGAACAACATGCCTTGTTTCTCTGCGTTTAATTGGGAGCAAAGGGACTTCTAGTCTCAATGATTATCTATTAAGTTGGGCAAGATTTCATAAAGGATGGCTTTTATTACTCAAAGCAAGCATTTTTTCAAAGTTATTATACAACTACAGTTTTACTTTGGGCTATCTGTTAAAAATGCAAATTTATAAGCAAGTTCTTCTTTAACATAAAATATTCTGATTTTGAGTTCAATGCAAGTTGGTTTACAGAGATTTTAGTAGGTTTTACAGAGAAAGATAAGTGTTGATTTGCTTCACAGATGTCTGTCTTTTGTAATGTGTGCTACCTCTATGGATCTTTTGGTGCTCCTGTGGCCCATCAAATTAATGACTAAGCATTCTGCTATACCACGGGGCATTCTGCATCTGGTTCACTAATGTATATAGGGCAGTAGTAATATGGAGAAGCAATTGCTAATTGCATGCAGATTTCCAGCTTAGATAGAGTTTCATTTCTATAGCGTGCTGTATTTAACAAGATTTGCATCTTGGGCATGATCGACCCAAGTGCTGATAAAACATTCCCTGAGTGAGCTATTACTTTGTATAGCAAAATTATGTCTCTTTAAGAACATTCATCATTAAATATTTACCACATTGATTCCACTGAGGGGGGTTGAGGAGCAAAATTAAATGATTTTTACTGCAAATATTTTTGCATCTTTCAGTATCAAAATAACTTTCTTTTTATTTGCATAGAACGAAAGGAAGAGAAAGACTCTTCAGACTTCCAGAGTACCACTCTATGAAGGAGTCTTAAGGATCACCAGAAATCAGGATTCAAACAGTTGGAACCCAGGGACCTCATTACAGGGATAAAGTATATCCTGCTCTCACCTGAGACTTAGACTTGGTGGTAAAACTCTGCTGACCTATACTCTTGACAAAACCTTCCAGCCTAACTCAGATAGAATAAATGGACACCCAGCCCTTCCTGAAGATTCATTTAATGAAGAATTTGCTCTTCTCTTATGTCTATAATAACTATCATTTTCCCTATCCTAACCATTGACTGTATAAGCTCTTTCAAACCCCCAGTATCTTTGAGTTTTAAAAAATCAAATTTGATAAATTTTAAAAAAATAAAATTAGCTATTCAGTTTTACTTTTTAGGGGAGTAAGAGATAATAGACAAAGCACTAATTGAGCCTTATCCTCCTCCATTATATTCTTCGTGCCACTTAAATACCTGTCATTCAGTTATGGGAAATTGATAAACTTTCTAAAACACACACATCCCCCTGCTCAAAATTTTTCAATAGCTTCCTTTCATTAGGATAAAATACACACTTCTGAGTTTGACATTTAAAGATCTCCAAATTCTAGCTCCATCTTACCTTTTCTACCATATTTCATACTACATGGCTTTAATCACTCTGTGTTCGAGCCAGACTTCTTTAATGTCTATTCCCTAAATTCAACCTGCAAGATCCTGTTCTTTTTCTTGCACAAGCCCTGGTCAACTTCATCTTGCCCAATTTAGAATCTTTAGGTCCTTCATAGCTCAAGTGAAAAAGTACCAACTCCGTAAAGCCCCACAGTTGTGAATGCTTTCTTCCTCAGTTTTTCCTAAAATTTATCTCATTTCTTGCTTACTCCATTATTCTCTACTTTTTAGTCCCTCCCCCCAAAGAAAGTAAGAACAAGAGGGCAAACTCTTAATTATGTGTGCCCTTGTATTCCAAATTCCTAACATAGAACCGTACACATATCAATTAAATGTTTGTTTGAAATAAATTAAAATGAAACTTTTTTCTTTCTATTTGTTCCATGGACCTGCCGCTGCAAAATAATAAAAATAATAAATTCACCTCTGTAAAAATCATAGGTGTCTTCTTCACTTAAAGGATTCTTGTTAATGTTAAGTCATTTTTCAATTGTATCTGATTCTTCATGATCCTGTTTTCTTGGCAAAGATACAGAAGTGGTTTCCCATGTCCTTCTCCAACTCATTTTACAGATGAGAAAACTGAGGCAAACAGAGTGAAGTGACTTGCTCAGGGTCACACAGTTAATACATGTATGAATTCCTATTTGAATTCAGGAAGATGAGTCTTCTAGTCTTTAGGTCCAGGACTCCATCCACTGTGTCACAAAGCTGCTCTTAAAGGATTCTTAGAAGAGGCAAATAGTTCCATGTGAAGGGGCACTAGTCTTAGTGAATATAAGACTCTCCCATAGGAGAAATGGATTTCAGTTTTGAGTCTAAAAAGTCTATATTAGAACTCTAGCCCTGCTACTATCTACCAGCAAAGCAAACAGACAAGTCATTTAAATTCCATCACTCAAATTTCTTATCAACAAAAAAAATGAGTTATTATTTAATATCTAAGTTCTAGTTCTAACTAAGGACTAGTTGATAGCTATGGTTCCTTCTAACTCTAAATCCTATGCCTCCTCTTAATCAGATAATTGGTCCAGCTTCAAAGGAATCTTAAAACAAAGTATTTACTTTTATTACACTAAAGAAGAGAGTAGTAATGTAGAATATGACATACAGAATACATTATACATTGGGTTCTTTGGCAGGAAAGAGACTAAATGATGACTGTGCATTTACTGATCAATAAGTAAATTAATTAGAAGCCTAAATTTCCTTTTCTTACAACTTAGCTCAGATCTAAGCAATTTTAGTCACATTTGAGGGATTAAAAAAAGGCTTGATAGTGGATGGACTTAATTTGCCCCCTCCTATGGTTCTAATTGTAGTTTCTTATTGTTGTTGTTCATTCTTCATTTTCCAAGAGGACAAAGGACATCATGGGGTGATGACTTGACTTGTGCATAAATTGGATTAAAGTAGATAGAGTTGCACAAAGTCATTAGCTTCACTCCCTCTTCTAGAGTCATGAAAGCCCAGTGGCATGACAAGATGGCTGGCAATGACCTCTGGATCTTCAGTGCTTAACCATACTCCAAGGGCTCCATAGCACTTGTTTCTGAAGCCTTCATGACCATTGGAACAAATTGTTCTCATCTACCCATTTCATCAGTGGACACCTTCACATACTTAGGATAAACATCCCCTTTATTATTCAGATTTGAGATCTTATATAATCTCTTTTTAAAACAGTATAAAAAGAACCACTGAACTTCTCATTTATTATCCATAAGAGTATTTGAGGAAGAATGGAGGAGAAATTCAGATGGTACTGCTTCATTACCAACTTGGAATAAATTATGTCTTCTGTTTTACTAGTGGATGTAAAGACCTTAGTGAATAATCAATGACTTTGAGCAATCTGACTCAAGGAAGGTCTTGAATATTGGGCAACCTTGACTGAGGAATCCCAGTGAATGAATTGGAGGGTTGACCCCTGGTGCTACAGGGATAATGATGAAACTGGCCTATTTATCCTTTTTCTTAATCAACCTGATTTTAATTCAAAGGTTCTTTTTACTTCCAACTGGCAGGATGAAAAAGCGTAGTATCTTGAAATAATTTTTTTTTAATTTATTTTTAAAAAACCTTCAGAAAAGATCTCATCCTCTGTCTAACATAAGAATGCAAGGTTTTACAAAATGTAAAGAAGCAACTAATAGTTTTGTTAAAAGCAGCAAAAGCATGATTTTCATAGGAAGAAATTTCTACCCTCTCATCATTACCTCATATCACAAGACAGTAGTAGTCAGAACATATTCTTGCATCAAAAAATATGGATACAGCTCAACTCAAATTTGAATTTTAATTCCTACAAGCTGAATTTTAGCTAGAAATTATATCATCTTGAATTTCTCTACAATATTGCCAGAGTAGAGAACAATGAAAATGTGATATTTGTAAAACTGGAAATCTGTTGGTTTACAGGTTTTTCTGGAGTAAATTTGGACAAGTTGTTCCATCTCCCACTGTTATAGGAAATTTAAAAGACTAAAACAACCAAAAAAAAATAATGGTAGATATCCCTTGTCAGACTTCCATGATTCGAGTTTTCTTCAAGGTTCTTAGATTCTTTCTATAGTCTACCTTTGCCTGAGGTTAACCAGCAAATGACTGGCAGGGTTGGGACAAGTTGTATATGAATTAAATGATTATTACTCTGCCTAGCTGCCTCCATGAAATTTGAATTTTAGTTACTTCACCTATAATATAAGGATAATGGTACTACCTGGATACTACCTTGAGCAAGTTATTTAATGACTCTGCACCTCTATTTCCATAAAATAAAGGTGTTGTTCTTGATTATCTGAAAGGTCCATTTTACTTATAAATCCTATCAGTCTTTGACTCTGTGTGTTTGGTCTTTGTGTATGTGTGTGTGTGTGTGTGTGTGTGTGTGTGTGTGTGTGTGTCTTTGATTTCCTGAATTGGGCTGAATTGGGTAAGAGAGAAGATATTGAATTCAAAGAATATAAAGAATCCATATTAACTGTGGAATGAGTATGAGATTGACCCTACATGATCATCAGTTTTCCATATTCACTTGAGGTTATTTTAACTGCATGAAAAGATTAGTAAGATTTTGTAGTCAAATCTAGGATCCAGAAAAAGAAAAGTGAAAATGTGCCTCCCTCCTTTCTATAGAGAGGTGGGAGATTATGGGTGCATAATAATATATAATACATGAATATGTTGTCTTTGTTTTGTTTTAATTTTTTATTTTACTTAGCTATTTTTCTATTTTGAAAGAGAAAGTTAACTGGACTAGAATGGGGCAAGGGATTTGGGTTTGAAAATGATTATAATGTAAAAATGAAAGGTATAAGCAAAATTTTAATTTTATTTAAATAAAATCAATGGCTAAATTTTCCAGGAAACAGCAGAAAATAATATGTCAATATGGTAATATGAATAGTAAAAGATTACTAAGAATTAATAGAACACTATAAAAACATGTGTTAGAATGCACAATCCATAGTCTCCATCATTTCATTTACAATATTCATAATTACACATACTGAGCTGTAATTGGTTTGGATTACTTCTCCATTTTCTTTAAGGAGCTATTGTCAGCTTCAACTATATGTGGCAAATATGCCTTCATCCAGGATTTACAAGGCACTCATGCCTTAATTAACAGACCTTAATTCCAATGAGTGCTAAACTCATTTAAATTTCAATAAAACTAAGTGCCCATGTTTACAGTCTTTTATCTAAATGTTGCCATTTTAATAGTGCCGTCTATTTCATTTTTTCCCCTGATTAAACTTGTAGATGACAGTGCTGACTTTGGATCTCCCAATAATCATTTTGGAAGTGAAGTTCATGGTGCTGCAACTCATTAAAAACAAAGTTTCTGGGACAGTGTCAAGTGAAAATTTTATGAAATATTTCAAATCTTTCTCAATGATTTAAAAAATTAGGAAATACTAGTTGAAAATCCTTCTGTTCATTTGGAACCATGCTAGAGATTGACTCTATGGGATTAGACTAAAGTATGATAGCTAGATTCCTCAGAATTGGAATGAGATTTCTCAATTTGTGTTCTTTTTTGCAGTAGGGAAACTTTGATAGATTTTTTTCAAAGGAGTGATTAGAATTTTGTCAGTAAAGGCATGAAGAAAATTAATAGACAGCCTCAGTTCTTCTATCATCCTTCCTTCATATACTGCAAAGAGTTACCAGAAGATTTTCATTGAACTGCATAGTCAGCAAGCCTTAGAGTTTCTTATTCAATGTTTTTAGATTGTGAGCAGATGAATAAACATACAACATGTTAAAAGCAATACTAATTAATAATGATAAGTGATACTTAAATAGAGCTTTTAGGTTTAAAAAGATACTTTATATGTACTATTTCAGATCACAATTGAAATCTATAATTAAGAGAAACTGAGGCACTTATTTCCTAACAATTGTCAATAGAGATGATTCAGAACTCCTCAGGAGTCAAGGATGTATTTAACAATTAAGGAACCTCTTTTATAATAACACAGATGAAACCTAGAAAGTAGAGTGACAGAAATCTGGTGCAACAGAGGCATATCTCTCACTTCTGATTGGTTAGTGTTGAGTTTATCACCAAGGAGATTGACAACAGAATCAACATCCTCTGGGAAATTCCATGACTGGCACTTTCTGAGAACAGGAATATTGTAAAACTAGCTGACACTGGGTGAGAGGACATGCTATTGATTCCTGATTGGATTGAAATTTTGTGGGTAGCAAGTGTCCAGGAAAGGGAAGGTAATGGTTATTAGGGAGACATCTGGACAAGGTCAATCTGTTTGTTCCTGTGGTTATTAAAATGTACATGAAGTAACCTCATGTATTAGCTAGTAATGTATATTATGACTACCTCTACATAGCGGAGTAAACTATAATTAACAAATTAATAAACTGATCAAAATCAATACAAATCAATAATTGATAACTAAGCAAAATCTCATGTTCATTTGATCCTCAAAGCAATTTTGCAAAGTAGTTGTCATTATTATGGGTATCATTTTATAGATAAAGAAACTGAGGCTGAAGGAAGTCAAATAATTTGCCCAAGGTCCCATAATTAGTAAGTGAATAAAACAGGTTTTGAATTCAGGAGTTTCTGATTTCAATTTCAGCACTCAAAATAACATAACATCTAATTTCAGTAAAGACATAGAACATACATGAAAAGAGTTAATGATTTGGAAAGGAGATTAATTATAGTGACAACTCAGTTCCTCTAATATCAACCCACTTCTCAAACTTGAATTCCTCTGATAAAATGGATCTCACTGAGAGCAAAAATAGGGCTAGAGATGGTTTTCTTGGGCAGTAGCCTACAAAGACAGAAACCTGACTCCAAATTTGCTCAATGAAATATAGAATGCTATTCCCATAATATTCTACACTTCATTTGTTTCACCAAACTATATTTCACACAAATTAGCTGTTCATTGAATGCCATTTCCCATCCTCAACTTTTGTGAATTTTTCAAGCTGTGCAGAAAGTCTGGTATGTATTTACTTCTCTTCATCTCTGAAAACGTTTGTTTTCCTCTTGAGCTCAATTCAGGTATAAAAAAGTGTGATTACTGAGTTTGAAAACCTAAGACCTGGGTTCAAAGCCTGGCTCTATTACTTTCTGTGGGATCATGAGCAAGGTGTCTAACTTCTATAGTCTTTAACTTGCTCATCAGTAAAACAAAAAGGATTGAATTTAATGGCTTCAATATTCCTTTCCTGCCTAAAATTTTACCTCTTTGATAAAGTTTTCCCCATTTCTCATACACCAATTGTTATTGATTTTTTCCCACCAATTCTTGTAATATACAAATTTCTAGAAATTTTGTGATACTCTTCCTCTAGTAGACTACAAGTTCCTTGGGGTCCCATGACTTATTCTTTGTTTTTTTGTTTGTTTGTTTGTTTGTTTTGGAATGCTTCATCTTTGTATCCCTAGGGTCTAAAAAAGTACCTTGAACCTAAAAAACACTTGATAAATATTTGAGGATAATTTAAGGGATAGATGGGAAAGAAGATAAGGAAGATATTTGTGGAATATTCTATGGGAGAGGAAAAGAGAAGTACATGGCAAAGAGAAAAGCAAGTTTCTCTGAAGTCTCTCTAAAGACTATCCTCTAGTCAGCTCAATATCTACTTTCACTTTTCCTGGGGAAAAAAATATTATAAAAAACCTATGGCTCATATAATTGGATTTTCATCCAAGCCTGGGCAAGATCCTATGTAGAAATGTGGCCCAGGACTGAAGGACAGAAGCTGAAAAAAGAGTTAAGTCTGAATATTTGCATGAGCAAGGTTAATATGAAAGTTTCTTGGTTGAGAGTTTGTGGTTCAAAAATATAATTCTGATATTGTCTGAAAATGTTCAATTTGCTTAAAAGTTCTACTTTATAAAACCAATTAGAGATTGCTTGAGTTAGCTAATCTGCTTAAAAATGTAAATACTCTGTAAGATGGTTATGGATCTATTGGAATTTAGTAAGACTTAATTAAATCAAATTGTTTTTTTCTTGAAAAAAATAGCTGACATCAACAACACTGAATAATTTAGAATTAAGAGTAGATATATCAAGAGGAAAATTAGTTTGCAGTGGGGGGGAGGGGAGTAACAAACAGAAGAAAGATAGGCCTAAGTGGTCTACCCCAGTAGAATCCAAGCTTTATGGAAAAAAGCCACCAAGACATGGAAGGGTATAACAGTTATTTAGTGAGGTAAGCATGAGAGGTTGCCACAAACAAATGTAAGCTGATTACATTTTGTCCAGGATCAATTGTGTGCTTTCCTATCCTCTAAAAGATGAGAGTACTAGAATATTCATTTAAAAGATAGTACAAGAATTTAAGAGTAGGGGTATTTTTAAAGTCTTGATGTGGAGAGACAGTCTATAACAAGATAGACTAAGGAAGAGGTTTCAATTCATAAAAGGAGAAATGGTTGACAACTTCTTTAGCTATTGGATTATAACTTTTAGAACTGGACAGGACCTTGGGGTCATCATCAAATCCACACACTCATTATGTGTACAAGGAAATTCAGTCCTAGCAAAGTCATCAGAGGCAGTCTATATCCAGAAAGCTTTCCACTGGAAAAATCTTTCCTAAGATATAAACTCTTTTAATTGAAGGACTAAAGCAGCTCTTCACCCACAAGTCTCCTCTGTTTGAATTAATTTAATTTATACACACACACACACACACACACACACACACAAATATATACACACACCCCTCTTTTCTATCCTTTATCTGCCACAGGGAACTGGTTCCATAGCAGAGTGGACAATTGTCTTTTAAAGCATCCTGGAAAAGGTTCTGGGTTAGCTATCCATGACAAAAGGATCATATATACTCACTTTGCCTTGACAAGGTCTATATTTTTGCCTTTCTTGTATCCCTAGTATTTAGCACAGTGAGAGATGTTTTAAAGTGATGGTTGACTAACAATTTTTTTTTTACTTTTGTAGTGGTATATAGAGTTTCTAGGAAAAATAGCCAAACCTAGGGAGGAGGAACCATTCTTTTACTTCTACTATGCTTCCAGAAAATGTAGGCTAGAATGACTGCTTCTGCTTTGTTAACCATGATTAATGGGAACCAGAATTGTTAAGTTTCTCTTTTTTACATTTGGCACATACCATTAGTTAGTTCTATCTAGAGTATATTATTTTTAAACTGAAAAGGTTTTCTTCTATACTTACTCACCTTTCTAAAGTTCCTGGGCACTTGTGAATAAAGACAGAATGCCAAGTCGTTGTAATGTCATAAATGTTTGGATTGTTTACATATTATGCTCTAAAGCTTAAGAATCTATGCAAGTGGCATGTGGAGCAGGAAACAAGACTGGGGAGAGGATATGGGGGGATAAGAGAAAAAAAGAAAAAGAAAGGAGAAAAGGGAGAAGGGGAAAAGGGATGTTAGAAAGAGAGGAAGGGTGGGAAAACAACAGAAAGAGAAAGCTGGAGAGAGAGGTGAAGAAATATACCCCAGTTGATAAAGTGTGATGTTATTATTGTTCAAGCATGTCTGACTTTTCATGATCCCATGAACCATAACCATTCTATCCTTCACAGGTCTCGTAGTCTGTCCAAGTTCATATTAGTTGTTTCCACAATACTATCAATCCATCTTAAACTTTGTCATGCCCTTTTCCTTTTCCTTTCAATCTTTCTCAGCATTAGGTTTTTTGGTTTTGTTTTGTTTTGTCTTTTCCCAATTATTCCTGTCTTCTCATTCTGGGGCCAAAATATTTAAACGTCAGCTTCAACATTTGGCCTTCTGTGAATACTCTGAATTAATTTCTTTAAGTATTGACTTATTTGATTTCCTTTATGTCCAAGGAACTCTCCAAAATCTTCTCCAGAACTACAATTCAAAAGTGTTGATTCTTTAGTGGTGCTCAGTTTTCCTTATAGTTCAACTTCTCATAGATATATGTTGCTATTGAAAAAACCATAGTTTTGACTATGGACCTTTTTCAACAAGGTGATGTCTCTGCTTTTTAGTACACTGTCCAGATTTGATACAGTTTTCCTTCCAAGGAGCAAGCATCGTATAATTTCATGGCTGTAGTTGCCATCTGCAATGATCTTTGAGGCTAAGAATATAAAATCTGATACTGGTTCCCATCTTCTCCCTTTATTTTCTAGGAGGTGATGGGACCAGTTGCCAAGATCCTAGTTGTTGGGGTTTTTTATGTTAAGCTTCACATCAGCTTTTACACTCTCCACTTCCACCCTCAAAGAGGCTTCTTAATTCTTCTTCACATATCTGTGATAATGTGAGATAAATGTGACAGAATGCAACACATTACTGTGATAAAATGAGGCACTCTGCCATCTCTTATTCACTGCAAAGATCTCAGACTTCTTCAACAGGACAAAAAGAAAAGTGGGGGTTGGGCTGGGAGGGTTGTTTCTTCTATGAAAGGTCAAAGCTTTTGTAATACTTTGCCCTTATTCTGTCCTTTCTGCTTTTAATCTAGATGATTTAGATGAATAACAATACTTTCCTATAGTATGGGATCTCAAGAGTAAATAGAATACAGCTGATCAAGAGCTCAAGTACAGTTGTGATTTTTTGACTAGTTTGGTTCAGATTGAAAACAGCATCATATAGACCTTGCTGGAAGGAACCAAGACAGTATATTACTGGAATTAGAACAGCAAGTCCATAAAAATGGCAAAGCTTAAATTGTTAGGATGTCTTATCTATTTGAACCTATTTAGGTATATTCCTGAAATTACTCTGTTTTAGTAAAATAAAAGAAAAAAAGATGATTATGAGACAGAGAAATGAAAACATCAATGGTCATAGGGTCAGATTAATACTGAATGTGTACATCATCTAAGTGAGACTTTCTTTTTCCGTAAATGCAGCGTTCCCCTTTAAAATGAGATCTTTCAAGTGAAATTGACCAAAAAAGCAGGAAATTACTTTATTGGTCATCATCTAACACGAAATCTTTTACACAGTAGGTATTTGAAAATATTTGTGGAATGAATGAGTGAATGTACTAAAGATACTCTTTCATTTCTATACTGATATTTGTTGTTGTTCAGTTGCTTTAGTCATATCTGATACTTCATAACCCCATCTAGGGTTTTCTTGGCAGAGCTACTAGACAGATTCACCATTTTCTTCTCCAGTTCATTTTACAGAAGAGGAAACTAAGGCAAACAGGGTTAAATGATTTGCTCTGATGCTCTATCCACTGTGCCACCTAGCTGCCCACACCAATAGAGAGGATCGTGCAATTATATTAGAAATGGAAGGACTCTTTTCAATCCTGTAGCCTAAACTCCTTACATAGTGACCTTTTCTATTTCTTTCTGCCATTTTCCAGGTTCTCGATTAGTGGTATCAGCTTCCCTCAGTCTCCTCTCTCCACTGCTTGGAAAAGTGGGAGGGGAGAAGAACAAGCTCTGCCCTATGTCTTGCTTTATAGAGTTTAGCAATTAGACTCTCAGCTGATCCCACCTCATATCTGCTGCTCTGCCTGATTTGCACTCCATGGCAGAAGATGTTTATGTTAGCTCCCTTCTGCTTTCCCCTCTTCCCTCCTTTTGTGTATTGTCTCCCTCTTCAGATTATAAACACTTGGAGGGCAGGGACTGTCTTTCCATTAGTTGTTTCTCCAACATTTAACACAACCGGGTACATAATAGATTCCTAATAAATTCTTTTGAGATTGGATGCAACATTTTGTATTGTTTTTGCTGTTTCTTCCTCTTCTAGGATTAGATTTCTGCTTCCCCCGAAGCCTGTCCACAGCTCAAACAAGCTGATGTCATCTTCTTATCTATGACTCCATTGAAAACCTCTTCCCACTCTAGCACATAATAATCTTTTATATTATGTCTCAATGCAGGGTCAAAAAATGGGCAAAATTCATTTTAAAGGCAATTTCCATCAACTTCTATTGTACTTTTGAAATAGCAAAAATATCATAAATCCCACATTCAGATTTTAAGGCAAACACCTTGTGACCACCTTATAGTCATAATTTGTCATTCCATTTTAAAAAGGTACTTTATCACACATACTTGTTTTTCCTAGTTTAAACCTGTCCTCAAATCTTAATTAAAACAAAGGGAGCCAAACTGTGACTCCAAAACAGTTGTCACTTGTCATATGATTAAAATGGAAACATAAATAATGTTAGCTTTTATCCAGCTTCTTTGATTCTGCTAATTACTGTATTTAAAAAAAGTATCAGATATGACTAAAAAACTTAAAAGTTATAGAAACACAAATAGTAACCAAACACAGTTATGTGGTGCTTTGCATTTTAAAGTATTTCCCCCATAATCTATAAATGATGATGACAAAGGACCTTAATATTCCTGAAACTATAATCTTTTGAAATATTGTTGTACATTAGATTTAAAGATTTATTGTGTTCAATATCTAACAATTAGATAACATTTTGTAATCTGCAAAGCACTTTGTATACATTATCTCATTTGATCCTCACAGCAACTCTGTAAAGGAAGATACTAAAGTGGTATTGTTATCTCCAATTTACAAAGGAGACAGGTGAGTGATTTCCCCATGGTCATATCAGTGTAAAGTTTCAGAGACATAATTCAGGCTCTGACTCCAAGTCCATACTCCTTGAAGCACCCCCAACATCAGCTCCACTTAACTCATAGATGACTCTTCTTAAAAAAGACTCTTCTAAAAGAAAAGTTTTTGAATCTCATCAAAGTCCATCACAGAGGGCAGCAAATATAGAAAATGAAAATATTTCAAAGGTTCTAAAATGAAATGCTGAAAGCGCAAACTTGCTTCATTTACAAACTAAGATTTTTATAATTCCACATTCAACTAAATTTTAATTTTAAAAAACTCATTTTTTGAAGAAAAAAACAAAGCTGCCAAAAAAGTGAATGCTAAAGAAGACATACTTATAAATGTTTTAATAATCAGAGGCAGTCTCTGAAACAAGAAGATTGAAGTTGGGTGATTCTAAGCAAGTCATTTTATTTCCAGTTCTCCCAGACAATTTTAAGACTATGATCTGGACTTCCAGCCAAGATGGTGGAGAGAAGACAGGCACAGTTCTAAAGTCTCCTAATCTCTTCCCAATCTATCACATGAAACAAACCTCTTAAAAGAAATCCGATCCAGAAAACCCAGAAAGAAAAGCCAGAAGAACAGCTACCCCAGGATTTGTCTCCCGCAGCAGCCTTGCACGAATCCAGCGGGTGAGTCTGGGCTCCAAGGGAGGATCTGCCCCGGATCAGCCAGATTAACAGCTGAGTTGGAACTGGGAGTCTGAGGGCCCAAGAGTGGACCTGCTGGACCAGGGGTGGGGCTGGAGGAAAGGGGCTTGGGTCTGCGGGGAAGCAGAGATGCTGGTGTTGGTGCTGTCCCCCTGAAGCTTGGGGACTAGGCTGGGGGAAGTATTCTGGTGCAGGAGAATGGCAGACATCATCCCTAGGCTTCTCGGGTCTGAGAAACTCTGAGGGCACATCTCCATTGCACAGAGGCTTCTCCTGAAACAAAGGCAAAATACTTCAGCCTCAGGCCCAGGTGTGTGAGCAAAAGAATCAGCCCAGCTGAGGAATGAACTCAAGCCAGGGTAAAGCCCACCATTGATAGAAGGCAAAAGAATTCAATAGTTCCAACTCCTGCCTCCGGGCAAAGGGAGAAGGCCACCCAGCCAAGGTCACAGACACTCCAGAGAGGACAACCAGCACCTCCTACTGGCCAGCCAGAGAAACTGCACTCAGTAAAGCCTTCAGCAATCTCAAACCCAGGTGAACCAGCCCCCCCCCCAACTCAAAGTCTTAGCATAATGAAGAAGGGTCAGCAGAAGGTGGATCCATAGAAAAATTCCTGGAAGGGAAAGACCCCCAACTCAGAGAGACCTGGAACCTCTGAGGAGAATACAATCTGATCTCCAGCACAGAAAGATTTCCTTGAAGAAATAAGGAAGGAGCTTAAAAATTTGGGGGAGACAATTAATGCCTTAGAAAGTACAATTGGACAAACACGAAAGGAGAATAAATCTCTCAGATCATCAATTGGACAATTACAAAATGAGAATAATTCTCTCAGATCCTCAAACGAGCAAATGCAAAATTAATTAATTCTCTCAAAACCACAATTGGTCAAATGGAAAGCTCTTTCAAAAGTAGAATTGACCAATTGGAAAAGGAGTTGCAAAAGGCTAATGAAGAAAACTCCTCCCCCCAAAAAATAATGGAGTCTACAGAAACTAATGACTCCATGAGACAGCAAGAATCAGTTAAACAAAATCAAAAAATAGAAAAAATAGAAGCAAATATAAAATACCTCAAAAACAAAACCACTGACCTCGAGAATAGATTGAGGAGGGGCAACCTGAAAATTATAGGATTTCCTGAAAACATTGAAGAGAAAAAAAAAGCCTGAACTTAATATTACAGGATCTAGTGCTGGAAAACTGCCCTGATATCATGGAATCAGAGGACAAAGTAGTTATTGAAAGAGTACATCGATCCCCACCAGAAAAAGATCCTAAAATGAAAACACCAATGAATGTTGTGGCCAAACTGCAGAACTATCAGATAAAAGAGAAAAACCTGCAAGTAGCCAGAAAGAAACAATTTAAATATCAAGGAGCCACAGTAAGGATCACGCAGGACCTGGCTGCAGCAACTTTAAGGGATCGAAGGGCCTGGAATGAGATATTTCAAAGAGCGGGAGCTTGGAATGCAGCCAAGAATCTGGTTTCCTGCAAAGCTGAGCCTTCTCTTCCAGGGAAAAAGATGGACATTTAACGAAATGGAAGAATTCCAAAAATTTCTGATGAAAAGACCAAAGCTAAACAAAAAATGTGGACAGCAAACAGGAGGTTCAAGAGACACATAAAAAGGTAAAAAAAGGGGGGGGGGGGTGGCAGTAACAGAAAAAAATGCAATCCAGTAAGTTGAAATTGGCTAAACACCAACATGGGGGTAAAAAAAAAAAGATTCTCATAAACCTTGAGAAATGTAACTCTAACAGAGAGAATCCACCTAGCCAGAAATGATGGACATTCATGACCTATCCATGAGACTACTATCCAATGGGATGTAACTGGCTTTAACCCCACGTGGGAGAAAGACTCTAATAGCTCTCAGGAATTTTGACTCTATTCGACAGAATGTACAGAACAAGAAGGGACAGACACTCAGAATTTTCTATGACTTAGAAGGATCTAAAAAAAAAACACCACCACCCTAAAAAGGGGGACAGGAAAGAGACAGGAGGAGGGAGGGGACTGAATGGGGGTAAATCCCATTACACTAAGAGGTACAAAAAACCTATGGTAATAGTGGGGAAGAAGGGAGCAGAGGAGAAACACCTGAATATTCTTCTCATCAGATTTGGCTTAAAGTCAACCTACACATATTCAGTTAACTTATAAAACATCTAACCTTTCAGGTATTAAAAGGGGAAAGGGGGAAGGGAAGGGGAGTGGGGGAAATAAGGGGAAATAACAAAAGGAAGGGAAGGGAAAAGGGAAAAAGGGAAAGGGGAAAGAAAGGGGAGGGTGTGATATAGGAGGGCACAAACACTGAAGGGGGTGGTTTTCAGAAACAAAAGACTGGGGGAATATGGATAAAAGGGGGCAAGGGGGAAAAATACAAACAGAGGGAAGATAGCACAGAGGGCAATAAAGAATTAGTAATCATAACCTTGAATGTGAATGGGATGAACTCTCCCTTAAAACGTAAGCAAATAACAGAGTGGATTAAAAACCAGAATCCTACAATATGCTGCTTACAAGAAACTCATTTGAAGCAGAGAGATACATATACAGTAAAGGTAAAAGGTTGGAGCAAAATATATTCAGGAGTAGCAATCCTTATCTCAGACAAAGTAGCAGCAAAAATAGCTAGCTAGCCTTAAAAGAGATAAGGAAGGAAACTTTATCCTCCTAAAAGGTACCATAGACAATAAAGTCATTTCAATATTGAATATATATGCACCCAGTGGGACAGTACCCAAATGCTTAGAGGAGAAGCTGAAAGAATTACAGGAAGACATAGAAGCAAAACTTTACTAGTGGGAGACCTCAACCTCCCACTATCAGATCTAGATAAATCAAATCATAAAACAAACAAGAAAGAAATTAGGGAGGTAAATAGATTGTTAGAAAAATTAGATATGGTAGACTTATGGAGGAAACTGAATGGGGATAGGAAGGAATATTCCTTTTTCTCTGCAATACATGGAACTTATACAAAAATTGACCATGTACTAGGACATAAAAACCTAATGATCAACTGCAGAAAGGCAGAAATAGTGAATACATCTTTCTCAGATCACACTGCAATCAAAGTTATATGCAATACAGGGCGAAGGAGATATAGACCCAGAACAAATTGGAAACTGAATAATGTCATTTTAAAAAATTAGTGGACCAAAAAACAAATTATAGAAAGAATTAACCATTTTATCCTAGATAATGATAATAATGAAACAACATACCAAAACCTATGGGATTCATTCAAAGCAACTCTCAGGGGATATTTTATAGCTCTAAATTCTTATATGAATAAATTGGAGAAAGAGGAAAGCAATGAACTAAACATGCAACTAAAAAAATTAGAGAAAGAACAAATGAAAAATCTCCAATTAAGTACCAAATTAGAAATTCTAAAAATTAAAGGAGAAATTAATAAAATTGAAAGAAAAAACTATTGAATTAATAAATAAAACCAAAAGTTGGTATTATGAAAGAACCAATAAAATTGATAAACCTCTGGTCAATTTGATTAAACAAAAAAGAAAGAAGAAAACCAAATTGCTAGTATCATAAATAAAAAAGGTAAACTCACCACCAATGAGGAGAAAATTAAATTAATAATTCAAAACTATTTTGCCCAACTCTATGCCACAAATTTGACAATCTAAGTGAAATGGATGAATATTTACAAAAATATAAGTTGCCCAGGTTAAATGAAAAAGAGATTAAATACCTAAACAACCCTATCTCAGAAAAAGAAATTCAGCAAGCCATTACTGAACTCCCTAAAAAAAAATCTCCAGAGCCTGATGGATTCACAAGTGAATTCTACCAAACATTTAAGGAACAATTGGTTCCAATCCTATATAAACTCTTTGGAAAAATAGGGAAAGATGGAACTCTGCCTCTTTCTATGAAACCAATATGGTACTGTTACCTAAACCAGGAAGAGTTAAAACAGAAAAAAGAAAATTGTAGACCTATCTCCCTGATGAATATAGATGCAAAAATCCTAAATAAAATCTTAGCAAAACGATTACAACAAGTCATCACTAGGATAATACATTATGATCAAGTAAGATTGATTACAGGAATGCAGGGTTGGTTCAATATTAGGAAAACTGTTAGTATACTCAATTATATCAACAACAAAACTATCAGGAATCATATGATCATATCAATAGATGCTGAAAAAGCTTTTGACAAAATACAGCATCCATTCCTATTTAAAAACACTATAGAGTGTAGGAATAAATGGACTGTTCCTTAAAATAATTAGCAGTGTCTATCTGAAACCACCAACAAGCATTATATTCAATGGGGAGAGGCTAGAGCCATTCCCAATAAGATCAGGGGTGAAACAAGGGTGCCCATTATCACCACTACTATTTAATATTGTATTAGAAATGTTAGCAGCAGCAATTAGAGAAGAAAAAGAAATTGAAGGAATTAGAATTGGGAAGGAAGAGACAAAACTCTCACTCTTCGCAGATGACATGATGGTCTACCTAGAGAAGCCCAAGAAATCATCTAAAAAACTACTGGAAACAATTAGCAATTTTAGCAAAGTTGCAGGTTATAAAATAAACCCTCATAAATACTCAACTTTTCTATATATGTCTAGCAAGAAACAGCAGGAAGAGCTAGAAAGAGAAATCCCATTCAAAGTAACCTCAGAAAATATAAAATATTTGGGAGTCTATTTGCCAAGACAGACTCAGAATCTTTTTGAAAACACTTATAAAACACTACTCACACAAATTAAATTAGATTTAAATAACTGGGCAAGCATCAACTGCTCATGAATAGGGAGAGCTAATATAATAAAAATGACAATTCTACCAAAACTAAACTATCTGTTTAGTGCCCTACCAATCAAAATTCCAAAAATTTACTTTAACGAGTTAGAAAAAATTGTAAGTAAATTCATATGGAGAAATAAAAAGTCAAGAATTGCCAGGAGCTTAATGAAAAAAAGTGCAAAAGAAGGTGGCTTAGCCCTACCTGATCTAAAATTATATTATTAAGCATCAGTCATCAAAACTGTTTGATATTGGCTAAGAAATAGAGTGGTGGACCAGTGGAATAGACTAGATGTAAAAGCAGGAGATGATTATAGTAAGTTGCTGTTTGATAAACCCAAAGAGTATGGCCATTGGGATAAAAACTCCCTCTTTGATAAAAATTGCTAGGAAAATTGGAAGTTAGTATGGAAGAAACTTAGATTAGACCAACACCTCACACCATTTACCAAGATAAGATCCAAATGGTTACAGGACATAGACATAAAAAACAATACTATAAGCAAATTAGAAGATCAAGGACTAGTCTACCTGTCAGATCTATGGAAAGGGGAACAGTTTATGACTAAGGAAGAGTTGCAGAACATCACCAAAATCCAATTAGATGATTTCGATTACATTAAATTAAAAAGTTTTTGCACAGATAAAACCAATGTAACCAAGATCAAAAGAAATGTAGTAAATTGGGAAACAATCTTTACAACTAATAATTCTGACAAAGGACTCATTTCTAAAATACACAGAGAACTGAGTCATATTTTTAAAACAAAATCCATTCCCCAATTGACAAATGGTCAAAGGATATGCAAAGGCAATTTACAAATGAAGAGATCAAAGCAATCCATAGCCATATGAAAAAATGATCTAAATCATTAATTATTAGAGAAATGCAAATTAAAGCTTCTCTGAGGTACCACCTCACACCTCTCAGATTGGCCAGTATGAACAGGAAGGATAATGATCATTGTTGGAAGGGATTGGGAAATCTGGGACACTATTACACTGTTGGTGGAGCTGTGAACTCATCCAACCTTTCTGGAGAGAAATTTGGAACTACGCCCAAAGGGCAACAAAAATGTACATACCCTTTGACCCAGTAATACCACTACTGGCTCTATACCCTGAAGAGATGACGAAAAAGGGTAAAAACATTACTTGTACAAAAATATTTATAGCAGCCCTGTTTGTGATGGCAAAGAATTGGAAATCAAGTAAATGTCCTTCAATTGGGGAATGGCTTAGCAAACTGTGGTATGTATGTCATGGAACATTATTGTTCTATTAGAAATCAGGAGGGATGGGATTTCAGGGAAACCTGGAGGGATTTGCATGAACTGATGCTGAGTGAGATGAGCAGAACCAGAAAAACACCATACACCCTAACAGCAACATGGGAGTGATGTTCAACCTTGAAGGACTTACTCATTCCATCAGGGCAACAATGGGGAACAATCTTGGGCTGTCTGCAAAGGAGAGTACCATCTGTATCCAGAAAAGGAGCTGTGGATTTTGAACAAAGTGCAAGAACTATTCCCTTTAATTTAGAAAAAAACAGATAGCATATTGTCTGATCTTGGTACCTCTTAGACTTCTCTTCTCTTTAAGGATATGATTTCTCTCTCATCACACCCAATTTGGATCAAGGTACAACATGGAAACAAGGTAAAGACTGACAGAGTGCTCTCTGTGGGGGTGAGGGGAGAGGGAAGCAAGATTGGGGGAAAATGTAAAACTCAATATCTTTAATAAAAATTAATTTAAATTCAAAAAGACTATAATCTGACAATTTGCACTAGTTAAAGAAGTTTCTTCATTGGGGATTTCCTTTACCAGTTAAATCAGAGGTCCTAGGAAAAAAATAAAGTAAAAAAAAACATTAAAAGGATCATGTGTATTTAGAAGAAAAAGAGAACCAAAAGTCTATCCTTTTAAAAATCAGTTTTCTCTCTTTATTCACAAGTATCTTGGTTATCTGTCATCTGTTAAATTAAACTTTTTGTATCTTATCTGTACAAATTTCTGTATTTTATCTGTACAAATTCACTTCTGAGTTATGTGAAGAGTGAATATGACTTGCTTAAATATGACACTTGAATGACAATAACAATTCAGGCAGCTTGAGAAAACAGCCTTAAGTTTACAAGTCAGAAAAAAAAAAAAGAAAGGGTCTTAGGTCATGTTGTATATATAAAACACTTGTCTTTCATTCTGTCATTTTTAGCTTGTGTTTCAGGGTGGCTTGTTATCAGATTAATCAAAATTAGGTATCTTAAATGCATGACCTTTGGTTTGTAGAGTTGACTTGGAAACTTGAAAATTCAAGACAATACTTGATTTGAACTTGGGGAATCTGACTTGGAGTTTATGACTTCTAAGATTTTTAAATCAACTTATCCTGCATGGCATCTGATCACAGTGAATTCTTCTGATAAGTATACAGAATTTTAAATCAATCCCTAGATTGGAGGGTAGAATTCCAAAATTGCCAAATAAACTTCAGTACATTGTACAGACTCCTGAGATGCAAGGTCACATTGCTATAGCATTTTGTGTCTTTTTAATGCATTTATCGTGAATTAAAATGATCTATACATGTGCTTTATCCCCATAGTTGACTGTAATCTTCATGAGAGTAGGGAAACCTAAGTCTGATCTAAACTTTTTATCTCATGTCTAGCACAGTTTAGAGCTTCTGGTAAGTGCTTAAGAAATGCTTAGTGAATTGAAACAAATGCGGTCATATGGGACCAATTCTCTCGCTGCTCAGCCCAGCATTCTTTCTGGAGAAGTAAATCTCAATATATAGAGTACAGAGTTGTCTCACATATTGAAAGACAAACTTCCTCCCTGAATAGCCTTCTTTTCTCAATCACAAAAGCAAAAGCTAACCTAATAAATCTTATATTCTTCCTCCTTCAAGTATGGTCATTATTAAGTTGCATTTTCATTCATATCACTTTTAAATCTGTTAATGGCTCATGGATTGAAATTATCATGCATAGGAAATTCAATGACTGTAGCCTGAATTAAGATGGATGAGCCTGTTCCTGATTAGGATGGTAATTATAAGATCATAGATTTAGAGATGGAAAGGGTCTCAGAAAACAAATAGTGGAAACTCCTTATTTTGCAATTGAAGAAACTGAGGCTTAAAGAAGACAAGAGACAGTATAAGAGGTAGGAATTTGAACCCATGTCTTCCTGTCTCCAGGACTAACACTCTATCCACTACACCATACTACCTCTCTTTCAATTACTTCAGTTGTCAAGAGTCATGATTTTATCAGTAAGCATATTTGCTCAGAAAGTATGAATAGTTTGGTGTCTATAACATATGTAGAAACACTGACATTGATGAAATAAGAAATACACTGTAATCCTAATGTGGTGGCAAATCTAATTTACTGGCAGATAGCTCCCTAGTGAAGAGCTTCTCCAAAGTTAGATTAATGCGTCAGATATCAGATAACCAAGCCTATCTAATTTTATAAAAATTGGTACAGCGTGTGCTCCATTGACATAACTAAACCCAGGTTCACCTCCATTCCATAAAGGGATAACTTCAAAATCATGTTACTAAAGAATTAGCAGCAATGTTTTTTATAATATCTTTAGCATACACTATGGTATTTGATCCTTAGAGATAGATAGTCAGATTTATCAGTTCCATTTTTACAAATGAAGAAATTGAGGCTGTTGTCAATTGAGTTGACCAATATTTTACAACTAGAGATTGGAAAGAAATGGACTTGAAACTAGTTGTCTTGCTTCCATGTGCATTGTTCTTTCCACTACAAGGGAAAAACTCAATCCTACCTAAACCTGAATATAAATCCTTCTGTTTGTGAATGATTCATCCATGTGAATGAGACCCTGAAAATTCCCATAATAAATTACACAAGAGCAAGGGTGTCATTCCCCAATCCAATAGATTCTAATATAATAAGAACAAGAATTGAACTCATTTGTGGGAATAGATGTGTTAGAGATTTTTAAAAAAATAAATACCAAGTCACTGCCATTGATATTTTCAATGTATTAAAAAATATCATTAAATTTATGTAGAACACATTTTTCATTTAAGGTTAATACTGCTGATGGTTGTTAAATAGCTTCTACTTCTAAAAGTTTTCTTCAGGAAAACTTATTAGTTTTTTAAAATATCATTTGGCCTTAGGCAAGCCACTTAACCCCATTGTCTTGCAAAAAAACTAAAAAAATTTAAAATAAAAAATAAAATATTAGCTGATATTTTCTTTTTCTCCAATTACAAGAAAAAACAATGTTAACATTCATTTTTAAAACTTTGAATTCCAAATTCTCTCCCTTCTTTCTTCCCTATCCCCCCCCTCACTGAGAAGGTAAGTAATTCAACATTGATTATAATTCAAGTAATCATGCAAAACATATTTCCATATTAGTGTTGCAAAAGAAAACAGATAAAAAACTTCAAGAAAAATAAAGTTTAAAATAGTAAGCTTCAATCTCTTTTGATACCATCAATTCTTTCTCTAGGAATGGATAGTACTTTTCCTCATAAATCCTTAAAACTTGTCTTGAATCATTGTATTGTTAAAAATGACCTTAAGTCATTCATATCTGATCATCTTATAATATTGCTATTACATTGTACACAGTACAGTTCATTTTGCATCAACTCATGTCAGTCTTTCTAGTTTTTCTGAGACCATCCTGCTCATCATTTTTATATTATAATAGTATTCCATCATAATCACATGCCACAATTTGTTTACCCATTCTTCAATTGATGAACACCCTCCCAATTTCCAACTCTTTGCCAGCAGTAAAGAACTGCTAGAAACATTTCCACACATATAAATCCTTTAAATTTGGGGGTATTTTTTATTTTTTGTTTTGTTATGTTTTGTTATTATTTCTTGAACAGATCTGGCAGTGGCACTGCTAGGTCAAAGGGTTTGCATGGTTTCATAATCCTTTGAGCATAGTTCAAAATTGCTCCTAAGAATGGTTGAATCAGCTCACAATTCCATCAACAAGAAATTGATTTCTCATTTTTCCCACATCCCCTCAAACATTTGTCATTCTTTTTTTTCTGCGCTATTAGTCAATCAATAGGTATGAGGTAATATCTCAGAATTGTTTCAATTTGCATTCCTCCAATGAATAGCAATTTAAGCACCCATATGACTATAGATACTTTGTTTACTTATGTGAAAACTGTTCAGTTTCTTGATTATTTATCATTTGGGAAATGACTATTTTTAAAAATTTGACTCAGTTATCTAAATATTTGAGAAATGAGGTCTTTATCATAGAAACTTGCTCAATTTTTTTTCACATTTATTCTTACTAAATGTATTCATCTCTATCCTAACCCTCTCCCTCCCTCCTCAAAAATGTCTTGCTTCTGTCTACCATTTCCTCAATCTTCCCTTCTTTTATATCAATGCTCTTTTTCTCTTAGGCCCTTCCTCCCCTACTTTCCTGTAGAGTAAGATAGATTTCTCTGCTATATTGAGTGGGATATCTTTCACAAGATAATTGGTGGATTCTTTCAATTTCTATTTTATTCTCTGATTTTAAAATACCAGGGAAATTTCACTTCATAATTCCTTGAAAGATAATGTCTAGGCTCTATTTTTGAACATGGCTTTCTGGTAGTCCAATATTTCTTAAATTACCTCTCCTGAATCTATTTTCAGGTCCATTATTTTGGTTTGTTTTGTTTTCAAATGAGATACTTCACAATGTCTTATTTTTTCCATTATTTTGATTTTGTTTTATTATTCTTGATTTCTCATGTCAGCTTACATTTGCTCATTTCTAATTTCAGTGTTATTTTATTTTATTTTTTCTAAATACATGCAAAGATAGTTTTCAACATTCACCTTTTTGTAAGCTTTTGAGATCCACATTTTTCTACCACTGTCCCTTCATTCCCCCCCACCCCGTGGCAGTGAGTAATCTAATATAGATTATACATATACAATCGTGCTTAACACATTTCTTAATTAATGAAAGAATTAAAACTAAAGGAGTGGGGTGGGGGGAAATCATGACAAAAAAAAGAAAAATCAAAAATGTTTTTAAAGTGAGTATAATATGCTTTGCTCTGCATTCAGGCTATATATATTTTTTTTCCTCTGAATATGTATGGCATTTTTCCATCATAAATCTTTTAAGATTGCCCTTGATCATTGAACTGTTGAGAGGAACTGAGTACATCATAGTTGATTATCTCACAATATTGCCTCAAGTGTGTACAACCTTCTCCTCATTTCTGCTAACACATTTGCATCAGTTCGTGCAAGGTCTTTCTTGCTTTTCTTAAGTCCACCCTGCTCATGATTTCTTATAAAATAACAGTACTCCATCACAATAATATACCATAATTAGTTCAACCATTCCCCAAGTGAAGGGCAACCCCTCAATTTCTAATTCTTTGCTACTACAAAAATGAGCTGCAATAAATATTTTTGTTAATGTGGGTCTTTTTTTCCTTTTTTTATGATCTCTTTGGAATATAAACCTGGATCAAAGGGTATGTATAGTTTTATTGCTCTTTGGACATAATTACAAATTGTTCTTCAGAATGATTGGACCAGTGCATTAGTGTCCCAGTTTTCCCACATCCCCAGTGATTATTTTCTTTTTTTGAGCATTTTAAACAATCCGATAGATACGAGGTGACACCTCAGAGTTGTTTTAATTTGTAATTCTCTAATCAATAATGTTTTAGAGCATTTTTTCACATGACTATAAATTAATTCTTCATCTGAAAACTGTTTATAACTTTTCATCATTTATCAATTGAGAATAATTTTTATTCTTATAAATTTGACTCAGTTTTCTATATATTTTACAAAGGAGACCTTCATCAGAAATACTAGAAGTAAAAATTACTTTCCAGTTTTCTGAATTCCTTCTATTCTTGGTTGTATTGGTTTTGTTTGTGCAAAATGTTTTTTTAATTTAATATAGCCAAAATTATCCATTTTGCAACTTGTAATGCTCACTATCCCTTTTTTGGCCATAAGTTCCTCCCCTCTCCAAAGATCTAACCACACACTATTATTCCTTGTACTCCTAAGTAATTTATCATATCACCCTTTATGTCTAAATTCTGTACCCATTTTGATCTTTTCTTAATATAGGTTGTGAGATATGGATCTATGTCTAGTTTTTGCCATATTATTTTCCAGTTTTCCCAGCAGTTTTTGTCAAATAGTAAGTTCCAAGTCCAGAAGCTAGAGACTTTGAGTTTATCAAGCATTAGATTACTAAAGTAATTTACTGATGTTTCTTCTGTACCTAATCTATTTAACTGATTACTTTATAGATACTTTTGACCACTGCAGCTTTAGAGTATGTGTTTAGATCTGGTAGACTTTAGGCCACCTTCGTTTGCATTTTTTCATTGATTCCCTTATTACTCTTGATATTTTGATGAATTGTTGATTCAACAACAACAGATTAATTTTTGCTATTTTTTTCTAACTGTAAACTATTTTTGTTAATTTCATTGGTATGGTACTCAATAAGTAATTTAATATAGGTAGAAATGTCATTTTTATTATATTAGATCAGCCTATTCATGAATAACTGACATTTTCTCAATTGTTTAGATCTGACTTTATTTGTACAAAAACTGTATTATAATTGTGTTCAGATAGCTTCTGGATTTATCTTGGAAGACAGTTAATTCTAATCTATAAGGAATTATTGACTTCATTGAACTTTTGTATCCCTTTTTATTTTGGTCAATTCTACTTTTCAAGGAGTATTTTTCTTCAGTGAATCTTTGTACATCTTTTTCCATTTGACAAATTCTACTTTTCAAATCCTTCTCTAGTTTTTTTGGTACTTCTTTTACCATTAAGCCTACTCTGTTTTTAAATTGTATTTCTTGAGGGGTTTTTTTTTGATGAATCCTTTACCAAGTTATTGACTCTTTTTTCACTATTTTCTTGCATCACTCTCATTTCTGTTCACAGCTTTTCTTCTGCCCCTTTCACTTGCTATTCAGAATTTTTTTAACTCTTTCATGATCTGAGGCCAATTTTCTTGGAAACTTTAGATGTTGGAGCTTTAACTTTGTTATCTTCTTACTATGTTTTGGTCTTCCTTGTCACCACAGTAACTTTCTATGGTCAAAATTTTTCTGTTTTTTGCTCATTTTTCCAGTCTATTGCTTGACTTTTGACTCTTTGCTAAAGGAGGACTCTGCTTCCAGGGTGGAAGATACTCTGTCCCAAGATTCTTTTTTGATTTCTTTTTTATTTATTTATTCATTTATTTATTTTTATCCATATGCATATGTATATTGTTAAGTTACAAAATTTCTTTCCACCCTCCCTTCCCACCTCTCTCCCCTCAGTAAGGTTTGCATTATACATACATATTTTTGATAAGCATGTTACAGATTAGTTATTTTCAGTATGAGGAATTAAGATTAAGGGGGGAAAGAAGCATGAGACACTTTTTTATTAAGTGTTCATCAGATTCTGAAGGGTTGTTTTATTAGTTTGATTTGTTTTGTTTTTTCTTCCTCTGGCCAGGGATAACATTGTCCATAGCTGGTTTAATACAGTTATCCTAGCTCTCTGAACTGCTGAGAGGGGCATTGTTCATCTCACAATGCTGTTGTTGATGTGTACTTTGTTCTCTTGGTTCTGCTCCCTTTGCTCATCATTGGATCCTGTAAGTCATTCCATGCTTCTCTAGAGTCTAACCATTTATGGTTTCTTATAGAACAATAGTATTCCGTAGTATTCATGTGACATAGCTTATTTAGCCATTCCCCAATTGATGGGCATCCCCTCAATTTTCAATTCTTTGACATTACAAAAAAGAGTTGCTATGAATATTTTGGAACCTTTTCCCTTTTTTATAACTTCTTCTGGACATAGACATAGAAATGGAATTGCTGGGTCAAAAGGTATTAACAGTTTTATTGCTCTTTCAGCATAGTTCCATATTGCTCTCCAGAAAGATTGGATTCATTCATAACTCCACCAATAAGGCATCAATGTCCCAATTATCCCACAACCTCTCTAACATTGATCATTTTCCCTTTTTCTCATCTTGGCCAATCTGATAGGTGTGAGATGATACCTCAATGTTGTTTTAATTTGCATTTCTCTAATCAATAGTGATTTGGAGAATTTTTTCACATGATTATATATGGTTTTAATTTCTTCATTTAAAACTGTCTGTTCATATCCTTTGAACATTTATCAACTGGGGGGGATGACTGGTGACCTTATAAATTTAAGCAATTCTCTATATTTTAGAAATGAGACTTTTATCATAACTTTTAGTTGTGAAAATTGTTTCCCAACTTTTTGCTTTCCTTCTAATTTTGGCAGCATTGATTTTATTAGTGCAAAAACTTTTTAATTTAATTTGGTCATTCATTTTTCAGTTTATAATGTGCTCTAATTCTTTTTTGATCATAAATTTATCCTCTTTCTATAGATCTAAAAGAGTATTTCTTGATCTATTAATTTATCATGGTATCACTCTTTATGTCTAAATCCTGTACCCATTTTGACCTTATTTTGGGGTAGGGTGTGAGATGTGGGTTTATGCCTAGTTTTAGCCATACTATGTTCCAGTTTTCCCAACAAATTTTGCCAAATTGTGAGTTCTTATCCCAGAAGCTGATGTCTTTAGGTCTGTCAGTTAGAGGATTACTCTAGTCATTTACTGCAGTTTCTTTTGAACCTATGCTAATCCACTGATCCACTACTCTATTTCTTATCCAGTACCAGGCAATTTTGATGACTGCTACTTTATAGTATAGCTTTAGATCTGGTAGAGCTAGGCCACCTTCCTTTACATTTTTTTTCATCAGCTCCCTTGCTATTCTTGACCTTTTATTGCTCAAATGAATTTTGTAATTATTTTTTCTAGCTCAGTATAGTTATTTGGTAGTTTGATTGGTATGGCACTGAATAAGTAATTTAATCTGGGTAGAATTGTCATTTTTATTATATTAGTTCAACCTAATGATGAGCAGTTGACATTTTTCCGATTATTTATATCTGACTTTATTTGGGGATTCATACAGTTTCTGCATTTGTCATAATTATGTTCACACAGTTTCTGGGTTTGTCTTGGTAGGCAGATTCCCAAGTATTTAATGTTGTCTATAGTTATTTTAAATTTCTCTTTCTATCTCTTGCTCTTAGACTTTGTTACTCATATATAGAAATGCTGATGATTTCTATGGATTTATTTTATATCCTGTTACCTTGCTGAATTTATTAATTATTTCAAGGAGTTATTTAGAAGATTTTCTCAGTTTCTCTAAGTATACCATGAAAGTTTTATTTCCTCATTACCAATTCTGATTCCTTCAATTTCTTTTTTTTCTCTTATTGCTACAGCTAGCATTTCTTTATATATATATATGTGTGTGTGTGTGTGTGTGTGTGTGTACATATATATGTATGTAGGTATGTATGTGCCTATATTTCAAGGAAATGTACCTGTATTTAGATAAGAAAAAAACCAAACATGAAATGTACAGCTAGCATTTCTAATACTCTATTGAATAGTAATGGTGATAATGGGAATCCTGATTTTATTTGAAATGCTCTGAGGTTATTACCATTACATATATTTGCTGATGGTTCTAGATAGATACAATTTATTATTTTAAGAAAAACTCCATTTATTCCTACACATTCTAGTGTTTTTAATAGGAATGATGTATTTTATCAGTCTTTTTCAACGTCTATTGAGATAATCTTAGGATTTCTGTTGGTTTTACTATTGATATGTTTAATTATGTTCAGTGTTTTCCTAATGTTGAACCATCCCTGCCTGCCTGCTATAAATCCAACTTTATCATAGTATATTATCCTGATAATAACTTGTTTTAATTGCATTGCTAAAAGTTTATTTAAGATTTTTGCATCTGTGGACTTGCTCATTACATCAGTTCAACAATCAGATGCAATTTTGAGATATCTGTGATGGAGAATACCATCTACATCCAGAGAAAGAATTGTGGAGTTTGAACAAAGACCAAAGGTTATTACCTTTAATTTAGTTTATTAAAAAGTTATCTTATTATGTAATTTTGCTATCTCTTATATTTTATTTTTCTTCCTTAAGGATATGATTTCTCTCTCATCACATTCAACTTAGTTCAATGTATACCATGGAAACAATGCAAATACTAACAGACTGCCTTCTCTGGGCAGGGGTGGAGGAAAGCAAATTTAGGGGGAAAATTATAAAATTCAAAATAAATAAACAAATTTTAAAAAAAAAGATTTTTGCATCGATATTCATCATGGAGTTTGGGCTATAATTTTCTTTGTTTTGGTTCTTCCTGGTTTAGGTATCAGCACTATGTTGGTTTCATACAAGGAGTTTGTAAGAACTCCTTCCTTTCCTATTTTTTAAATAGTCTATGTAGAATAGGAATTAATTTTTCCTTAAGTGTTTGATAGAATTCACTTGTAAATCCATCTGGACCTGGAGACTCTTTCTTAGGTAATTTATTGATGGTTTCTTCAATGTCATTTTCTGAAATGGAGTTATTTAAGTAATTTATTTCTTCTGTTAATCTGGGAAGTTTGTATTTTTGTAAATACTCATCCATTTCACTCAGGTTATTCAATTTATTGGCATACAGTTCAGCAAAATAGTTCTGAATTATCTCTTTAATTTTCTCCTCATTGGTGATAAGTTCCTCCTTTTCATTTTTGATACTAGTAATTTGGTTATCTTCTTCCTTTTTTTAATCAGATTAACCAAAGATTTCTCTATTCTATTGGGTTTTATCATAAAAATCAATTCCTAGTTTTATTCATGGGATTAATGGTTTTCTTGATTTCAATTTTATTAAGCTCTCCCTTGATTTTCAGAATTTCTAAATTGGTATTTAATTGAAGATCTTTAATTTGTTCTTTTTCTAGCTTTTTAAGTTGAATTTCCAAATTCATTGATCTCCTCTTTCTCTGTTTTATTCATATAGGCATCTAGAGATATAAAGTATCCCCTCAAAACTGCCTTGGCTGCCTCCCACAAATTTTGGTATGGTGTCTTGCTATTATTATTTTATTGTATATAATTATTGATTATTTCTATTACTTTCTGTTTGATCCACCCATTATTTAAGATCAAGTTATTTAATTTTCAATTAGTTCTTGGCTTATCTTTCCATCTTTATTACATGTAATTTTTATTGTATCATGGTCTGTATTTATTATTTCTGTCTTTCTGCATTTGATTCTAAGGTTTTGTGCCCTAGTATATAGTCAGTTTTGTTATAGGTGCCATGTATGGCCAAGAAGAAAGTATATCCTTTTCTATCCCTATTAAGTTTTCTCCAGAAGTCTATCATATCTTAGTTTTCTAGGATTTCATTCACCCTCTTAACTTTCTTCTTGTTTATTTTGCTGTTAGATTTATTTAGTTCTAAAAGAGGGAAATTGAGGTCTCCCATTATTAAAATTTTGCTGTCTATGTCTCCTTGTAATCCACTCAGCTTTTCCTCTAGGCATTTGGATGTTCTACCACTAGGTGCATACATGTTTAGTAATGATATAGCTTCATTACTAGTGGTGCCTTTTAGGAAGATAGTTTCCCTCCTTATCCCTTTTAATGAGATTAATTTTTGCTTTTACTTTATCTGAGATTAGGATGCCTACCCCGATTCTTTTTCACTTCATTTTAGGCATAATATATTTTGCTCCACCCTTTTACCTTTACCCTCTGTGTATCTCTCTGCTTCAAGTGTATTTCTTATAAACAACATATTGTAGGATTCTGGGTTTTTTATTCATTTTGCTATCTGTTTCCATTTTATGGGACAGTTCATCCCATTTATATTTACGGTTAAGATTACTAATTCTGTATTTCCCTCTGTACTATCTTTCTCCATTTATATTTTTCTTTCCTTTTCTCTTATTCCTCCAAAACAAAATTTTACTTCCTTTCCCTTTGACTTTTCTTTTAAAAATTAAACTTTCAGGGGAGGCTAGGTTGCACAGTGGATAGAGCACTAGTCCTGGAGTCAGGAGTACCTGGGTTCAAATCCAGCCTCAGACACTTAATAATTACCTAGCTGTGTGGACTTAGGCAAGCCACTTAACCCCATTGCCTTGCAAAAAAAAAAATTAAACTTTCAGTTTATTTTCATTTATAACTTTGCCTAACCTTTTATCAGTCCCTTCTTCTCTTCCCTTTCCCATTCCAAGTGCCCCCTTCCCTGTAGATTAGGGTAGATTTTTAAATGCAAGAAGGAATGTATCTTATTTCCTCTCTGGGCTAAATCTATTGATTAGAATTTACTGAGCATTCACATTCTTCGTTCTTTCCCTCTAAAATTATAAATTTTTCTTCCTCTTCCCTTGATGTTATTTATCACCCTAGTACTATTAGTTTATTATTTGTTTTCTAGAAAAGAGCATATTATTATTATCAAGATAACATCACAGATTGTTTTCTTGATTGCTTGATAAGAAGCATTGTCTCAAATTATATCAAATTATAATTATAATCATTTTTTACCTTATCCCCTTAGCAAATATCTTTCAAATACACACAAGCCTCCTCATGAGCCAAAGTATCATCTATAGCCGTATTTCTTGAACTATTTGTTCCCCTCCCCCCAGGTCTATTTTCTCTCACAATTCCCCACCCCCTCACCCAGGTTATTTAACCTCCTGTTAAGTGAAGCAAGGTTTTGGTCAAACTCTGATCTAATTAACTTCATGAATCTTAAAGATCTCTAAGTACTAAGATGTTCTGGAGGTCTCACCTGAGAACTTTAAAAATGATTGTACTTTACAGAGCCATTTACAGAGCCATAGTTTATGATGCCCTCATTAGACAAGGTGCTAAACAAAGTAGAATTAAAGTGGGTCAAAGGATAATGAGTCACTTCAATTTAAAGTTAACACCCCTGCTTTTCTTCAGGGTTTTTTGTCTCAAATATAGTGATGTCATCTTGGATGTCTTCAATGGAGAGATAAGATCCAACTATACCCATATTCTTTAAGTCCATTCTCTTCTATTATAACTAACTCTTTAATTATTATAAGAGAAGAAAGTTATGAAGATTTAGAAATGTTATATCTTCCCTTTTAGGGTTGTATACAGTTTGATGGTCTTGACCAACATTTGTTTTGTGTTTTTTTCCTTCCCCTTTTCATTTATCTTTTTTATGCAACCCTTGAGTCATGTATTTGGTGATTGAATTCTCTGTTCAGTTTTGGTCTTTCTGTCAGAAAATTCTGGAAATCCTCTATTTTTTTTGAACATCCATCATTTCCCCTAACAGTATATGCTGAATTTTGCAGGATAGTAGGTTTCTTTGATCAATTTTTCATAATTTTCCTGTATGACTCTCATTTCTTTTTCCATTTTTCTTCTTCCTCTCTCTTTTTTGGTTTTTAAATTCTTTTTTAAGCTCTTCAATGATCTTTTGTATTTGAGTCCAATTTATAGACTGTTTTGATACTTTCCCCTGTGAGTGATTTTTCATTGCTTTCTTCTTCAGACATGGTATTGTTATCATCTTTGCCTGTAAAGTAGTTTTCTATAGTGAGTGTTCTTTTAGCTTTTTGGTTTGTTTGTTGTTTTAGCTCTGCTCCTGGGGTATAGGGAGTATAGATCCAAGCTTTTTTTTTTTTTGCTGGGGCTGGGGTCTGATCCCTGGCTTATCATTGGCCAAGATGCCTTGCCTTTGCAGAGTTTTTTTTCTCCTTCTTTATGTCCAGGATTGACTTAGCAGTAGTTTGTTCCCAACTCTGTCCCATCTTTTACCCCAGTGTTCCCAGGGTTCAGACTTTGTTTAGGATTGGGATCCTTCCTGCAGACTTGCTATCTAACTGCCAGGACTTCTACTGTTGTTAAGCTGTTGGGACCTGGATTGCACTGTGATTGAAAGCCTCCTGCTAGGAGCGGCTAGGTGGTGTGGTAGAAAAAGCACCAGCCTTGGAGTCAGGAGTACCTGGGTTCAAATCCAGTCTCAGATACTTAATAATTACCTGTGTGGCCTTGGGCAAGTCATTTAACCCCATTTGCCTTGCAAAAAAATTTTAAAAAAACCCTCCCTCTAGCTTTCCCTGCTATACCACCTCCTGGACTTTAATCCCCCTTTCTCCAGAGACAGACCACTGAAAATCCTCCATGATGTCTACCACTGAAAACTTCTATGAATCTTCTCTTTTTCTTGGTGGGATCTGTAACTTGAATGTCAAAGTGGAGGCTTCATTTATCTTTGCTGGAGAAAAGCTCTGGGAGCATGTTAGCTTCACAGCATCATTTTGGCTCCAACACAGAAGTCTGTCTCAGAATTCAAGGGTTATGTTCAGCCATTATCAGAGATATTCCAAGGGACCTGTAAGTTTTCACTTCTTCCAAGGTGGTAGGATCTAAGGAGAGGTGTGTTCATTGCTCCCCTGAAATGTGCTCTGGTTCTTGAGATAGCACAAGCACTCTTTTCTGCCCAAACTGTGAAGAGAATCCCTGTTTGATGTGGCTATTATGCAAGTGCTCTACCTAACCTTGGGACTGCTATCCAGGACTATAACCCAGTCTTTGTATGGGCAAAGCAGCAGAATCCTGCTCCCCAGTGCCAACAAAGAGACTTCTATAATCTCTTTCTGGTCAGTTGTTCAATTCCCTTCCTATCTGTGAACTGAAATTCTGGAAGTAGCTGCTACATATAGTGATTCACTGGCTCCCAAGGCTTTCTGTCTTTAATGGGGCCTACTCTGTGTTGGTGTGGCTGATGGTAGACCATGTTCCACTCTTATCCAGGTGCAACAGACCTTTCCTGCCAACCTACTAAGTTGTCTTTGGCTGGAAACTTATTTTTCCTCATCCTTCACTTCAACAAATGTTTTATGGTACTATATAAAGGTGTTTAGAGGGCTCTGGGGGAAATTCAGACAAGTAACTGCTTTTTTTCTCTGCCATCTTGGTTTTGCCTATCATGAAGTTTGTTTTTTAAAGTCAATGCTTGCCCAGAGGTTAGGAAAGGAGAGAAAAAGGAAAGAGAAAGGAAGAGAAGGAGGTGGAGAAAAGGACAAGAGAGTTAAGGGACAGAAGTATGATAGATGAGGACAGATAATGAGACAGAGAGAGGAGAGAAAGATAAGAGAGCCTAGACCTGTGTTTCATCTCTCAGTGCTCATAGAGATTAAAAAATGGTCTGTAATGATATACTCTTAGAGAGTTTCTCTGAGCACTGAGAGATTATGAATTTTACCCATATCATAGGAGTGACATGAACCCAGATCTTGCTAACTCCAAGACTGGCTTTTCTCCCCTATGCTAAGTTAAAGAGCTATCAGGAGGATAGAATCAAACATTTTTATAACTGGGATTTGTATTTTACTAGGGCATAGTCCTCAGATGTTTCTGATTATGTGAGTTGTGATTACACAACTCACATTTAAAGGCTGTATTAAAGTTTACAAAGCACTTTCCCCACAACAGTTCTATAAACCAGTAAGCAGCTATTATTCTCCACATTTACAGATGAGGAAACTAAGAATTTGAGAGGTTAGATAGCTTACCTGTTTTATACTATGAGGAAATGTCTGAGTCAGACTCCCATTTCTCATTCCAAATGCAGCATTCTAACTACTTTACAATACTACCTCTCCATGTCACATATCAACTCTCAAAACTGAGCATTTTTAATAGACCCTGAAGCTGACACAATGAGCTCTATGAGGTCTGACACTGACCCCTTTTTCCTTTTTCCTTTTTTTTGTTATTTCTATCTTAAGTTGTAAAGTGCATCGTAGACAAATTCTAACTTCTATTTTTTTTTCATCTTTCAGAATAGTTTCTTTCACCCTTCTATCAAATCTGACTTCCAAATGGCAGCTGATGAATACCTTTGTCATGCCTTAACCTTATTTCTAACTTATCTCAACCTATTTTACATTTTTCCTCTCTGGAGCTTTCTTTCATTGACAATAACATTCCCCTGATGATAGTATATCAGTCAATAATTTCCCAGGAGCTACAGAAAATTGAAAATTTACTTCTCTCGTGTAGTCCATCAGTTTTATCCAGTGAGGAAGGAATATCCTAGTCTATATCTAGAACCCAAATAGCTCAAGAGGATTCCCAGGTCTAGCTTGATCTCTGAAGTGTCTTCTTGTGCTAAGGTAGGATCAAAAGGATTTTTTTTAATTGGCAAAGTAGAAAAAGATCTAATTTTGGAGTCAGAGAACCTAAGCTAAAATCCCTCTTCTGCTACCTGAAGAACATTTGGCAAGGTCTTCTCTTAATCTTATCTTCTCCTAGCTTCTTTTCTCCTAAAAAAAGGAGTTATATAGTCAATGATCTCTAAAACTTCATATACTACTGAATCTTAGGAACTAGAATTCAAGTAATTCTAAAGTTTACTGGGTGGGGGGAGAAAAACCCTTGGGGAAATTGATTACTTGAATGAATGAATGGATTTTAAAAGGCATTTTTAAAGTACATACTCTATTCTAAACACTTCATTAAGCTCCAGGGACATAAAAACAACTAAAGACAGTCTTTACCCCTAAAGAAGCTTACTTAAGATTCTACTAAGGAAAAATTTCTATATGTTTACATATATACATATATATATATATATATATGTTTACATATATATGTGTGTTTGTATGTGTTTGTATGTGTTTATGTGTGTGTATGTGTGTTTATGTATGTATGTGTGCATGTATGTATGTATATATCTATATGTAAGCCTGAGTTGAAAAATAAGTATGATTTAAATAGGGTCCGGAAGTTGCTTGATGGGCTTGGGATTGGGCAAGATAAGTAAAAATTATCCATCAGAGTACTTGGTCCCTGGGGCAGGGGTCTGAATTCTTGTGGAAAGAGAATTAAGTTTCTTAGAGGTAACCCAAATACTTAGCCCCAAATCCTTTCAATATATATTTCAAAACACAACCCAAGGATAACAGCCTTGTTAGTGAGGAAAGATATTTCATTTTACCTTGAGTTTTCAAATTAAATGTATTACATTGACTCATCATACTTTGATAAGCCTTGAGTGCTTTTCAGTGTATTGTAATCTTAATAAGATATCTCATATTAATATAATCTGCAGATGTGTCCAGGTGGACTAGAGTGCCTCAGCTTCCATATTGGCACTCAAGTTGCCAGTAGAATGAGTAGAATAACCTTAATTTCATCCCACAGAAAGTGCAAAAGTTATAAGACATCTTTAGTATTTAAAGCCTTCAAAGTATCCATACATATCCCTTAGAACAGAACTAAACATAAGTTGCTGTTTGGGCAGTTTTATGACATTCTGTTGATCCCTTCTCTCCAATAAAGTTATGTATAACTCCCCAATATTCATAACACCATATTATTTTAGATTTTCCTCAGAAATTAAATATACCTCAAGTACTAAAAAAAGTCAAAAAAGTAAGAATCAGACCTGTATTATTACAACATTTCATTATTTTTTAATAGTGGGGAATGGCAAGCTTTAGCTGCCTGGTCCCACCTGTCAAGGACTTGTTCTACAAGAATACTTCTGAGGAACTAAGGGGAGCAATCCTTTTTCTTTCTCAAAAAAAGATTCTGTTAAATCACCCTTCTTCTCTCAAGAGATCTAAATCCTGAACATTTGAGATTGGAACTCTCAAACTTTGGGTCACCTATAAAGCAACCTGCAAGGTTGTCACTACCAAGGAAATGCCCCTTTTCTAGATAGAAGTCTAAACTACTTTTTGGTCATGAGATCTTGGAAACAGAATTTCCCCCTCTGATACGTAGTAGGTTGGTTTCATGAAGATTTTTCCATTATTATCCTCTTGGGCCACATGAGCAATTAGATGTCTGCATCAGCCAGGTGCTTTTATAGGACCGCAATCAATGTTCTAGCTGCTACTATCACTTAAAATGGAAAAGTTTGTTTTTAGATGTCCAATTTCAGAAAGCCATAAATGAGCACATATAACTCTCAGGTATATTCTTCTTGACCAAAGGCAGTCATTACTTGTTCCCAGTAAAAGGACACAGTGAACATTCTCTGGCTTCCCTGTGCTCAAAATTCAGAATTCTGTGTGTGTTGGTTTAAAAACAATATATATATATATATATATATATATATATATATATATATATATATATATATAGCCATATTCCATGAGAGGAGAAATATTTGTGATCTAGTCCTGTTATTTCTTTACTGTAGAGACTGCCCCTTGGGGAAATCCCCGACAATGAAAATAAGCCACTATTCTTCATCTTAGTCTTAGAAAGTGGTGTGGGCCCTGAGACTTACCCAGAGTCATACAGATGAAGAAAAGGAAGCAAAGAGATTTTGAATATATAGCCATTTCTCTTAGTAAGTTAGTGATGGAGACAGGAATAGAAGTCAGATCTCTTTCTAGCCTAAAATGCTTCTACCACCCAATATAGGCTGAGTTTTCCTCCCTAGCCATTTGTACCTTCTACCCTTCTAGATTGAAGTCCCAATTTAGAGTGTGTGGCTTTCAGAGCAGTATGTCTGGTCTCAAGTTCAGCTTAAAGGAAAGGTTATTATTTCATTTTTTTCTTGCCTCCTATTCTCCTCCTCCAAAATTGCTTTCTATGTTCCATTTTAATCCATTATTCCCCAGGAATGAATAATTTTGAATCTTCTTGATACCTCAAGAGGTATCTTTTCAATTCTCTTGAACAATTACTCCCTCAAATAGATCTCAGCAATGCACATCCATATAAGATAAGAACTCTAGAGAGTCATGGAGACCAATTCTCTCTTTTGAAGACTAAAGGAAAGAATTACTAAAAAAAATTTCCCCCCCCGCCCAAGATGATCAAGCAGTTAATGACCAAGATCCTTAGAGAACCAAGCCTCTATCTTGGAAACTGCATCATAAACATCCTACATTAACACAAGTGTAGTAAGATAATATTTGGAAATGATTTCTCCAAACAGAAGTGTTACAGTGAAGATGGTAATCCACTGTTTCCTATGGATTGTGTAATATTTTATAAAACATCTGGAGTCAGAGTGATAGAATAAAGAGAAAAGTGTTTTTCTGTGTAACCAAAACACAAGGACATCTCATTTCCAATCCTCCTAGAGTAATGCCCTAAGTCATTTCACTTTCACCTCAGTTTCCTCATCTGAAAATGGAAATAATAATACCCTTAATGCCTCAAAGAGGCATATTATGAGGAAAGTACTTTTCAAAATGTAAAACACTTTATAAATCAGTCATTTTAAGTTAGTACCTATCACAATAACTAGAACAGTAAAGATTCAAAATACATTTGTTGATTTCAATTAATTTCCTCAAGGAATACTTATGAATTGCTGAGAATTATAGAAAAGTTATAGAAAATAATGAGATTTATGAAAATTTATAGAATTACTTCCTATGAAAATGATCTATATATTTTGTATGTCTATCAATATATAAATGTACTTTTCTTATTTAACCTAGTCAATGCCATCCATTTCTAACAAATTGTATATATGCAAAGATATTATTTTACATCCAGATAAACATCTTGACTTTCAAATACTTTTTCATTAAAAATTACAAAATAAATGTCTATCATTACTCTAATTTCCTCAGTTATGTGTTATACATATATATATATATATATACATACATACATACATAAAAATACAACTAAACCAAGTATCTTAGCACATAAATTTCAAATGAAAAGTGAATTTAAGTGAAATTTCTACCCAGCTTTTCCTGTCAAAGACATAAAGCTTTTGAAAAATTCATGGATAGAATACACACACAAACATAAACACACATACACATACACACACCTGTAAAAGGACAATAGGAAAATTCGAGTTTATCTGAAGGGGCTCAAAAATGTTTATTCCCATAAAATGATCTATAAGCCATAACTCACTTGAACTAAGCTATTTTTAAATCCAAATTCATTCAGCCTTGCATATTTAGACATATTTGATAGCTGGAAAATTGTAGTCAAATACCTTTATCACAGAATTCAATTAGAGAATAAGCAATATAGTCCTCTTGTTTCTTAGCTCTGCCAATGTATTCTAATTGTTGCATAAACTGAAATATTTCAACATCTCCTTAAAACAAGAGTGTCAAACTTCTGACCATGTCAAAAAATCACAAACTCTGCATGTTCCAAATCATATTAAATTGTAAATGGAAAATATTTAACAAAATAAATAAAAGTACAATACAGCATAATGTTAATTTGGTTTTTTTTTCCCTAAGTTGATATGTCATCTAAAGAGGTCTGTTTATATTTGAGTTTCACACCACGGCCTTAGAGGAAGAAAAGTTACTCAACTAGATTTTACCTATCACAGCTATCTAGATTGTCTTACTAAACCATAATTTGAGTAAGTTAAGCTCACTAAGATGTTATCTTCCCAGTTATTCAGTGCTTGCCTACCTATATACATAAGCTTACTTATTCATCATACAATCAGTATATATCATTGATCCTTGATTGTACCTACCTACAATGATATTTCACTTTCTAGACTTTCTAGAATTTTTTATTTCTTTGGCAATGGGAATCAGATAATGAGTCAAAAGACTTAAGGTACTAATATAAATAGTGAAATTTATTTATCATAATAAAACTAATATCAGAGAAATCTGGTGAAGAAATGGAGTAGTTGGGATTGAATATTAAAGTGAGGATCTAACCCATGGAATTCAATGAGAAATGTTGAAATACACAGTCATTTGAATTGTTTTACTTACTCTTTTCAAGGGTCAGTCAAGAATTTATCAAGTACAGTGTCTGACACTGAGGAGATAAAGAAAGGCACAAACTATCTCTACTCTCAAGGAGCTCACAATCTAAAAGGAAGGACAACATGCAAATGATTAATTACAAACAGGATATATACAGGATAAATGGAAAATGATCACAGAAAGGAGGATCAGGGGCATCAGGAAAAGGCTTCTTGAAAAATTGGAGTTATAACAAGAACTTTAAGGAAAAAAGCAGGAGGCTGAATTGAGGAGGTAGAACATATCAAGCAAGAAGAAACATAGGGAAAAATGCAGAGAGCCAGTGTCTTGTGTTGGGGAGAGATAGGAGGTCAGTACACAAGACACTGTTTTCTCTAAGCCAACATAGCCAGTCTGACATCATCTCCTCTTAAAATGAACTCCCAATGGTCTATTGAAATGTTTAGTACTTATTTTCAAATCTTAGATGGATTGTAATCTATTGGTAGAGAGTTTCCCATACCAGGAATACTCTAGAGGGTAAATCCACAGATCTTTCATACATCACATCACATAGAGAACCAATGTATTTAAAAGAACACAGAACACTTGCCAGTGTGTCATTTTTTAAATGCTATCTTCTTTCAGTACTCTAGAATAGAACCTTATTATCTCATAGGTATGAGAAGTAAAGTAACTGATATCCCTCTTGTCAATCTGTTTTTCCAATCTGTCCTGGACTTTACTTCTACATTGATTCAAATACATAAATTATAGTAAATATGAGTATTGAGTAAATACTTAGAATCATCAAGTATCTAACTCATGGTAGTACTCCTTCCACTGGTGCAACCTGCAAACCATCCCCATGTGTTCATCAGTCCTTTCCATTTCTCTACTAACTTCATTTCGGAGGGTTCATGCAATGTGCTGAGTTATGACCTAAATATCCATAAAGGAAAGAAGAAGAAGATGATGATGATGATGACAATGAAGACAACCACAACAAAAAACCTAAATGAATAAAGAACATTATTGTCTAGACTACAATATGAAGTTAAATGGACAACCAGTGAAATATCCCATCACTTTCTATCTATTATTAAAAGTATTAAAAGTGAATTTTTTAGGAGAATTTAACTGACTCCATTTTTTCCCTCTGTATTTGCTCTTTTGTTATGCATGAGTACCTTCATGAACTTTAAGATAGTTAATTTCCTTTAGCATCTTCAGTCCTTCCAACTATATGGTGCAAAATATAATAATTGCTTTTTTTAAAAAAAAGGCACTTTAGAATCTTTAAAATGTTCCTTTCCCTTTCCAAGCCAATAGGTAATTCCTTTTGATTTAATGAAACTAATTATACTAAAAAGGACTCATTTCTTATCTCTTATCCATAGCCCATAGCTAATTATACATATACATGTATATATGTTTGTGTGTTTGTATTGTCATTAAGAAGCATAATTTTTCCTTTGTATGGCCAGCTGCATAGTAATAAGTAGCATCTTTTCTCATTGTTTCATATAATGTATAAATATTGCTTTCTGAATAGTGAATAACACATTCCCCAACAACTGCTATTAGAGTATACCACACTCTGGGTATAAAATAATGTCTTTTGATTCGATCTGTTTTTTGTGTTTTTTGGTCATAGTTAATTTTATTAAAAAAATTCCTTCAACACTATTTATAAATATGGAGAGAGACAGACAGAGAGAGAGAGAGAGAGAGAGAGAGAGAGAGAGAGAGAGAGAGAGAGAGAGAACCAATACTTCAAGAGATCTGGGTTCAAAATGAATAGGAAGAAAAGGTACATTGTCTGTGGGCAATTGCAAAATTCTTTGACTTTGCACTTGTCCTTAGTACATAAGAAAGTTATTTGAATATTGATAATCTTCTGTATTCATTACTATAAGGCATGAAATGCCAGGTCCTAATGAACTGAAAATGGGTATTTGTTAGGGGTGAGCTGTTCGGGCTCAATTCAGGAACAAACAGGCATTCACAAATTATTTAAAAGCTAATAAAAGGAAGTTCACTTTGTCCTTGTTCACCTTTCATTCTCAAAGAGGAACAATGACATCAGGAGAATGATGTTATGACATGAACATGAAACAAAGCAAGAATTGGCAACAAAGATACAGTGGTTTCTGCAGTTGTGGTTCTCCTTATCTCCAGGTCTGAAGATTGGGCTATGATGTTATTCAGACTTCCTTCATGCTGAAGGGGCTAAATAACTTCATATGGGTAAAGTTCATGCCCTTAGGCATCATCACACAATTTCTTCTCCATTCTATATGCAAAAAGCAACTTTCCATTTCCTCCATATTTATATGTCTATGTATGTATATACATGTATGTGATTCATGTAGGTGTATACATGTATATGTTCTACACACATACACACCTCTTTATGTATGCACTGGATCCTCCATTAAAACATAAGATCCTCAAAGGCATTTTTTATCCCTAGAATTTAACACTTAATAAACACATAGTTTATTATTTCTTATTGATTGACTGATGACATAGATTTAAATTATTGTTGTGATGTATACTGAATCCTGTTTCTACAATTATATTGTGATAATAATAGTAATTATGATGTTGATGATAACTAGCATTTTTATAACATGGTTTATAAAGTGTTTTACAAATATTATTTCATTTAATCTCCCCTAATTATATTAATTTATATTTGCCCCTTAATAAAAGGGCAGCTAGGGGGTTCATGGATAGAACACCAATCCTGGAATCAGGAGGACCTGAGTTCAAATTTGACCTCAGACACTTTGTAGCTATGTGACCTTGGGCAAGTCACTTAACCCTGATTGCCTCACATCCAGAGCCATCTCAAGTTGTCCTGATTCATATCTGGTCACTGGAACCTAATGATTCTGTAGGACAAAGTGAGACTTGTGATTTAGCCCAGTACCCCCCTCACTCCAATCTAGTTCATGTGCTTGTCATGGCTTTATCTCCCAGATGTCATGGTCTTCTTTGAGAATGAAGGACAATCATCATCATCATCAATATATTAATTAACTTGGAAATAATTTAATCTCTCTGAGCCTCAATTTCCTCATCTATGAAATTAAGGTTTTGAACTGGGTAGCCTCTAAGATTCAGTTTGAAATCTATAGTCCTATGGATAGATGACCTCTGTAATGCTTACTTAAATTTAAAATTCCTGGGGTTTTATGAAATCTTTGTTTATTGATTGATTGGGAAAAGAGATAGGAGAAAATTATGTTCTGTCAGCAAGATTGGGTTTATCACTAATTATACCTGAATGTCAATGTGAGAAGAAAGAGGTAGGAACAATGAGAAGTGCAAGCCTTACTTAACAACTTGCAGTTTGGTAGAAAGATGATGTTGTTATTTGGTTGGGGAAAAGGAGGGAATCAGTGAGCAGGAGAGTCTTCATGAGTGGAAACCAATATTTCACACAAGTTAATGACTAATAATATGACAGGATCACTTTTTTGGAGGAAAAGAAAAAGCTCTTAGAATGTCAAAAGTATAGTTAAATTTAAAGTAAAAGGAGATTTAATTCTTGACATTTGGTTAATAGGCAATTTTTATTTTTCTTAGTGTAGTTTCTTGGGTATGTAGACATGCTCCTTCCTCAAAAAAAAAAAGCTACACTATATTTGAGTCATTCTTGTACCCACTCAAAATTATAAGGTATGAACCCTAACCAATGTGATAACTTTCATCAATCAGTCAGAATATACTAGCATTTTGAAAGCTATTTAATTCTAGCATCATAACAAATAAAATGGCAAGAAAATAAGTCCCCCTTGAACACATGGAGTATTGTCTCACATACATTACTACACATTCAGTGGAGGAAGGCAGACACAGAAAGAACACATTTGATTAAGGATGAAGCATGAAGGACACATATTAAGGGAAAAAATGTATATATATATATATATATATATATATATATATATATATATATATATATATATATATATATTCACAGAGCATACAAAAAGAAACACATCCCAAAAACCTGTATGACCAGGATTCACATCTGGATGAGGGCAAATTATACCTCCTCCCTTCACAGTCACCGTCATTCTCCATTAGTATCATCAGGCTGATATTTGCTATTTCTGCTGTGAATTATATGTTTTTTTACAGAATATGTCATCCCAGAGCTAAGCATTGCATCTTCACACTCCATTGTCCTCTGTGGATACCACTGGGCTATATTTTTCTACCATCTACTAGGCTTCCACTCTCTACCATCTATTGTTCCAGTCTTCAAAGTGTTATTAAGGTCAGAAAACGTTTTTTCCTGATAAGAGCAAGGGGATTTATTAAGCAGTATGCAGCTGGGGCCATGAACTACCACCACATCTAGCCAAGTGACAAAGGTCACTTGGGACAACACAGGCAAAGATCAAATATTATTTTTTCCATTGCCTATATCAGGAGATTTTTTGAAATCGACTATTCCCACAAAACTACCTGTTGTAGGTGTTGGACGTTTCTTTATGATGTTGTTGTCCAGTTGCTTTTCAGTAATGTCTGACTTTTTGTGACCTTGTTTTGAGGTTTTCTTTGCAGAAATACTGGAGTGGTTTGCCATTTCCTTCTCCAACTCATTTAACAGATGTGGAAACTGAAGGAAATAGGGTTAATGACTTGCTCAGGATCACACAAGGCTCATGTCTGGGGCTAGATTTGTACTCTATTCACTGAACCACCTAGGTACCCCCTCTTTATGATAAAATAACTTTGATAAGTACAATGATCCACGGATTCCAGAGGACAGTTGGTGAAGCTTTCTATGCATCTAATGAGAGAAAATTGATATTCACCACAAGGCAAAGGCAACCAGACACAACCAATGAAGGAATTTGTTTCATTTAACTGAATATTTGTTTAAAAGAACTTTATTCATTTTTTTAAAATTTGAAGCAATTGAATGTAAAGAAGGGGGATAGGAATAAAGTAGCAAAAAAAGAAAGAAGAAATAAAAGAGGAGCATTCATTTCTCTCAGAAAAAAAGAGAAGAAAGGAAAGAAAGAATTCCAGACAAATAGAGCAGTTACAAATGATGTACTGAGTTATTTTATATTTTGAAAGGAAAGTGAGTTGTACATAATAGAGATCTACCCTTTTATGGACAATCCTCTATTTCTGTTCTATAATGTATGTGAAAATGCAAAATCTGGATTTGATAAGTTCAGAACAAAATAATTAAACAGAACCAAAAATGAATACTGTTTGTGACACTTATTTAATCCCTGATGTTTCCCAAAATCTATTTTGGAGATGCTGTCAAACTAGGATTACATAGTCAGTGTCCTCACTTCTACCTCTTTTTTCTCACCCTCTTCCCATTTTCTCTCTCCCTGGATTTCCATTGTATTCTAAACAATAAAAAACACAGATGTCTCCTTGCAGAAAAAAATAACAAATTAAAAATACTTTCATAAAATAATATTTGTTTGGAATAGTTTTTGAAGCCAAATCCAAGTAATCGCAAAATTGATCATATAAAAGGATTTCTGAGGCAAGTATAGAGAATATAATGCTACAATAAAAAAGTCAGTTATCAAATTCCTAAATAAAAACAACTGAATCCTTACTCTAGTTTTAAAATATTTCATTAAATATATGTTTAAATGTCTGGAGACAAATTCAACTGTGAAATAGTCTTCCAGGTTATCCGTGGTCATAGTTATTAAGTGTCAAAAGTGGAATTTGACCCTAAGTTATTTTTCACAATGAATATAGCATTCTATTATTCCATGGGACCCCTTTTATTGTCCATGGTAATTTCCTTTTATGAACTGTGGTCATTGTTGTACCTCAATCTTGTTTCCAGTGACTAAATTTATAATAACTATAGTTATGCAATTGTATGGTACATTTTTAGTTTCACAAAAAATAATTTAAAATGATACAGAATCTGTGAAAAGTCCACAAACATTTATTTAAAAGCTTCTATGATTAAGGAACTATGTTAAGTGGCAGGGATTAAAAAACAAAAACAGTTCCTGTCCTCAAGGAGCTTTCAAACAAATGGGGAGACAAGATGTAAACAACAGGTTATGTATAGAGATTAAATTGGAGATAAGTCACAGGAAAGAAGACTAACATTAAGGGTGATCAGAAAAGGTTTCTTGGATGAGATGGAATTTTCGCTGGGACTTGAAGAAAGTCAGGAAAGCTAGGAAATGGAAAAGGGGAAGGTGAAAACTTCAGGAATGAAGAAAGATAAATGGAGTCAGGAGATGGAGAATATTGTTTGAGAAACAGTATGGAGACATATATCACTGGATTATAGCAGGTCTAGAAAGGAATAAGGTTAAGAGAACTAGGAAGGTAGAAGAGGACCAGGTTATGAAAGGTTTAAGAGGGGGAATATTTTATATTTGAACCTGGAAGAAACAGGAAGCTCCTGGAGATATAGGGAGATATAGTCAGATTTACTCTGTAGAAAAAATAGATCACTTTAACAACTAGGTAGAAAAGGATAGTCTGGAGTGAGGAGACACTTGTGGAAAGACAATAGTAAGGAGAGCTATCAAAGGAATGGCTTGATAAAGGACTGTCCCAAAGAGATGGCAATCATAAAAGAAATGGGACATATGGACGTGTTGTATAAATCAAATTGACTTGGACTTGGGAAAAGATTGGATAGGCAAGCAAGAATGGCAAATCAAAGATAACACCTAGGCTTTAGGTCTGGGTTACTGAGAGTATAGTGGTGCTCTTTGATAGTAATAAAAAAATTTCAGATAGAGGGGAGGGTTGAGGGGAAAGATAATGAGTTCTTATTTGGATATGTTTAGTAAAAGATGTCTAAGGAACATCCAGTTTGAGTTGCCCAAAAGATGGTTGGAGTTGTAAGCCAGGAGATCAGGAGAGAAGTTAGGATTCCTAAATAGATGTGAGAACTAGCATAAGATGATAATGGAATCTCTGGGACCAGTGCGTGAAATAGGCAGGAAAAAGCCCTGGAAGATATCCATTGAAAATGAATATCACTGTACAAAGATCTAGAAAAGGACTGAAAAGGTGGGGGTCAGATAGGAGAAGAACAAAGAAGCGTTGACAAAAGCCTAAAAATTTGAGCACATCAAGGAGAAGAGGGAGATTGACCTTATCAGTGGTTGTAGAGAGATCAAGAAGAATGAGAATCGAGACAAGGTTATTAGTATTGATAATTGAGATCTGGTGTTACATTTTATTCCTTAGTTCTACCTTAAGCTCAACCTTTTCCTAAGTTTCAGAGGGCACTGTCAAGACATCAGCAAGGCAGAACCACAATCTTCTGCTTTCTAAGAATAACCTTATCCACAATTATCTAGGGGTCAGCTAGGTGGCACAGTGGAGAGAGCACCGACCCCAGAGTCAGGAGGACCTGAGTTCAAATTTGACCTCAGACACTTAATAAAAATCACCTAGCTATGTGACCCTGGGCAACTCTCTCTTAACCCCATTGCCTTAAATAAACAAATTTTTTAAAAAATCTAATTACCTAGTCCAATAACAAAACTGACAACAATCAAAAGGAGAGCATCAAACACAGCTATGGCACACAAAACTCCCATGGGGGCAGTAAAAAAAACACTGACAACAAAAGGTTCCCTGATTGACCTTCTAAGGATACTTAACTTAAATATAAAAGTCATATTCAGCAACTACTAACAAGAGTACAAAATATATAGCCTTAATGACTCATAGTAAACATTCATTATTGTACTTCATTGTAATATAGTGATTTCCTTGGGAACTATTAGGGTATTGAGGCAGTTTACCACTACACTAATAATCAACTAAGATTGTCTTCCTTTCTCAGTCCTTGTGTCAATTATTAATTTTTTTTCTTCCTTTCTCTAAAATTGTCACTTTTCACTTTTCAATGTTATCAGTACGTTCTTTACTGGTTTCCCCGCCCTTTTTTTACTTATTTCCCCCTGCCTTTTTTGAGTATGTCTAATCTCCCCTAAACTGAGAAGTCAGATAATAAGGCTTAATATATTTTTTTCCTAAAAAATAAGTCAACCAAAGAATTGATAAGCTCTGAATGAGTGCAGGAAATTCTCTCCTATGAGTAATGTGCAAGAACGGCAGCATATGAACTTTGTGGCATCAATTTTAACCACTCAGAAGCCTTCTTGGTTTACACATGTAATCCAGATAAGATTGTTGGATAAAGGACCTAGAGAGAAAGTAGAAGTTGTAATCATTTAAAATAATATGGTGTTTTCTCCCTTTGATGTTGCAGTGTTTCTTAACTACAGGATTATCTTGTTTTGAACAAGTCCTTCTCCCTTCTAATGTAATAAACATGCATTTTTTAGAAATGTTGGCAACTGGTTAATAAAATGTCTTTAAGCTGGTATAATAAGGACTCCCAGATAGTCCTGATTATTGTGTGGTAAACACATAGATCCCTCTAAAAGTTTCATAGTTCAGACCTAATGCCAAGTAAGCATTAGAAGACATACCTAACCATCTGCCTGTGGGAATAAATTCCTGTTGAATGAGGGTAAAAACAAGTACTACATTCTGTCGTTTTATAATGCATTTTTCTATGAGGTTTATAAAAATCTATTTTCTATTTTGGGGGTTGTTTCTCTCTCTTCTTGTGGTGTTACTATATAGTTTTGCTTTTATTAGAAATTTAGATAAACATTTTACTTTCTGGGTAAAGGTATCACTTATTCCCACGTTGTTAATTATTCTTTCCTGACCATAATATTGACGATTTTTGAAGCTTTCTAGGTTGGACTTTGGAACAGCAGAACTTTATAGTTTCCTCTTAAATTTGTTGCTTCCAACTAGAAATATAGCGCTATCAAAGAAGTATTGGTAATTAACATATAGAAGGTAATTAATAAATATTTGTTTAATTAAATTTGAACTGCTTCATGGTTTAAAGACCTAGGTTCACCATTGTAAAGATGAACAAAGAGAAATTCTATCATTTCATCCCATTCAATTATATGCTATTGTTCAAGAAAAAAAATATTATATATTTGCAATATTTATCTTACAGTGATGTTAGGAAGAAAATTCTTTGAAGGTGTAAGGCATTAGATAATGTTCTTAAAATAACAGAGAATAAACTGTCACTTGGGTGGATGCATCATTTTATTAGCATGTGTCTTCATTCCTCTAGTGTAGATCACAGCTTTCTCACACTGATTTTTTTTCAGGATGCCGATCACAGCTCATCTATGGCTTCCTTATATTATCAGTTTATCTTAGGAATATCAATGTACTACTCAGGCTGTCCACCTACTGTCTCCCAGTCTTACTACATGATTGGCCTCTCCACCTTTTCCCATCATACATATTAAAATCTTTTAAATTGCTACTCATGAACAAATCATTATTGTAAAAATTCTGCTCACATCCACCAAACATCTTTCTATTGTACTTTAGATTTATCTATTCTTACTCTTCTAAGGTTGTAGGGTTCTATGTCCCTTAGCCATATCCAGGATGGCATCCATTATGGGAATGTTGATGTTAAAGAGTTTAGTAAAAATCATAAATTAATCTACTATAACTCTGATGGACTTTGATTTCATTACTAAAAGTTCTCTCACCAGTACAGATTGGAATCTCTCTGCCTTTTCTTCTGGTATAATTCTTTAGACTTCATTATTCCTGTAAAACTGTCTAAATTACATATCTACTATTCAAATTAAAGCTAATATCTAGATACAATTAATTACTCTTTTCCCATTAATCTTAATTTTATCTCTATATAATCTAGTTCTTGTTGCCCCATCCCTCTGACTTCAATACTTCTCGAGTTTTATTCAGGTGGTACAGTAGGTCTGAAGTCAGGAAGACATTTCTTGAGTTTAATTCTAACCTCCGACACTTAGAAATTGGGTGATATTAGGTAAGTCACTTAACTCTGTATACCTTAATTTTCTCATATATAAAAAAGAGCTGAAGAAAGCCATGACAAATCATGCAGTATCTTTTGCCAAGACAACTCCAAATGGACTCAGGAAGAACCAAGCATAGCTGGAAAATATTGAACAACAAATCATTCTATTCAATAAGGAGAATTAGAATGGTATAAAGTGGAAATCAGAAAAAGTGAGTTTAAAACCTGACTCTGAGATTTGCTAGCTTTCTAACATTGGGTATTATTAAACATCACCAAACCTAAATTTCTTCATGTACAAAATAGGGATGATATTTGTAGCATCTACTTCACATAGTTGTTTTGAGGATTAAATATATATATATATATATATAAAACATATAAACTTACACACATATATGTATGTGTATATGTTTGTACATATATATGCATAAAAATTACTGAGTAATTTTTAATATGTGCATATATTATTTAAATTATATATGTAGCTAATTATAAATCAATAGATTAGAAAAAATTCATCCTTTATCTTACCATTACTATTAGACTCTCTTAGTACCAGTTGGTTATGACTGATCTTCAAATACTATGTCAGAATTGCTTTCAGATAACAACTTCAATTGCTGTCAACTTTTCTCCAACAGAGCTATAATCTATATCCTGGGTTTAGGTTGTTCAAACTATAATAAGGCCTTATTTGATTTTCCAAGCTTTTCTGATCAGCTAGAAAGTGGATCGTATTAGGGCTTGAAGGAATAGTAGGAGGCAAAAAAATAACTTATCAGCCTATGTCTTTTAAAATATATATATATATATATATATGACATCTTATTTCTTCTAGTGATTTTTCTGGATGCCCCTTCTACATTCTTTCTATGACATACCTGATATTTTCTATACATGGTTTCATCTTCTAATTAGTTTTTCCATCTGCTCCCCTATTTTTAATTTCAAAAATTCTTCTGTCTTTATATATATATATATATATATATATATATATATATATATATATGTATATATACCTTATTTATAACCAAGACCTAATCCACAGTACTTTATCTGACTCATGGACCAAAAAAAAGCAAATCTCATTTTTGACAGCTTCTCTGTAGTTGTTCTCTTACCATATCCACTTTTGTCATTCATTGCTCCAAATTTCAATTGAAATAAAAAAGAAAAACAATACCTTAGACTCCAAATTTCATTTTTTTCCCTTTTTCCATACTCCATTGTCACTAGAAAGACTTTCCAGTTTTCTTTTCAAGTATTTTTTTTTCATTTCTTCATGAGTCACTAGAAATGGTTAGTTGTCAGCAGGTATGAAAAAAAAATTTATTTTGTAATCCCAAATCTGCTAGTACCTAATCTAAACCTCTCCTCCATGTAATTTTTCATTTGCTAATTTGTCAATGGATTGGTAACCAATAATTAAGCAATACAACCTCTTGGCAAAGAATTAATAGATCCATGGTGCAGATTGAGGCATGTATTTTTTTGGACATGGAAAATGAGGGAATTTGATTTACTTTATCATGAATTTTACAAGAATTTTTTAATGGATTGTACAAGAATTTTATCATGAATTTTACAAGAATTTTTTTTAATTTTTATGGTGTCAATATGGGAGAACAAATAAATTTCAATTAATTTAAAAGGAAAATATTATTTGCTAGGATAGGGTACCCATTTGATAACTAATTTTCTGATGCACACTTCAAGTACCCTTCATTTTACAGAGAGAAAAACTGTATTGGGACTGAAACTATATTGTTTCAGCCTGGTGATCTTTCCTGTACACCAAGAGATTTGCCTTAGACAGTAAGAAGTTATAATTAGACAGAGGATTGTCTAATCAAATATGTACAAATCCCCTGGTCACTTCATCTTTGAAGAGTGGAAGGAAAAAAATGAGAGAGGGAAGGAGGGGGAGGAGGAGGAGGAGGAGGAGGAGAAACACCAAACCAAATTTGTTCAATATTCTTTACAAACATCTGTAACCAGACCATTTACTCTCTAATTCAAGTAAACAAACATGTATTATTTGCCTAGCATATAGTGTGCTCCTAATAAATATTATTTATATATCACATGTGGCATAATTAAATATATATACAGTTATATGAAGGATTTATTTTATCAGCATGGAAAATTCCCTATGTGGGAACTTTCTCTACTTACTGCCGATCATGTCCATCTATATAGTTTAGTGCAGAGATGCCAAAAATAGGAGGAGGCATGGTGGCAGCAACACTCTCTGGTGCAGCTGGAACCAGATGAAAATGTAATTGGAAACTATATCACAAAATTGATTTTAAAAATACAGTAGAACATGGATAATGTTAACACAATGTTTCCTAAGTTGATCTGCAATTTTAGGAATCCTTATGTTTGATTTCAGGACCTCTATTCCTATTTGAGTTTGACAACACTGGCATACTAGAAACCTAGAAACTATATATACTAAGACACAGAGATTAAGTCACCTGCCCTGGGTAACAGAATTCTGAGTAACAAAGGCAAGATTCAAATCTTTGTGTTACTAGCTCCCACTTCAACACAGTACCAACTATACCCACTATACCTCACACAAAGACAAAGGTACTGAAATGACCCCACTGTACACCCCTATTAGATGCTCTACCTTGCCCTGGAAATGCTGACATTGGATAAAATGAGTTGCATCATGAGAGTGGTTTCCTGATGTGCCAGAAATATGTCTCTGACATGATTTTTTTAAGCTCCAGGGGTTGTCAAAAAAAGAATCTTTGGGGTTATTAGTTGTTCATATTCTGACAGTTCGAAATGTTCTCCTGAGACATAGGAAAGTCAATGTGAGCTTGATGTTATAGGACTGGATTTCTTCCCTAACAGAAACTGTCTTCTATGAGAAGTCAATCCACCAGATATAAGGAGGGGAAAGTAAATAAATTTACCTACATATGCAATTCTATCTATTTTACAGTGATAGGAGAATAAAGCAGTCTAACATTCTAGAATCTTCCAAAGAACACTGAATTTGGAGTCACGGGATCTGTTATGATTCCATTTTGTCATTGATGGGATCCTTATTGATATCCCTGACCCAATTTCCTGACTCTTCATAGGGCCTCAATAGAATAAAAAAGTACACCTTGGCCAAACCATACCACCTGACCACATCATCCTGCTTCACCATCCCTCAGAGGCCAGACAATAAGAAAATACCACAGCCCCAATTCCCTAACTCCCTAATAGTACCCATTAGAGTAGAATAGCAAGCACATCTGAATTAACTCTGCTTAGGCCAGCTAATAAGAAAACAGTACCACAGGGATATGATCCCACGAGCCTGGACCATAAATCATAGAAGGAGCTTTCCCTGGAGCAATGTATGTGCAAAACCCTTCTTTGCTGTCCTTATGATGAAGTCAAACTAATTATAGTACTATCATCATACACTAATACCCCCAAGAGGGTTTTTCTGCATGAATTCTGGGTAACCACATGCATAGTCCACCAAGGTTCTGTGGGCCCCCTCATAGCCACAAACTCCTCTTAGTACTGCAAAATTTACATATCTGTTAGAAACACAGCATTTCTTGCCCTGTATGAGCCCCTAGTTCAGAGAGCAGAGTCCATTGGGAAATATGACATCCACCCAAATAAACACCCTTTGCTTGGCTTGGAGACAGTCTGTGAGTTATAATTCTTTGGATACAACACCACAAAACACTCCCATGCCTAGAAGACCTTGTTCAAATCCCTTTACCACTGTAGGTCTAAGTTGTCTCAGCTTTGAAAGGAATGGGTAGAACTAGATGATTTCACTGCTCCAAAGACCTTTGACCTTACAATCTACCTTCTGTTGTTTCTTTCTTCCTTTACTTGTAGCCTTTCCTATTTTATATGGAAGATTATTGTGCATTAAATGGTACAAAATCTAACATTCAACCTACAGAACTAACTTAAAAGCAGGGATACCAAATCATTTTGGTTTCATCTGGAAAAAAAATCAAGCATTCTGAGCCAGTGAAGTGTTAGTACAGTCACTGCATAATTATTTGTTGTCACAAAATGAAAACCATATCAAAATTACTATCCAAATAAGTTATATTCCAGAGTACTGTGTGTATTGTTTTATAACAGCTTCATGACTGCATACATCCCCAATACAAGGAAATGCGATACTTCATGATATGTGGAAACTAAAAAGTGACAGGATGCCCAAGCTTTGTATACTTTTCATGTTCCCTAAGGCTTAAAGGTTCTATTAGTTTAATCAAACACACAACTTATCTATCCTTCTGTTGAACATAACAGTCAAGGGTTTTCACTGGTTATATGTAACCAGGAAATGCAAAAATAGTTAGATCTGCCTCTTAGTTTATGCATTCCTGGAGAATGCAAACTTTTCATTATATTTTTCAACATTTTTATTCTTCATCAACATCTAACCCCATATTATGCAACTCAATAAACAATTACTGGAATGAAATCATCATGTTTTTAATTATCTTATAAAAGGATAGGGCTTTAACAGAGTTCATTCAAGTTCATTCCCCTCATTTGAAGGAAAGGGGGTAACTAAGTTGTTCAGTCAGATCAGACCTCAGAGAACTAGTTTTGTAACCCTGGGCAAATCACTTAATTTTGTTTACCTCAGTTTCCTCATCTGTAAAATGAGGGAGTATCTTCAGTATTTTTGCAAAGAAAAACCTCAAATGAGGTCATGAAGAGTTGGGCATGATTAGACAATCATCACTTCATTTTTAGATAAAGAAACAGTCTCATAGAGACAAGTGACTTAACCTGAGGTTTCCTGGTTATTACTGTCAGTTATTGTTGATACTGCTATCAACAATAATGATAATGATATCTACCATTTTAAAAACTTTTAAGGCTTGCAAAGGACTTTATAAATATCTCATTTTATTCTCACGAAACTCCTGAAAAGGAGGTGTTATTATTATTATTATTACCAATTTATAGATGAAAAAATTGGGGTAAGGCTTCCTGACTTGAAGGCCAATACTCTGTCCACTGAGCTGAAGTGCTCATATGTGATTCCACATTCTCTGATTTCAATTTTTATATACATTCTATTATTCATGTTTTCATTCAAAGAAAGATAGTTGTGGAAAATCTACAATGACAATTTGGGATCTCAGGCCATCACAGCAGTCTCTTCACTGCTATCACACTTACATCTTATAAAATTGTTCGAACTTTGGCAGCAAATATGTGTTGGAAAAAAAGGAAGTATCAGCTAGTAGATCATAAAGAGCCTTTTAAAAATTATTATTTTTTGTTATGAGAAGTTACTGATGACCAGCATAAAAAATTTCTCCACCAGTGTTGTTTAGTAGCTAGTCTATCATATAAGGTCTTAGAGAATTGTCTAGAGATACTAATAAATTAGGCAAATTGCCGATTTACACAGTTCAAACTCATTTTCAAGACCCAGGTCTTCTTAACTCTCTCATTACACCATGATATTGTTAATCCAAACTTCCTCATTTTACTAAAGAGGGATCTGAAGCTGTGGTTCAGTCTTGCATTTATTGCTGTTGAGAAATCATGTTGATGAAACTCCTTCCTCAATTATAGTTCAGCTAATGCTCAGTAACTTACAGTCTTAAAGAGTTACTTAGGAACAATGATAGATTAAAGACTGGCTTAGTATAAAAATAATCAGTCGAGCCCAATTATTTTTAATATTATTTCATTTTTTTCAATTACATATGACAATTTTAACATCCATTTTATATTAAAATTTGAATTTCAAGTTTTCTTCCTTCCTCCCCTAACCCCTCTCTAAAACTGTAACCAATTTGGCATAGTTGGACCCAATTCTCCATGACTTCAAAACTAAGGAAGTTATAGGGAAGTTATAACCTTCAAATCTGGGCAATTAAAGTGGTACACTGAATAAAGTACTGACCTAGAGTCAAGAGGACTTGGATTCAAACTCATCCTCAGACACTGGACACTTACTAGGTATATGACCTTGGACAAGTCACTTAACCGACTGCCTCACATCCAGGGACATCTTCAGTCATCCTGATCCATATCTATTCTCTGGATCCAGATGGCTCTGGAAGTGAAAATGAGGCTAGTGACTTAGCAGCAACCCCTTCCTCATACCCAATTCATGTGCTTATCATGGCAACACCTCTCTGATGTCATGGTCTTCTTCAAAAATGAAGGACAAAACAACAGCAACAACAGCCACCTTCGAGCCTACGTCTTTGGAAGTGTGCCACAGCTAAAGTTAGACATGGGATTAAAGGTAAATATTGCTCAATTCCAGCGATTTGAGTCTTAATCTCAGTTTTCTCATCAGTAAAATGAACTGGAGAAGGAAATGGCAAACCACTTCAGTATCTTTGCCAGGAAAGTCCCAAATGAGGTTACATAAGATATGATTAAAATGTCTGAATAATACCTTTTTAGATAGGCAAAATAGCCCAGAAATCCTTAAGGCATTTACCTATAACTCCTCTTTGAGTCAAAGTACCCTTTACTTCTAAAAACCTTTGTAATCACTGAAGTTTTACCCTGAAACATTCCAGAAGAAATGGAATCATTCCTATATTCACAGGACTCCTGCAGCCCTATTTGGAAGACAAAGATCAGAAAATAAATGAAGGAACACAGCTGGGGAGAGAGGAGTGGAAATCAATGAGTGGAAAATTTCCTGGGAATGATAATAGCTCCACCCACACACAGATGAAGCCTAAATGAAAACCTGAACAGTAGTTTTCACTTTTGTCTCATTTGTTCTTGTTGCTTATAGAACGTTGTTGGCCTCGTTAAGACTGTTCATTTGCTTTTGACTCTTTTCCCATTCATTTCTCCTGCTTTTCTACTCCTTGCTTTTAACTTGCTTTGTTCTTCATTTGTCAGATGGAGAAAATAACTGTCCTGACTACCCACAGAGTTTTTCGGAAGATAAAATGAACTAAAGTACATGAAAATGCTTTGAAAAAGTTAAAAGCTCGTTACAAATGTAGGTTATTATTATTATTTATCACTCCCCTCCTGCTAACTACAATCACCTTTATGCAACCAAACAGATGGTTTGCTTCATTAGGAGCAAGAGACTATTCCAGGAATACAGAAATTATGAAGGGGGATGGGGTTAAATTTAGACAGTGTTTGTAGTCTACAGAAAACTCTAACTTTCTAGCCCAGTCTTTTTTTCCCATCTAATAGACTGATTTTTCTTTAGCCACAGTTCCTCATGTGGCCTTGCATCTCTTTTTCTTCAGTTCTCCCTTTTTACTTGAACCACTTAAATATGAATCTTCTATGCATTTAATGTGTTTGGTTGATGTTTATAAAACCAACTTGAAGAGAATGCCTCTGCTATTAAAAATCTGGAATAACTCTAATATCTGAGCTGCATACATAGAGAAGAATGACCCAATGAGAAGCAGTATGAGTTTGGTATAATCATGAGGGAGGTTCTAAGTGCAATCTCTCACAAAATTATCATAGATTGACTAATCCTCCCACAATCAGAGGAATGTTTCAGGGTGAGAAACGGCAGTGATTACAAAGGTTTTTAGAAGTAAAGGGTACTTTGACTCAAAGAGGAGCTATAGGTAAATGTCTTAAGGATTTCTGGTCTATTTTGTCTATCTAAAAAGGCATTATTCAGACATGTTTATCATATTGAGTACTTTGTGACTTCGTTTGGGACTTTCCTGACAAAGATACTGAAGTAGTTTGCCATTTCCTTCTCCAGTTCATTTTACTGATGAGGAAACTGAGACTAAGACTCAAATCATGAGAATTAAGCAATATTTAACTTTAATCCCATGTCTAATTTGAGCTGTGGCACACTTCACGTTCCCAGAGGTAGACTTGAAGGCTCTTGTTGTTGTTTTATCCTTCATTTTCAAAGAAGACCATGACATCAGATAGGTGTTGCTATGACAAGCATATGAATCAGTTTTGAGGGAGGGGTTGCTGTCTAATCACTAGTCTTACTTTCTCCTCCAGAGCCATCTGGGTCCAGTGACCAGATATGGATCAGGATGACTGGAGAGGGCCCTGGATGCTGGGCAATCAGGGTTAAGTGACTTGCCCAAGGTCACACAGTTAGTAAGTGTTTCTATCCCTTTCCTACCTTTTCCAGATCTATTTGGATGGGTCCAGCCCCTGTATGAGAGAATCAAAGTCTAGCTCTGATATCCTTCTCTCTATTTCCCTTGCTCTCCTCTCTTGGGTATTTTCTGTTAAACTTTGAGGTCTCCCCTTGAACTCAACAGTTAAAAGGACTTAATATATTTGGCAATAACTGAATTGAATGATTCTTTTGTTAAACTATTTTTAAACCCAACCCTGGGTCTCTACACTCTGCTTGACTGAAACAAAGATAATCCAGAAGGGAAAAGAAATAGGTCACAAATCCTTAAAACAAGATTCTTAACTTTTTTTCTAGGTCATAAATATCTGTGGCAGTCTGAAGCCTATGGATCTAAGATGCATAAACTAAAATATATGAGTACAAATGAAATCAACTGTCATGCAAACTAAATGCATTGAAATATCATTATTTATATCTATACTTATCCATCTAATAAGTTCACAGACCTCAAGTTAAGAATCCTTGTTTTAAATTTCAGTATCTAAGTTATGAGAATCAGCTGACAACCTCCTGATTCTACCATCTGAAGGTTATTCTCATAACTACAGTATGAGGAGCATAACCCTTCCCTCTCCTCCTTATTAGTTAGGACTTAGCACATCACCCCCCCACACACACTCAAATCCAATTCATGTGCTTGTCATGGCATCACCTCGCTGATATCATGGTCTTCTTCAAGAATGAAGGACAAATATTATTGTATCTTTGCTTCTTTATCATGAGTTATTCCAACTGCAGTAAATACAGTCTCAGGTCAGTCTCAAGTGCAATAGAAACTACTTTAATAAAGACTAGCATGAAGCAGTGGAAAAGCGTGAAATTTGGAGTCAAAGGATTTCTATTTCTGACATTAATTATCATGATTTACAGGTATAAGTTTTCTCTGTAATGGACCAGTCTTTAACTGCTTTCATTTCTTAACCACGTTATATATTTCTTTTCTTTGTTATTCAGTACCCACCTTTGCCTAACTTCACTTCTCAAGGACTCAGTTCCCTAACCTATAAAATAAATTGATTGAGCTAAATAGTCTCATAGTCTTTTCCAGACCATGATCTCATTATTTTATATTATCCAATGACACTAAAAACAATTATGTGATCTGTTTGTGTATATATATATATATATATATATATATATATATATAAAATGTGTATATAGGTGTATAGATAATGTGTATATAGGTATATATATATATATATATAATGTGTATATAGGTGTATATATATATATATATATATATATACCTCATTGAACATTTTTTATTCTTGCACTAATTTAATTCCCTGAATGACATTATATAATCAATTTGTCAAAAGCATTTATCAAGCAACTCCTAAATGCCAGGCTCCTGCACTCAAGAACCAATTCGATGATTATAGTGTACTAGATTTACTTGACCTGGGGATAATGGAAGGATAACCCTAAAAGGACAAAGTGATATGTGGGGCACTATGAAATTGACCATTAATGAAAGGAGAACTTTTAAGCATTCCTGATTTTAAAAAAAGACCTAAGCTAAGTAGAAACTTTGAAATGCAAACCGAAGCATCAAGAAAAGCCTAGAAAGGTAATTTATTTGAGCAATTAGAAGGGGAAATACGATATTGCAGTCTAACATTCTCATAGGAGAAGAATACATTTAGAATCTTAATATCTTCAAAGTGTATTGAATGAAGTAGGAAGAAAACAGAGGCTCTCAGGATAGGAGGTTCTATTATGGGGTTTTAAGGAGAAGGCGGTTTTTTTTTATTTTTTTAAGTACACTAGTGTAGAAAGGAGAAATAACTCATTATCTCTGATTTAATAGAAGTATGTGAAAAATAAATAAATATAGAGGTAGTTTGAGGAGCAGGCAAAAGATGAATCTTACTTCTGTGAGACAAAGGAGGGTTAAGTACACAGACTGCGACATACACATGTGCACACACAGAGGGGTGATGTAAATAGAAAACAAATTCAACAGGAAATTGGTGAGAATAGGGAGAAAGAGTGTGAAGATGGGGAAAATAACCAAGGAAATCAGTCATACAACAACAATTTTTATCATCCTTAAACTTCCTTCTCTAAAAGTATCTATGACATTTTAATAGCTAATTATAAATACTTTTTCTCATCCCTAAGGTAACTGGACCTCTAGACAGTATTCATCATCTTTTCCTCCTACATACTATTTCTACTCCAAATTTTCATAGCATTCCTCTTTCCTATGTCTCTCTTTGTCAAGATGTTAATATGACCTGTACTATATCTCCAGTAGTATTTCATGTCATACCCAATAACCCCAAGGCTTTTGCTCTGGACCTTCTTCACCTTTCCTTCTATCCATCTTACTTGGTGACTTCATCAGCTCCCATTAATTAAATTATCATCTTTATGTAGATGATTTTCAGATCTACATATCTAACACCAACCCATCTCTTGATCCAAAGGAGACCAATAGAGGGACAATGATGTCATGACCTTTCCATCCAGGCCATAAACCTGCCATAAGCCATAAGCCAAGCCAGGAAATAGGTGGAGGAAACATCATCGAATGGCATGGGTATTTCTGTCCCCTGCAGGTAAGCAAAGGATAAGAGACTAGCATGTCATGATATGATATTATGTGAGCATATACCTATTTCCTATAGGCAGCAAAAGGTCAGGTGTGGAGACCTGAGTTGGAATTGTATCTCCCTGTGTCCCCCAAAAGCAGAATGAGGACAAGTGAGGAATATTAACTCCTGAGGGGTTTTTTTTTTGGATCAGATTATTTTCTTAACCTGAAACTATTCAATGTCTCCTGGCAAAAAGAGAAGCATATTTTGTTCATATGCTAACAATGAGTCATTTAACATATGTGTGTATGTGTATATACATATATATATATATATATATATATATATATACTTTTATGGTATAAAGTTACTACTATAGTTTCAACAAAGGTATTAAATACCTTCAAACATAAAATGAGAGTGATTAACAAATAAAAATATTTTTTCTTAAATTAGGATAAAGCATATGCAAATTGTAATGCATAATAGCATCCAACTTACACAAGTTGAGCAATGTGAAAACTGCATATGCTCAAAATTATCCACCCTCTCTCTTTAATTTCCCATAAAGTACAGCACACATAGTTTTACCAAAGATTGATCAAACCAGAGTCAGATTTTAATTTCTAATACTAGAGAAGTATAGACATCCAGTGGGGGGGAACAGTTATCTTCTCTTTATGAAGAATATAGCTAACCTGAAATGAAATCACCCTAAGAGGATGTCCTTAGCTTCACAATTCTTAGCAAGAGTAAGCTATCCTTGACTGTAAGCCAATGTCTAACCACAATTCCCAAGTCCTGGAAATAAAGAATCTACCTACCTTCGTAAAAGAGAGATGATGGACTCATTATATAGAATGAGACTCATTTTTGGGCATTACCAAAGGAAAAATTTGTTTTGATTGGCTGTGTATTTGTTACAAAAGGCTTTGTTTTTCTTTTGTCTTATAATAGGTGATGAATGTGGGAGCAAAAAGAAAATAAATTCTTATTCTCTGAAAAACAAATTAATTGAAAAAAACTAATAAAGATGAGCCATACCTATATCCCTAGAAAAAGTCTGCAAAGTAAGCAGCCTGTAGCATATTGGGAATGATGTGTTAAGATAAATCAGAAAGCCTGATCCATAACTTTATGGTAAGGACTCCATTGTTTGGGCTAATATACCATACCTCTGCTATCCAGAATCCAGTGTTTAGTGTTCTCACTCCAAGGGAGAAACTACCATTACCAAACACTCCATTCTGCTTTTGAATAGTTATAATTGTTAGGTGTTTTTCCCCTTATGTCAATAAAAATTTTCCACTTTTCAGTTATACCCATTGCTCTTATTTCTGCCCTTTGGGACCAAGCAGAGTCCAATCCTGATTTCATGTGACAATCCTTAAAATCATTGAAGAAAACTTTTATGTTTCCTCTCTTCCACTCTCCCCATCATTGCCCCAAGTGACTCTTCTTCAAACTAAAATTTGACTGTTCATTCCACTAGTCCTCATAGAGCAGTATCCCCTACCCTTTAATTGCCCTAGTTATCAAATGTGCTTCCTAAAATAAGGCTACCAGAACCAAGAACACTCCATTTGTACTCTGATCAGGACAGATTATGGCAGGACTGCAGTTCCCTAGACTTCAACACTGTGGTTTCAGTGAATGTAGCTTGAAATTACATTAATCTTTTTCATAATTTATATCACCCTGAACTTTTTGTCCATTAAAACTTCCACATCTCTTACAGATACATTTCTCCATAGCTGACTTATTTTGTAAGCTTATGATTTTTCAAACCTAAGTAGAAGGGTTAATATTTATCCCCTATCGAATTTCATTTTATTAAATTATGTCCAAGATCTCTCTGAATCCCAATTCTGTCATAAAATGTAAAGTGCTATACAAATTTCAATCAACAAACATTTGTTAAATGTTTCAAAATGCATAGTAAGTTAGCTAGGTGGCTCAATAGATAGTACTAAGCCACAAGTCAGGAAGACATGGGCAAATCACAACCTCTATTTGCTTTTATCTACTGAAGAAGGAAATGACATTCTTCAATATACATAAACAAAATCAGTATCTTTGAAAAAAAAAAGAACTCCATATGGATGTCACAAAAACTTAGACACGATCAAAGGGCAGTTAGGTGGCACAGTGTATAGAGCACCAGCCCTAGAGTCAGGAGTACCTGAGTTCAAATGCGGCCTCAGAAACTTAATAATTACCTAGTTGTGTGGCCTTGAACAAGCCACTTAACCCCATTGCCTTGGAAAAAACCTCAAAAAAAACCAGACATGATCAAATGACTGAAATACAGGAGATCCAAAGAAAAACTTGAAACAATCTTTAATATCAAAATGGTTTCTAACTTTGTCGTTCAATTGAAATTGTTCTCCCTAAAGATAATAGAGATCTCTCAGTTGCCAAATAGTACCTCTTCTCCATCCTTACCCTTTTTGATATCTCTGTAGCCTTTAACACTTCGGATTATTCTCTCTTATATTTTTAACCCAGAAAAGTGCTATGCACACATTAAATGATCAACATATAATTGAATTTAGACTTAACAAACAAAATAAGCAAGCTCTGCTAAATGCAAGGCTGTATCAGTTGTATAGATTAAACTGAATTGGTCTGTAAAGCAAGATATATCCCTAAGAAATTTAATAAGTGCATGAATGCACAAAAGAAACAAGAATGCTTCATCTTTTCCATACATTTATTTTTCATTTTTCAATAATAGTAATAACAAAATTAATTATTTTAGAGTGTTTTCTACAAAGAAATCTCCCAGGATGTGCATGAAGAGGATTGGTATTACCTTTTGATGTATTAATTAATTCATTGTTCTCTCCTCCTGTATATTTTATGGTCATTCTCTCCCTCAGTCCTTCATTGAGCTGCCAATCTTTCAACTGACATATAACTTTTTTATTAAACCTATTTGAGTTTTAAGTTCACTTATTGAAGATGAAAATTAGATAGTAGATACAACCAAATCTCTTACAGCTGTTGTGAGGGAGCAGGTCAGTGATTAGTAAAGGTCTCAAGGCTGTTTTTATTTTACTTAAGTTTTGCTTTCTCAGATTAATTATAATTTTATGTTCCATAACCTCAGTTAGACCCTCAATGTTGCTTGGAAATCCACTTATTTCACTCTTAATGTTTATTTATCTTGTTTTCCTTGGACAGTACCAGTTTCAGATCTTTTTTCTTCTCTCCTTAAAATCCCTACCCTAGAAGGGCAATAACAGCAAATAACCTAGACTCCTAGTTTACTGCAACTATTCATCAATTACCACTTCACTAGTCTTTCTTTATACTCAAAAACTTTGCTATCTTCATCTTTTAAGTACAAACTCTCTACTTCCAGCAAGTTTATGTTTCAGAAATCAGTCTCAATTGTCATTTTTATATAGTTTAAAAATCTATGACTCTATCCCTGATTATTCTGCAAAGCTTCAAGACCACATCTTGATCTCTTTGCTGGAATTTCCATTTAGATATCCCAATAGTATTTCAAACTGTACATGGCCAGAGTCAAGCTTATTCTCTTTCCCTGAAAGTTTCCTATCCAATTCTATTAAATATATATATATATATATGTATATATATATATATACATATATATATATATATTAGACACCTGCTACATGCAAGACACTGTGGCTAGGCTCTGGAGATAAAAAGACAAGAATTTGTGAAATGAAGTATCTTAGTATCTACTTATGGAATGCATAAAACACAGCTGAGTATATTCAAGGAGGATAAGGAAAGAATGCCAACAAATTAGCAAAAAATTCAAGATCATTATTACTTTCATGTATATAAATTTATGTATATAAAATTCATTTAATTTCAAGTTTAATGAGATAATCAGGGAAAACAATGGTGAAGATGAAAACTGAGCTGAAGGAAATCAAATAAAGCAGGAAAGGGTAATTCATTCCAGGAATGGACAGTATTAAAATGTACTGATCTAGGATATGGAATATTGAATTCAAAAGCTAATAAAAAGCTGTACAAAGGGGGGCAATGTAAACCAAAACTAGAAAGATAGACTGGAACCAGATTGTGAAGAGGTTTGAACACTAAACTAAAAAATGTGTATGCTCTCAAACTTATTCTTGTAGAAATGTCTTTTGGAAGATATATAAAGGACAAATTGGAGAAATGATAGATTAAATATAAGAAGACCAATTAGAAGGTTCTTACATGAGGGTTCAAGCCAGGATTTGGCTGTGAATTATGGATAGGGGCCAGAAATATTATAGATATAAAAATCTTCTGGTAATTGGTTTTATATGAGATTTGAATAAAAAAGAATTGAGGATAGATGATAATATAAAACTTGGTAATAAGAAAAAAGAAAGTACCCTTAACAAAAACTGGGAAATATGTATAAAAGGTAAATTTGGAAGAAAGGTGATGAGATGCCAATTAGTTAGCCAGCTTCAGATGTCCTGTATACAATTGAAAATATGGGATTCAAATTCAGGAACTAAATTAAGATTGAATATATATATATATATATATATGCAAAAAAAGATAATATTGAAAGTTACTGTGATAATCAAAAGAGAAATAGAGAGAAGATTGAGGACAGGACCTTAGGGATACCCATGCTTAAGGGCCAGGACATAAATAACTAGGCCACAACAGAAACTAGAAAGTAATCAAACCTATAATGTCATGGATGCTAAAAGGTGATAGAATATTTTGAAAAAGTTAAGTCAGTGTCAAGTGCTGCCATGAGGTAAAGGAGGAGGAAGATTAAAAAATTGTCTTTAATTATATCATTTAAGAGATCATTAGTAAACTTGGTAAAAGAATTTTCAGTAGAATGGTAAACTCAAGACCCAAATTAAAGGGCTTGGTAGAAGATGAGTGGGTGTTGAGGTAAAAGGAGCACCCAAGCATATCTTTCAGAAGACAAGAGAGATGGAAAATAACAGATTAAGGAAGATAACAAGGTCAAGTTATCATGGGGGGGGGGGTTCCCAAGGCAAATGGGGTTAAGTGGCTTGCCCAAGGCCACACAGCTAGGTAATTATTAAGTGTCTGAGACCGGATTTGAACCCAGGTACTCCTGACTCCAGGGTCGGTGCTTTATCCACTGTGCCACCTAGCCACCCCTCAAGTTATCATTTTTAAACATGGGTAAATTCTGGCCATGTTTCTAGGCAGCAGAGAAGAAACAGATAAAAAGGGACAAATTAAGTATTGCTCTATCTCATGAAAATACACCCAAATATATATAGATATGATCAAAAAATAGGAATTACTCTTTTTATGCAGAAGAAACATAAAGGAATTATATGCAGGAAAGGCCTATGATAGAATTGGTCAGGGTTGAGGATTGGCAGACATGAATGATATTAAGAAAAGCAGGTAAGGGATTCAAGGGTATAAAAGTCACAAAAGTTGAATTAGTTAACTATAGAGCTAAAATTGTGAAGAGAGAAACCTGAGTTCTGTGCATAGTGGTTAGTTTAGGAAAACAAAGAGGAATAGAATGACTGGAGGTCGTAGTGAAAATGAAAGACAATGTTAAGAGAAGTTGGCAGGAGACATAAAAGTTTCACTAGATGGTGAAAATATCTACCAGATTTGGCTGTAAAAAGTGAAGGACTAATCTTTCCTCTGGGATGGACTCTATCCTTGGAATGTAAGTATACTTTATTTTCTCATCTCTTTTCTTTAACCAGTCCTGTGGGTGTGACCTTCCCTATGGCTATATTCTATCAAAAGTCTTTGAACTGACTGGGGAAAGGAAAATTGGAGGAATTAAATTCCCTAAAACTACTTGCCTCAGTTCTTTCTATTTTATGGATTTGAGACCTTTATCAAAAAAACATTGAAAAGATTTTTTCCCTCATTAATTATTTCCCTTATAATCTTCTCTACATTGACTTTGTTTTTGCAAAATTTCTTTGTAATCAAAATGTCTATCTTCTGTGACATCCTTTGCTTGCTTCTGAACTCTTCCTTATTGTTAATTGTGTAAGATATTTTCTTTCTTACCCTATGTTGTTTAAAATAAGATCTTTAAGTCAAAATAAAATAGAAATTCAAATTCAAATTATTTAAAATAAGATCTTTCTAAGTCAAGTATAAATTGTAGGGCTTCTAGGTGATACAGTGGATAAAATATTGAGTCTGGAGTCTGGAAGACTCATTCTGCAGAATTCAAATCTGACTTACGATACTTCCTAGCTGTATAACCCTGGGCAAGTCACTTACCTCAACTTCATCTGTAAAATGAGTTGAAGAAAGAAATGGCAAACTATTCCAGTATGTTTGCCAAGAAAATCCTAAATGGATCATGAAGAGTTGGACATGACTGAACAGCAACAGCAGCAACACTTGCCTCAGAAAATTGCTTTTATAGATTTTTCTATCATTTAATTCTACTTTACATAAAAGAGCCAGTTGGTAGCCCATCATGAGTCATGTATTTTAATCTTATTCTTCTAGTAAAGAATTGCTAAATTAGAACCATAAGATTCTCTCTCAAAGCAGTTCAATTCCCATTATAGAAGGAAAGGCTGGTACTTTGGACTTAAAGTAGTCTCTGTCCTGTTTGGTAGTTGTTTTTAATCCCTTTAGATCACAACCTATTTGCATTCATTCTCTCTCTCTCTCTCTCTCTCTCTCTCTCTCTCTCTCTCTCTCTCTCTCTGTCTGTCTCTGTCTCTCTCTGTCTCTGTCTCTCTGTCTCTCTCTCTCTCTCCACTCTTTTCCCCTATTCACAAATTATCACATAAATCAAAACAATTAAAATTTATCTAAATTTATCTAATTTTTAATCTAAATTGTGTGACCTTGTTTCTAATTAGATCACAATTTATGAAGAGATTTTGAAAACAAAAACTGTGAAATGAATCTGTTAGCTTGAGAAGACAAAATAGGGAAGGGAAATGTTAAACCACATAATTTTTAATCTTCCTGAGGAAGGAAAGTTCTGAAATAGCCAGGAAGGTCTATAGTACATATCCATGGCAGGCAAAATCAATGGTTTATTCACATCATTGCAATGTCTTCCAACTCTATAATGCCAGGGCACCTTTGCTTCTCACAATAACAAACGTAAAAGGTTCTTTTTTTCATATGGGGAACTCCTTGATCAGTGTCTTATGTGACTATATGCAGGGTGTAGGGTATTTCAAGGAAGACTAGTACCTTGGTATGAGGACTGCCAATATTCTTTTCAGGACAGTTTTCCACCTCTGATGACTACCTGAGCCACCTAACTCTCATCTGTGACTCCAAGAAGCTGTAGCATGCACAATGGCCACAGCACAATAAACAGTTTGGTAAGGGTGTTAAATTAGTTTGAGGGTAACTGAGGGAGTCTCAAACTCATCGGTGAGTAGTGGGGGCTGTCTACTCCAAGCATGTGAAGTCTTCCACTAGTTGAAAGGGTGAATAAGAACAATTCATTCCAATGGCCATGAAGATAGCTGAAACAAGTGTTGTGGACCACTTAGAGCTTGGTTAGACATCAAAGTGGCCAAGGTCATCTACTTAATCCAGAGCCATCACCAGTTGTCTTGACTCAGTCATGCCATGCTGAATCATGATGACTTTGGAAGATAGAGTGAGGGGAAAGACATCAAGCAACTCAACCTCATTTAAATCCAACTTATGCATGCAACAAAAGATATCCATACCACTTTACCATTTCTCAAAGTCCTGTGGGACTGGCAAGTGACAAAGCAGTGGGTGGGGATACATTGGAAGTCATTGTCACAACCCTACACATAGGTGATCCAGTCCTTGGTGTCATTTCCCCAGTGAAAGTAACAGTGGGATTTGACAGCCCCCTGGGTAAGTGAGCAGCCTTTTAAGGATCACACTGCTCACTTCCTGATGTGAGGAAGGGTCTTGAAAAGGTGTTCTAAAAATCGTCTGCTTACCCAATCTTGTCCTGATTACCAAAACAGGTGGGGATACCACAGTGTGGTCAAGACACACAAAAAAAATATCTATAAAAACTTCTTCAAAGAGTATTTCATTCATCATTGAGGCATGGAACATACACATACTCATAGACAACACAAGATCAAGAGACCTAAAAAATGAACAGCTCTTTTGCAAGAGATTTTAACAGGTATCATATCCAAATAGCAGGCCTGAGTGAAACAAGCCTAGCAAATGAAGTCCAACCTACTGAAGTCAGAGCTAGATACACATTTTTCTAGAGAGAACACAATGAAGGAGAACACTGTGAAGCTGGGGTAGGTTTTACAATCAAAACTAATCTTGTCAACATTCTTGAATGCCTACCAAAAGGAATAAAAGATAGGCTCATGACAAAGAGATCACCACTTTCAGGAAAACACCAGGCCATCATCAGTACCTATGTTACCACCATGACAAACCCAAATGAAGTCAAAGGAAAAAAAAATTTTTAGGTTTTAGCAAGGCAAATAGGGTTAAGTGGCTTGCCCAAGGCCACACAGCTAGGTAATTATTAAGTGTCTGAGACTGGATTTGAACCCAGGTACTCCTGACTCCAAGGCCAGTGCTTTATCTACTATGCCACCTAGCTGCCCCACTCAAAGAAAAATTTTATGAAGACCCAGAGACCCTTACCATCAGTATAACAAAACAGAATAAACTTTTAATTCTAGGTGACTTTAATGCTAGAGTAGGCAGGGAGTCCTTGGAAGAATGGAGTTGGAAACAGCAGCAGTAATGGTCACCTACTACTGAAGACGTGCATCTCATGACCTTCTCATCACAAATGCAATAAAACTTCCTGGATGCATCCTCATAGCAAACTTTGACATCAAATAGACAATGTGATTGTTAGGAGCAGAAACATATGGATGTGAGAATGACAAAGTCAATGTGTGGTACAGAGTGCTGGACTGATCACAGACTCATCATCTCCAAGTTAATTATTCACATTCAACCTAAGCTGTGACCCCAAGGGAAAATGACTATTAGAAGAATTAATGTCAAAAGATTATAGTGTCTCTCTGAGTAGGAATGATTTGTTGCTAACTTGGAGGGAAAACTGAGCCAACAAATAGTTGGCAACAGAGGGGCAGAAAAAGAGTGGGCAGCTTTCAGAAATCTGGTGTACAGAACTGCATTTTCTCCTCTTTGCCAGAACACTCTCAAACATCAAGACTGGTTTGATTAAGATGATGGGGAAATTCAGAAGCTGTTAAATGAAAAAATAAGAACTCCACAGGGTTTGCCAGCAGGATACTTCATCCATTTCTAAGAAGGCAGCATTTAATTTAAACAAGAAGTAAAGTACAAGTGAAGCTTAGAGAGATGCAGGACCCTTGGCTCAGTAAGAAGGCAGCTGAAATTCAGTTTTATGCAGACAGAAAAAATCAAAGTGCTTTTATAATGCCCTGAAGGCTATTTATGAGTCAGAGACTTATGGTGCATCTCAACTACTCAGTGCTGATGGATGCACATTGATCAAAAATAAGAACATGATCCTAGAGAGATGGGCTGAACACTTCCATAGTGTTCTTAACAGACTATCATCAATCAGTACAGAAACCATTGACCATTTACCTCAAATTGAAGCCAATCCATCCCTTGAAGCTCCAAGAAGAGGTTTTTAATGCCATTAAGCTCCTTCAAGTGGCAAAGCATCTGGTGCCTGATTCTATCCCAGCTGAGTTATACAAGGTGGAGGGTCCATTGCTCATCCAAAAGCTGACTGAAATTTTCCAGGTTATATGGCATGAAGAGGTTATCACCCAAGAATTCAAGGATACTTCCATCATCCATCTCTATAAAGATAAAGGGAATCGATTGTCATGTGACAATCACAGGGGTATTTGTCTTTTAGTCATTGTTGGTAAGATTCTTGCCAGAGTCCTTCTCAGTAGGCTGATCCTTTACCTGAAAGATGGTCACATCCATGAGAGCCAATGTGGCTTCAGAAAGGGTTGAGGAACAGTCGATATGGTGTTTACTGCCCAACAATTCCAAGAAAAATGCCCGGAACAGGACAGAAGTCTGTATACAACATTTATAGATCTGACCAAGGCCTTTGATACTATCAGTCATGAGGACTTATGGAAAATTACGTCAAAATTTGGTTGCCCAGAGTTAATCAATATTGTATATTAATTTCATGGCAACATGTTTGCCCAAGTTCTGAATAATGAATGATGCCTCGAGATTTCCCAGTCACCAGTGGAGTGAAAGAAGGATATGTCCTTGCTCCCATGCTTTTTAGCATGATGTTTTCAGTCATGTTATCAAATGCCTTCACTGAGGAATATCATGGCCTCAAGATCAGCAAATTCTTCAACTTGAAAAGACTACAAGCCAAGACCACATTGGAGGGAGCATTGGTGTAGGATCTTCTGTTTGCAGAAACTGAGATGTAACAAAGCATGGCCAGTTCTCTGCTACTTGTGCTAATTCTGGTCTAACAATTAACACCAAGAAAACCCAGGTGCTCCATCAGCCAGCACCACGCCATGCATATGTGGAAATATAAATTACAACAAATGGAGAATTTTTGAGTACTGTGGACAAGTTTATTTACTTTGGCAGTGTCCTTTCCAAGGAGGTACACATTGATAACGCAGTTGACACTTACATGGCCAGAGCTAGCTCAGTACTTGTGAGGCTCTGAAAGAAAGTTTGGGAGAAAAGAGGTATTACAATGACTACCAATCTGAAGGTCTATAGAGCCATTGTGTTGACCTCATTGCTTTATGTGTGTGAAACCTGGATATTCTACCAACGCCACTGTCAGGAAACTGAACTGTTTCCATTCAAATTGTCTTTGGGAAGATTCTTTAGATCATCTGACAAGAGAAGATACAAGACACTGAGGTCTTTTCACAAGCTGAACTGCCAAGCACTCAAACCATAATTACAGAGAGTACAACTACAATGGGCTGGCCATGTTGTTAGCATGCCAGAAGTACTTTTGACAAAAAAGACTATTTTACAGGGAACTCACACAGGACAAGCACTTCCAAGTGGGTCAGAAGAAGCAGTACCAGGACACCCTGTCTTAAGACTCTAGAATTGATTGTACAATATGGGGGACACTGGCACAGTGTCCAGCATAACGTGCCCTCATCGGTGAAAGTGTTGCATGCTATGAGGAAGGCAGAATGGAAGCAGTTCAAAGGAAACATGACATAGGCAAGTTTAGAATAAGCAACCCAGGTGTTCATACAGACTATTTATCCTCGACCCATGATAGAACATTCCAAACTCATATTGGTCTGATGAACCACAGTCAGACACACTGTAATTTTTCTCAAACATAGTGATGTCATTTTGGTCTTCTTTGATAATGAAGGACAACCATATGTGATTATATCCCACTTTAGGATGCAAACAAGATTCCCCTAGAAGTAAAGTCATGTGCTAAATCTAATCCCTTTGTGACATTAGATCCATTTGTGGCTTACTACTTTATCCAGCAGTATGATCCTCATTTTGAGAAACACACTTCCCCCTCGTATAAGAAAAGTGCTTAAGTATCATTGTCAAGTGTATTGTAACTTTCTTACCTCCTTAATAAAAGTTCAAATATTCCTTTGGCAGTCTGTCACATCCCCTGAGTTTTGTGCGAAACCTCATAGTCAATATTTTCCATATGAAGATAACATTGTCGTATAAAGCCAAATTCAAGTTTACTGCATATGATAGAGACCAGGCAGCATGAAAGAGTAGACATAAACTCAGCCACCTGCATCCTAGCTACTCATTGTCACCAGTCCATCATACCACCATTTACTCAGACACATAATTTCAAAGACTTATTGTCTTTCAATTTTACCTCTCCCTCTCCCCCAACCCTTATATCTACTCACCAGAGCCTATCAGTTCTATCTTCTAAACATCTTGGGAAACCATCATTTCCTCACTATTCCTTTGCTGCCACTCCCTTCTAGGGTAACATTATCAATTGCTTGAACCATTTCAATAACCTCTTAATCATTCATTCCCTATTCCAACTATGCCAAAAAAAAAAATCTTTGACCTACTTAGTCCTTTTTTTTTGGCTTTTTTTCAAGGCAAAGGGGTTAAGTGACTTGCCCAAGGCCACACAGCTAAGCAATTATTAAGTGTCTGATGCTGGATTTGAACTCAGGGCCTCCTGACTACAGGACCAGTGCTCTATTGACTGGGCTACCTAGCTGCCCCACTTAGTCCTTTTTTTACAAATATCATTATATAACTCCCTCCTTAAAACATTTTAGTGACTTCCTATTGTCTATCAAAGGAAGTTCAGATTTTTTTTTTAGATTTTTCAAGGCAATGGGGTTAAGTGGCTTGCCCAAGGCCACATGGCTAGGTAATTATTAAGTATCTGAGGTCAGATGTGAACCCAGGTACTCCTGACTCCAAGGCCGGTGTTCTATCTACTGCACCACCTAGCCACCCCAAAGTTTAGATTTCTTAAAGTATTCAGGTCTCTGTACTACCCAGTGTCAGCCCTAGCACCATAACTACATTTCATATTACTTACGCTCATATGCATTATGCTTTAAACAGATATATAGTCATCATTTCTTGGAAACATTCAATCCCTTACCTCCACCCTTTGGCTCCTACTGCTCCCTTAGCCTGTAATGAACTCCTATCCCCTTCTCCCTTCTCTATATGCTGAAATATAACCTGTTCTTCAAATCTCAGATCAAATTTTATCTCTTTCCTGAGACTCCTTTTTACAGTATTAAAACTGAGGCTCACAGAAGTTACATAATTTACCCAGTGTTCCATGGCTAATATTGAGCTGTGGTTCATACTTGGATTTCTGATTCTCTTTTTAAATTAAATTTATTTTATTTTTAATTTATGAAATAAAATAAATATTTCTTATATATAATGCAATAAAAAAGATAGTTGAACATAAATCTACAAATCTCTTATGCACATCTTGCTATTCATTTAAATATATAATAAAGTTTATATACATATTATATACCATATAAGCATACATATATATATGTAAAATCATTCTATTCATTCTTCTATTAATCAGTTCTTTACCCTAAATCACATAGTCTCTTTCACATCCTTTCAGCTAGATTATAAGCTTCATGAGATCATGGAATATTATATTTTATTTCTATATACATAAATATATATATAAAAATACATACACATATATACATATATCCCAAAAATCTTTATAATATGTAGTGAGTATAGTTAAATATATTTTTATATAAAATAATATTGAATATATAGAACTTGATAAATTTTTATCAAATTGAATTTTAAATCTGTAACCTTAATTAAGAGCTATCAGGAGTTATCAGGCTCTGGGAAATTTGTTGTGGAAACCCAAACTTGCACAAGGCTAATTCATGGCAAGCCAATTTAATAATCAATTTACAGACAGCAATATAGCTGCCAAGCAGACCAATAGTTATGAAAGATGGTTAGCACACTAAGGACATAATAATGGCTGACATCCATATAATAAACATTTGTTGAATGAATGAATATTGCTCTTTACATACATTATCTCATTTGATCCTCTCAGTGACATATGCAGTAAGTACTATAGATATTGTTATCTCTGTATTTACAAATGATAGAGGCAGCCTGGTGGAGAGAGAGCTGTCTTAGACCTCAGGAAGACCTGCATTTCAATCAGACCTGCCAAAATTACTAAAGATGAGTGAAGAGAAAGAGTACTTTAGGACTTACTTTTTGGATGGGTTTCTTTTCAAGAAGAAAGCAATGGGGGGTGGCTATGTGGCCTAGTGAATAGAGCACCAGCCCTGGAGTCAGGAGTACCTGAGTTCAAATCTGACCTTAGACACTTAATAATTACCTAGTTGTGTGGCCTTGGGCAAGCCATGAAAGAAAGAAGGAAGGAAGGAAGGAAGGAAGGAAGGAAGGAAGGAAGGAAGGAAGGAAGGAAGGAAGGAAGGAAGGAAGGAAGGAAGGAAGGAAGGAAGGAGTAACCAATGGTTCCCAGTAAATTTGACCTAAAGTTGCTATCTTCTTCAGTATTCATCCCCCTCCCCAAGCTTCTTTCAAATTGGAATATTCATTGGTTTGCTCACCTCCTCTACCTCAGTATCTGAAGGAGAAAGGAAACTTGGTTTGGGTCAGATTTCCCCAGCTGAATGACTTGGGTACAGCCTAATAGACCCCCAGGCTAATGAGACAGATTCCTTCAAAATGTGATCATATATGTGGTCATCAAAATGTGATCAGCCCCTGGCGTTGATGCTTTCTCCTTGCCATGGGGCTCTGATATAGCTACTATTTAACTCCAAGCTCTGCCTCTTTCTCTCTGATTCTCAAGCTCCTTGCGGTTCTACAGCTTGTTCCCTGTCACAGGCTTCCAGGAGGACTTAGGCTTGGATTTAGTCAAGAGCCTTTGACCCAAAATGGACTCAGGCTGCTGGCGCAGCTGGATTCACATTCAGCCGGGGAGCTCAGCTGAGCTCCTGAAGTCTTGGGAACTGTCTTCCTCAGGATGACTGGATCTACCTCAGAGCTATCTGAACAAAGTTATTTAAACTACATTCTTAGACTTCTAGAAAGCTGGGCCAAGTTGGCCCTGACTCTAGATGGGAGGGAGAACTGCCCCCATCTCTTTTTCCTTTGTTTTCAATCTATCTGGCTTGTCTCTTCCCAAGAATTCCAGCAGTTCCTCTCTGGCTTCCTGGTTTGGGTGGAAGAGTCAAGAGGTGATTTTTTCTTTCTTCCCAAAGCAAGTGTATCTCCAGACGCTGAAAGGGTCTTTATTAGGTTGGAGGTGGAAGGTTACCCAGAGTGTCCTCTGTGTCCTCCCCTTGGTGCTTATCTATCAAGGCTAGTCTGAGCAGCTAGGTGGCACAGCCAATAGAGTTACTGGTCCTGAAGTCAGGAGGACAGGAGTTTGAATCTGACCTCAGACTTGATTCTTACTAGTTGTGTGATCTTGGGCAAGTAACTAAACTCTGATTGCCTCACATCCAGAGTCATCTCCAGTCATCCTATTCATATCTGGCAACTAAACCCAGATGGCTCCAGAGGAGAAAGTGAGGCTGGTGACTTAGCACAGCACCCCCCCACTCAAATTCAATTCACATGCTTGTCATGGCATCATCTCCCTGATGTTTTAGTCTTTCTTGAAAATGAAGGACAGACATTATTATTATTATTATCATAATCATCATCAAGACTAGTTGTTATCTGCTGCTTATGGAGATTAGAAGAAAGAATTTATTCATGGAAGAAATTGCAGATCCATTAAGAGGTGTAAAAATTGAGACAGGTATAAAAATGACTTTCCATCTTTCCATCTATCTATCTATCTATCTATCTATAGTACATATAAATATATAATTATATATATGTTTATATATGCTAGATCATATATCTAGAAAGTTTAAAAAGCTATATTTAAAGGGGTTTGTTTTTGTTTTGGGATTTGGGTTTCTTTTTTTTACTTCAAATTGAATTCTGTTTCCCCTATTCCTTGCCATTTAAAGATGGAAATTATTTTTAACTTGTGGAAGGAATGAAAATGAGGCAGGTAGGTGGTATAAATCTGGAGCCAGATAACTTGGGCTCATATTCGATTTCAGATGTTTATTAGCTGTGTGTCCCTAAGCAAGTTATTATGTTTGACTCAATTTCCTCATGCGTAAACTAAAGATGATAATAGCACTTACCTCCCAGGGTCATTGTGAGGAGAACATGAGATATTTGGAAAGCATTGTACGGATCTTAAAACACCTATCAGTGCTTAGTGTTGTGATTATTATTATTATTATTTTATTAAAATTCCAAAGGAAACATGTGAATAAGATGCTGTTTTAACCTCTTCTGCATAATCTCTTCCTTAGTGCTGGAGATGACAACAGGGTCCAGATTTTCTCCTAAATTCCACTTTTTCCAAGATCCAAGTAGTCCTTTTAGATCATTTACATCTAAGGTCCATTCACACTGGACTACTCACTGTTCACAAATAATATTACATTTTTCATCTCCATGATTTTTTATGCACTGTCCAATATGCCTGGAATTCACTCCCATCTCACCTTGACCTACTTTCCTTCAGAATTGAGCTCAAGGACTATCTGATACATGAAACCTTTCCTAATCCCTTGAGCTACAATGTCCCCAAAATCCCTTGTATTCATTTTTATATAGTCTGTAAATACTTAGATAGCAGAGGTTTAGAGAAGATCAACCCAAATATAGACTACATGGGTTGTTGTGGTACACTAAACTAGTCCACTCCTCCAACTGCAGTTGTCACCTTTCTGTCCTCTCCACCTGAGAGTGCAAGATTCATCATCAGGAACATCTGTTTCAGACATTATTAGTGTGACTCTAGGAGAGTCACATAACTTCTTTTACTCAACCATAAAATGAGGATAATAATAATAATAGAAGTAGCAATTACCTCAAAAAAACTTTTGTGAGAATCACATGAGAGGTTGAAAACAGCTAGTACTCAATTTTCATAGGTATGATGTTCCCAGAAAATGGTGTGAAAGTAAAAAATGGAAATGTTGATACATTAAACCTATAGTAAATTGGAAGTTAGGTTCCTGTGACCACAAAAAACACCCATAATCATTCACTAGAGATTGCTGAAAGTATACTTTTCTGTATATAATCTTTATAAAACTTTAATTCTGATTATATATATTTTAATACATTAACAATTAAATAACCCATAAAATGTAATACACAAAATAAAATTAGTAACCCACAAGCATTTTTCTTGCCATAAATTCCCTAGAAGCCTATGACCTTTGGGGTTAACATTGCAATTAAAAAAATTATTTCAGACAATATTCATTTTTCAAAACACATGGAATCTTCAGGATCTACAGCAAATAAAATTCTTTAAAGTTTTCATTTTTCCCCTTTAAATTGTTCTTTAATGTATTCTTTTTTTATAATTTATTTTTATTAAAGATATTATTTGAGTTTTACAATTTTCCCCACAATCTTGCTTCCCTCCCCCCCCCCCACGGAAAGCACTCTGTCAGTCTTTACTTTGTTTCCATGTTGTACCTTGATCCAAATTGGGTGTGATGAGAGAGAAATCATATCCTTAGAGAAGAGAAGTCTCAGAGGTGACAGGATCAGACAATAAGATATCTGTTTTTTTCCTAAATTAAAAGGAATAGTCCTTGCACTTTGTTCAAATTCCACAGCTCCTTATCTGGATACAGATGGCACTCTCCTTTGCAGACAGCCCAATGTTGTTCCCGATGGTTGCACTGATGAAATGAGCAAGTCCTTCAAGGTTGAACATCACCCCCATGTTGCTGTTAGGATGTACAGTGTTTTTCTGGTTCTGCTCCTCTCGCTCAGCATCAGTTCATGCAAATCCCTCCAGGCTTCCCTGAAATCCCATCCCTCCTGGTTTCTAACAGAATAGTAGTGTTCCATGGCATACATATACCACAGTTTGCTAAGGCATTCCCCAATTTAAGGACATTTACTTGATTTCTAATTCCTTTAAAGTTTTTATTAACCTGAATCTTACCTTCCTGTGTCTAGTGGTGATATGAGGACAATGTACTGTACTCTACTGCTGTAAACTTCCCCAACTTGGACACCCTCTGAAAACCAAGGGAGAGAGTGCTGGAACTATAGTCACTGTTGTCAGAAAATGCTGATGCTTGAGAGGCTTTAACATCATCTCTGATGTTATTCTTCATGTATGTTATTGAAGATCATGAAGAGCACAGAAGTTTGATCAGATCAAGGAAATGATTGCAATACAAAACTTCAGTTTTAAAGGCAATTGAGGCAAATATGAAACAAATACCTGGAGAGTTCTTTGAATAACTCTTTATAATAAGACCATTGGAGCATCTACTATGATACCAGCTGCTCCACAATATTGAGTCTCTCATTTTTTTCTCTTTTTTACATAGACATGAGTATACATAGTTGCCAGTGTGCAAAATGAAACTAAATCATATGATGATGATGATGATGATGATAATAATAATAATAATAATAATAATAATCTGATTATTAATAAAATTATCTGAATACTTGAAGTCATGCAAGTTAACCATTTGGATGTTGAGGGTTGACAGTATGAAGCAAATCTTAAAGAACTATCTGCATGTAAGCAGTTATAATCATTATCATCTAGGGGAATGTCCTAATATTTCCTTAGAAATTAATAGAATTTTGCAATCTCATTAATCAGTCAATAAGCTCTTAGTCTTCACTCCAATTTACAGCTATGCTATAGAAACTAATTTTCTCCATGGGCTTTTGTTTATATGTTTTTTGGGCAAGGGGTTAAGTGATTTGACCAAGGTCATATAGCTAGTGAAGATCAGGTATCTGAGGCTGAATTTAAATTCAGGTCCTCCTGACTCCAGAGCTGGTGCTCTGTCCACTGCACCATCCAGTTGTCCCACTATAGGCTTTTGCTCATCTCTCCATCAATTTTGATATTGGGGTGCCATAAACTTAATCATTAATTTACTGAGTTTAGAATTGGTTAAAATGACTAATTATTTTAATAATATGTCAGCTGTGAGAAAGATCACAACCAGAGAGACCTCTAACCATCAATTACAACGGCTGGCTTCCCTAAAACTCTGGAATGCCACTATTCAGTTCCTGAAGGATGACAGGAAAAATCTCTCAAGAATTACCTCTTCTGGGGTGGCTAGGTGACGCAGTGGATAAAGCACCTACCCTGGAGTCAGGAGTACCTGGGTTCAAATCTGGCCTCAGACACTTAATAATTACCTAGCTGTGTGGCCTTGGGCAAGCCACTTAACCCCATTTGCCTTGCAAAAAAAACCTAAACGAAACAAACAAACAAGAATTACCTCTTCAGGATGTTTTTTGCACAAGATAATAAAGTCAATTCCCTCAAAATGCTTCTTCAGAATCTTTCTCTTTGATGAGCTCAGTCTCACAGAGTTCTCTTAGTCTTTTCTATATTTCACATAGTCTCAACTTTGATTATTCTCTTTAGAAAACGAATGAACTGTCTTTTTAAGACTTTCTATTCCCTCTTAAAGACCCAACAATTATATACATAGATTCTTAGGAGAGACTATTGAAACTGGTATTCCAAAAACCAGAGTGGAATTTTTAACTAAACAAGCTTAAAACTCAACTGTTATTTCCTCTCTTAAGTTCCTTCCTACTTTACCACATTTACTCAGGTAAAAATATTTATAGTAGTTCTTTTTATGGTGGCTAAAAATTGGAAATCAAAGGCATTTCCATGACTGAAAAAGTTGTAGTTTATGGTTATAATGGAGTATTATATAAGTATAAGAAATGGCAAGCAGGATGGTTGCAGAAAAACTTGGAAAGACATAAACTGATACAAAGTATTACCAACAAAACCAAAAAAAAATTGTGCACAATAATAGCAATATATAGGATGAACTATGAAGTTCTTAAGTATTCTAAGTGGTACAGATAACCCCAAAGGACTCATGAAAAAATACTGTCTTTAGACAAAGTAATGTTATCTAAATACAAACTGAAGCATACTGTTTTTTTTCTATTTTTTTCTTTATTCCTTCCTTCCTCTCTCTCTCTGTCTCTGTCTCTCCCTCCCTCTCCCTTTTTTTTCTTTCTTCCTTGCTTTCTTTCCATCTTTTCTTTGAGACTTCATGCACAAAATGACTAATATGGAAATGTTATACGATTGTTCATGTATAACACATTGTTTACTGTTACAGGGAAGGGAAAGGAAGAATAAAATTTAGAATTCAAAACTTTAAAAAACACAAATGGTAAAAATTGGTTTTACATGCAATTGGGAAAAAATAAAATATCATGAAAGTGGGAGAAAAGCAAGTTCCTTTAGGGAATGACCTGTTTCAGCTTTGTTCTTATATCCCAAACACTGTACATAAAGAGAGCTTAAAACCCAAAAACATAAAACAAGTTTAATAAATAAACTCTTGTTGATTGATTGATGGACTTGGTTTTCCCTTTTTCTTTGGATACATCCCAGTACAAGCAGTCTCTTAAATTCCTTGTAGCTCATGGTGGGTCTTATTGAAGAAGGGACTGAATTTACCTAAAGTAATTATAAAGGAAGTGTAATGAGTGTTTCTCCTAGAATGGGAGTATATAAACTGCATACATAGTCATGGAAAGGTATATTTCTTTCTATTGTCCTAGTTCATGATGTACCTATATTAACCAGAATAATTAAATTACAAACAAGTTATGGTGCATATTTTACACTTTCAGACTTCTAGCATTAGTCCCTGATGAAAGCTTTTTTATGAGAAATAACAGGCCCAGAATCAAATAATCCACTCAACTTTTAAAATATATATTTCTCCAATCTATTTTTATGTTCAGTGGAACAAGAAAGAGGCAAAAGACTTGAAAGGCAACTACTGCCTCTCTGTGCTGTAGGCTGGATAAGCTTCAGGGAATGTCAAAGTCAGTCCCTTGGGTTATTAAGAGTTTGTATTAGGAAGATGTATTCTCACAGAGAAGAATAATGTTCTTAAGGAAGGGAGAGGTGAATAGGAAACTGACAAACTGTCACTAGAATGAAGTTTTAAATTTGGTCAAGCATATTTTGGCAGGGCCAAATTCTGAAAATGCAATCCAAAAATGATTTCTTCCTGTAGACAGAGTTTTAACTTATAGCAACAGAAATATTGAAAAGCTGATTTAAAAAAAAACCATCATTACTTTTGCTGAGGCTTCTAGCCACAGCACAGAATGACCCTATTGACAGAGGTTGTCCAAGCTCATTTCCCATTGAGTACAGGCAGCAAAGGTCCTCCTAAAATATGGATTATTCTCAACTCTGAAGCAATGATTTAGAGTATTTTGTGTGAGTGAAAATTGCTTATGATTTATAAATTTCATACTGTCTTCTTTTTATCTTTATGATGCAAACTCTATGGAGCAAAAGATCACCATTTTCTTAGCTATGTATTGGTATTCAACCCAGTGTTAGGAAGGAAGGACACATTGATAGAATAGGCTAATACTTGTATTATCTGATTTTATGATTTAACTTAAGACTTCTATATGTTCTAAGTTAAGCTAAGCTGAAAGAATATTAACCTGACATTTGAAATTCCATCATAGAAAGTTATTTCTTTGGTTTACTACTATAATAGCCAGTAAAATAGAAATAGCCTCAGATGGTCAAAACATTGAGATTTAACCTTTAGATTTAACTCCTTAGTGTGAATTAATGGAAGCATAGAATCCATTACATGAGAAGCCTGGGTGCGATGAAATGACTAGGGAAATAATCATAAGATAGAGATAGGGGGCAGCTAGATGGTACAGTGTTTAGAACACTAGGCCTGGAGTTAGGAGGGTCTGAATTCAAATATGAACTCAGAGACTTAATACTTACTTAGCTGTGTGACCTTGCGCAAGTTACTTAACCTCATTGCCTTGCAAAAATCAAAAAAAATTTAAAAAAATAGTCAGAGACAGTCCAGGAGCCCAAGTCTTCTGATTATTAGTCCAGTGCTCTTTAAATGATATGATATTGCCTCCCTTCATTATTATAAATGTAGTTTCCAAACAATCAATGCTAGATAGACCCCATTATCTTTCCACAGAGTAAGTTTTATCAGGATTATTAAATACTACACTTGTTCTTTCCTGTATTGTTGCAATGCCAACCCATTTCCACCTGGAATCTACCTCCTTTTTCCTATTCAATTTCACTCTACATCTGTTCATTTAAGTTTTACCATGTTGCTCTAAAATCTTCATTTTCATTGGTTTTTATAGCATAGCGATATTGCAGTAGGATCTTGTTCCAGAATTTATTTAGCTATTTCCCAGATGATGGATAGACAGCTACTTTGCTACCACAAAACGTGCTTCTGTGAATATTTTGATATTTATCAGACCTTTCTATCTTTTTTCTTGGTTTTGCAAGGCAATGGGGTTAAGTGACTTCCCCAAGGTCACACAGCTAAGTAACTATTAAATTCTTGAGTCCACATTTGAACTCAGGTCCTCCTGACTGCAGGGCCAGTACTCTATCCACTGCTCTACCTAGCTGCCCCACCTCCTTCTATATTTTACTTTTTTAGGGCATATGTCTAGGACTGAGATCTCTTGTATCAAAGAATGCAAATATTTTACTACTTTTTTGGGCATACTTCCAAATTGTTTTCCAGAATAGTTGGATTAATTCCCCAAGAGTTCATTATTGTTCCAATTTTGCTATAGTTCCTGCAACACTAACTCATCAGTCAGTCAAAAAAAATTTATTAGGCACTTTGTTAAATGCTGGGGATGAAAATATAGTCAGAAATCATGACTTATTTTAATTTATATTTTACTTGAAACAATCATTAATATCATTAATGATGATAATAATAGTACTTGTTTTAATGTTTAGAATTCTACTAATGTTATCTCATCTTATTCTCACAATGGGTAGGTATTATCCTCATTTTTAAGATGAAGAAACTGAGGAATATTGGAATAAAGTAACTTTTCTAGGATTACATATCTTTTAAGAATCTAAATCTGGACTTGAATTCAAGTCTTCCCAATTCCTGATTAAGCATTCACCCTGCCACGTAGGGGCAATCTTTGAAAATCGATTGCTCCTATTCTTTGATTACTCATCCATTAGAGCCTTGTTCTTAGAATTAATTTATCATATATTTTGAAATACAGAAATTCTTCAGAGATAATTAGTTCAAAGATTTGTTTCTCCTAACAGTTTCCCTTCCTATCCAAGCATTAAAACAATCTTTAAGCAAAAGAATCTTTATTCAAGCAAAAGATTTTCCAATCTTTTGGGAAAAGGTTATTAAAAATCATCTTTTATTTTTTATATTCACCTCTATTCTCATTTAGTGAAGAATCTTCTCCCCAAACCAAAATTACAAATGAGATTGCCATGCTTTTTCAAGAGTTTGCAAAATATATATATATATATATATATACATATACATATACATATACATATACATATACATATACATATACATATACATATACATATACATATACATATACATATACATATACATATACATATACATATACATATACATATATATTGTCCTTTTCAACCTCATCTCATTTTGACCATCATTACTCTTTCTTAATTTTGGAGGATAATGTTCTCTGATATTCAATCAGTATAGATATTTTTAAGATAAATTAGTTAGTAAGTTCCCTGTCTGTCCATGGTAGCCTCTTTGGATAACTCTTATTTTCCAATTCTTATCAAAATTATTTCCCTTTTGGTTTTTTGAATGTCATTCTTGAGTTTCCATCATTTCCCAGACTCCCTCCTCTACTGGAAAAAGTATACAATCTATTTGGCATTGTCAGATATTCAGAGTACCCTCTTCCCTTCTCTTAGTCACATTCTTCCAGCTATCACTCTCCTAATTTGGGCTTTTTCAGAACCCCTTCCTCTGATTTTTTTTAATGAACTCCACAGAATCTCAGAGGGAATAAAATAGAAATTAGCTTATTCTCAATTGTCTCAATCTTATTCATCTTACTTAAAAACTCAAAATAGGGAGCGGTTAGGTGGTGCAGTGGATAGAGCACTGACCCTGTACATCTAAGTTCAAATCTGGCCTCATACACTTAATGCTTACTTAGCTGTATGACCTTGAGCAATTTACTTAACCCCATTGCCTTGCCAAAAATAAATAAATAAAAATTAAAAAACTCAGAATGGCTTTAAATTTTATTTCACTGGTAGATGCTCCAAGGAAAGGACTTAGGGAGGAAAAAAAAAGTAAATAAGTTTTACAGATGTCTAGGTGATACTCATAGGAGTCAATTAGGACTCCATTGGCTATTTATTTTGAGTCCTTGCCTGTGCAACAAAGGAAGAGTATATTCTGCCATAAAAGACAATGGGCTAGAATGAAATTCACTGTTATGGGAGTCAAATACCTGGTTTCTAGTTCCAGGTCTGCCACTTAGATAATCTAACTCTGGGTAAAGAATTCTCCCTCTCTACATCTTGACTGTTCAATCTATAAAGAAAAGTGGTTAGATGATCTCTAGGGTCCCTTCCACTTCTGAAATTCTGTTTTGTGAACATCATTTTCCCCTTCTCACCTCAGAATGCATACTTGTAAAGGATAGGAAGTAGAGAAGATTACCACCTCCAATATTTTGCCCCAAAGTTTAGCTTTGTCATGGCTCAACTAAGAAAAACTGTTGCTCTGTACTTTGTAGTTTAGGACACTGCCAGATATGACATTTGTTTAATATACTTCTAATTGACTTTGAAAAGCTGTTGGAATGGGTCCCATTTTGTGCAGTACAGAAGAGGCATCTGAAGTTAGTTTCTTTAAAGGCTTCTAACTTTCTTAGGCTTGTGAAATGTCTCTTAGGATCCAGCACCTACAGAAAAGGTCACCTTTCCTCCAGCTGCTAAAAATGATTACATTCTCTTTTCAAAGATTCTTAAGATGGTTTTAATGACATAATTCCTAGCTACTCTCCTAGATGTATCTAGGAATATTAGATGTATAGATGTAGATGTAATTTTCTTACTGATTGAAGAACATCTATTCTCTTATTTGAAAAGAAATTGATTGAAAAAATGAATATTTCTAGAATGGGTCAAACATTATCTCTCGAAATCCAAAAATTTATTGTGATGAGTTGGTGAACCTGATAATATATACCAAAGCAAGATTTCCTTTAATGTCTCTAATAAATGACTTATTATTTCTGTGGAGAAATAAAATTTGAAAAGTATTTGGTTTTGCTTTTAAGGCAAACACAAAGGGACAGATAAAGAAGTTACCTGACCCTAACAATTATAAAAAGAGGAAGATTAAGGCAATTAAGTTTTATCCAATGTCTTTTGAAATTTTCTAGCACCCCCTTCATTCATAATATTTATATTTTCTCCTGCTTTTGTTCTTAGCTCTCTTTTTTCTCTTTTTGACAAATATAACTCAAATATAGATTCAAATTTACAAAAAACAAAAACATTTGGTAGTAAACTGAAAAAATTTGCTATGTATGTAACATGGAAAATTATAAATATTCCAACTAAATTCAGAGAGGAATGAGTAAAAATTGCTGAAATAGTAAAGATCATCATGGTAGTTTGCAACTATATAAAACTTTCCATTAAATTCAGGTATTTTGGAAACATTAGCTCACACTGTAAGTCATTGGTAATTAAGGTTCAGAGAAAAAGAGTTACTTTCACAGTTTCATACCTGTCAGTTACAAATTTGAGAGTTACTTAGTAGAAGTAATATTATTCCCATTTTTTAACTCAGGAAACTGAGGATCCTCCCTTTCCCAGGGTTATAAATATGTCTATAGTGAGACATAGTATGTGGTTCTCAAGAATTTTTGTTTCAGGAACCCTTTACAACCTTGAATTTCATTAAGTATGCTAAAGACCTTTTGTTTATGTAGGTTTGATATATAGATAGATAGATAGATAGATAGATAGATAGATAGATAGATAGATGTATTATATATATATGATAAATTACTACTGCAATAGAAATTAAAATTTTAGTTTTATTCTGAAAATATTTTGACTTTGTGAACATCCTGAAATGATCTCAGGGAGCCTCAGGGGGACCCAGACCAGTTTTTGAGGATCACTGGCATATTGGGTAGGATGCTGAATGGAGAATCAGGAAAAATTGAATTTAAATCATGACTCTGATACTTATTGTGTGACCATCATTACTCTATAAAATAGAGAAAGTGATACCTGTGATCACAGAGTATCAGGGAGTTGTTGTGAGGCTCCAGTAAAATAATAAATGTGAAGTATTTTCACATTTCATTCCTTGAATTGCTATATAAATCTTATCAGTATCTGTTATTATTATTATCATTATTATTATTGTTATTCACAGAACATTTATTTGAACTCATTGTAGGACACTGTCAAATATGGCACTTGTTTAATATACTTCTAACAGACTTTGTAAAGCTGTTGAAATGGGTCCCATTTTGTGTAGTACAGAAGAGACATCTGAAGTTAGTTTCTTTAAGGACTTCTAACTCTCTTAGGATCCAGCTACTTAGGATCCAAATGCTACTATGTGTTTTATGACTATACCATACTTCCTTTCATTTAGGATATTTTTCTATCCCAGATGTTTTTTATTTTTAATTTTCATTTATTTTCATTTTAATTCTAATGAACAGAACTACATTTTTATTTAATTATACTATAATTCCTTTATAGAATGCTTGTAATTCCTACAAAGAATAAAAGAAAATCTATACATTATATCATAGTCTACTGTCAGTAACCATACTACCAAAATAGAAAAATGAAAATAAGGATATCAAATATAATCAATCTGAATACAGTGTTTTATATATTCATTTAATAAATATAAAAAAGAAACAGGCAGTGGTATAATTAGAATTGACTTTGAATCTTGAAAGAGCTGGGTTCAAGTCTCACCTATGACATAGATAGAATATGTTACCTTTAATACTTAAACTTTCAGTGCAACTCTGTAAGATCACAAATTTCAGAAAAGTTGTCAACCTACAAAGGTAGATGGAGTTTCTTCATTAGGGAATTCTCTGTACCAAAGAAATCACAGGTATATTCTCTCTTCCTAAAATAGAAGCATTGTCCAATGTGCCAGATGACATTGACAGTCCCCCAGGGGTATCAGGAAAATTAATGTATATATGTATATGTATATATATATATATATATGTATGTATTTTTAGGAATAATGACAACTATTTGGACAAAATCGCCTCTTAAAAGCTCAAAAAAAGTATTGATTTTTAATATACTTATGTAGGAAGAACTAATCACTCAAAGTTTCTCTGGACTGATAATTCTATACACTAAGAAAATTTTGTCTGGACAATTTTTCCAAATAGTTTTTTCATTCAAAAAAGCAAAAGCAAAAGTGTGGAGTTTAAAAAAATAGTGGTTAATTTCAATCAGTTAATTTTAATTTTAATCAGCTAAAATTAGCATGAATATTGAAAAATTCCACTGCTTTGCATATCAAAATGCCTCTGGGAAAAGAGATAGAGTCAACATTATTTGATCTAGTTTTATTTGTGATTCAGACTTAAAGGCAAATATCTCATTGATTAATTGGAAATCACCTTAACAGACTAGAGGCACAATGAAAGCAGGGATCATGTGTCTTATCTAAATTTCTCAACTCTCTGAAAAACAAGCAACATAGTCCATATTTGAAATAAATGTTTGTTGAAAAATGAGTAAATGAACTTGATAGATGCTCATGAGAATAGAACTTCATAACCTCTATAGGTTTAGACAATTTGCACAATGAAATTCATTTTGCAGAATACAAACTGATAGATCTGGTAAAATTGATATTTCTTCATAGAAGAACCTTATTTACTTGCCTTAACAAATTCAAAGATAATTTAAGAGAATAGCAAGTGATAATGAAAGGACAACTAGGTTTTGGAGAAAAGACAAAAGATAAAATATTTGGAAACAGTTTTTGGCTGCATTAGCTGGTTAGAATACAGTACTAATGAGGCCAAGGTCAAAGAAGTTAAACTTACTCTTTTCCATGGTCACACACTGACCTCCTCAGCCCAGTCGACCATCTTCCCAATATATGCCTTTGTTCTCTGGGGGGAACTGAATGAGAGAGGGTGAAGGAAACAGTGCAAATCCATTGCTGTTGTGGCTAATGCTGCTGCTGCTTCTAAAAAAAAAAAAGCATCAAAGCCTACTTCTGACTATGATACAGTAGATATCTGTCAATCATTAAGTAAAAAATATAAATTTGTGTGTATGTTATAAATTTAGTTGGACCAACAGGCCTCCTTGCTGGTCAGGAATAATAATAATAGTTTATACTTTCTTCTAAATTACAGTTACAAACTGTTTTCACATATTTTATTTCATTGGACCCTCAGGATAACCTGATGGGAGTAGATAAAACGATTATCATGAGATCCTAGATATCACACTACTATCTTCTTTTGGGGGAGAAAGGGGTATTGATTAATTCTACATCCTGTGCTCTTTCTACCATGCCTCCAAAACTGCCTGAATATTATTCATCCTAAAACTCTACAGAATGTTGCCTATAAACTGTAAGCTACTTGAGGTCAGAGAATGTTTCATTTTTGTCTTTGCTTCTATCTTTGCCCTTAGCAAAGTACCTGTTCATTGCAGGTACTTGAATGTTTGTCAAATTAAATTGAATCCATGCATTCTTTGATCAGCCTAATAAAAATTCTTTCTGTGTTTCCCTATGGAGGAAAAAAAGATAAGTTAGTCTAGAGAAATGGGAGGGGAGAAGTTGTTAAATTAAAATGAGAGGCTGATCTAATATAGATAGGCTATTCTTAAAATGCTTTTTGTGCTGCATAAAATCACTGGGATTGCATTAATTGAATAGAGATGATAGTTCCTGAATTTTTCCCCCTGCGGTAAGAAACATAGCCTAGAGCTAAATTAAGATATCCTTTGAATACTTTTGGCATAACATTTCTCTTGGAACAGCTGGTTTCAGTTAATAGGCATATACTTGCTGCCAGAGCAAGCATATTTGTAATCCCCATCATGCTTACAGTATGAACTGGCCCAGAGCACATAATCACAGAGTACACTCTTGTTGCCTTACAAGTATTTTTTCTCTCAAGTTGTACTTTGGAGAGACACACCATCTATTTTGCACTCCTGTTTCATGCTTTGCTTTAATTATCATCTGTGATATTTATGGGGATGAATAGGAGATCACCTATTGTGCATCCTTAGCTCAATTTAAAATATATGGGATTACAAATCTTCCCAATATGAAGCTCTGAATGCCTTATTTGGAAAACATCAGTTAAACTACAAGCACATCTCTCAATGTACAATTATGCAGGTATAAGTAATAAAACAAGGAAGCTATATTGTCAAGGTCTGATATGCAAAATAAATTGACAGGTAGCCAAGTGATTGCCTGGTAGAAGCCTGGAAAAGGGATTTACTGAATATTCTTCATGATTTGGAATCCAGTTGTTCATCATTGTTCATCATCATAATTCAGGGGAATGTTGACTAGCATATCTTCAGTTATGGAGCCTAAGGCATTTAGTAGCAAATGAATATTACAATGATGGGGGGGGGGGGACATTACAACAGAGAAAATGACCTTGTTGTTTGAAAATAATTTTAAGATAATAGGCATCAGTTATTTAATGAAAAGGAAGACTATGTTATTTGCAAAATAGGGAGGGCTAACTATGAAATAACAATTCTGTCCAGTTTCAATAAGTTTTTACATCTTCAAATTTGGTTCACACTAAATAGTTTTAGAATATATATAATTCTATCTTAAATTACTTCATCAGGTTTAAGGGAAAAGATAAGCAAAACAATCATTTTTTAAAATTAACCTTTTATATAAAATTTTTAATATCAGAGTTCAATTTTCAGTTCAGTAAACTGATTCATGATTTCATTTGCCTAGATTCTATTAAAAAAAGATGTAAAAAATGGAATCGAGTCTTTCTAATTTGATTTTTCTAGTTCAGGACATTTAGAAATTTGAAAGAATCTGGGTTGAAATTTCTCTGTGTGAAATCTATAGCAAAGGATTTGCTACTATAAACAAGATTGTAATTTATTCTACCCTGTTTAAGAGGAAATAAAATTTCAATCACATCAAACAATAATCCTCATATAAGGAAATAATTGATGTATTAATGAAAGATCTTTATTCTTTCATTTAAGCAGGTACATGAAGGATTTCTATTCAGTCCATAGAAATCTAAACTGAACTATCTTCACTTCCAAGTACCTGTAACACATCACAACCTGTATATCCATTGGCATCTAAAGCCCAACATTTCCAATAGTGAACATTATCTTTCCTTCCAAACTGCTACTTCTCTTGGCTTTCCTCTATCATTGACACCACCATTCCTTTCAAACATCTAAGCTAGAAACCCCAGAAAAAAATTGACTGTATGTTTCTTTGATTTCACACTTAAGATAAATGCCATCAGTTCTGCTTATAAAGTAATTCTCCAGTATTTATCAATTCTACCTCCAAGCCATCAGATCTCTTTTAAGTCCTCTATCATTATTCTACAATAACTGTCATTTATAAGAAGTTTTAAAATTTTCAAAATACTTTACAAATATCATCACATCTAATCCTAACAATATCCCTAAGAAAGAGATTTGGAAGATATTTTTATCCTCATTTTTCAAAAAGACACTGAGAGGTTAAACAATGTGCTATTTGACCTTCATTTTCAAAAAGGACCACTGATATCACAGATGAGGTCATGACTTGTTTATGAATTGTATTTAAGTGAGGCAGAGTTGCACGGTTGTCAGCCTTACACTCCCTGAGTCATCAAGTACAACATAAAAAAAATCAGGATAATTGGTGATGGCCCAAGAGGCAATGGATAATGTTGGTGTCTTCAAAAGCTGACCAAACTCTAAATGCTCCACAGCATCTGCTTCATCCACCTTCATGGCCGTTGGAACAAATTGTTCTCATCTACCCATTCCAACAAATTGTCCATTGTCACACAGCTAATTTCTTATAGAGAAAAGATGTGAATGAATTTTCCTGACTCAAAGGAACATCCTATTCACTATGACATACTCCCTCTAAGTACATGGATAGTATGTATAGAGGACAGATCTTTGATACATAGAGTAATCCTATACTCAGATCAGGTCCTCAGAACATCTTACCTGAACAATTGTGATTTTTTTCAGTCATTTCAGCTATGTCCAATTCTTCATGGCCCCATTAGGATTTTTATTGCAAAGTTACTGGAATGGTCTGCTATTTTCTTTTCCATCTCATTTTACAGATGAGGAAATTGATGCCAACAGTTAAGTGATTTTCCCAAGGGCACACAACCAGTGAGTTCCATTTGAACTCAGGTCTTCCTGACTCCAGTCCTGGGGCTCTATATGATGTACTGCCTAGGGTAATATGTCTTTAAAATTCCTCTTTATTTTCTAGTCACTCTCTTCCTGTCCCAAATTCCACTTTCAAGCTAATTTCCCTAATACATAATTTCAATCATGCCATTACCCTAACAAACAAAAATTAACAGAAATAAGAAAAAAGACTTTTATGTTACCTCATTGTGCACTAAATAAAATCCAGTTTCTTTTCCTTGGCACCCAAGACTCTTGACCATCTGATTTCAAATTGCTGAATTTAATACTCTTTCCTTCAAATCTTCATTGCAATCAAATTTGACTCTTCATCATTTCTCAAGCCTATCTTACCTTCTCTACCTCTTTCTCGTAGCTATTCCTGGACTGAAATTTTACTGTTTCACTCTGTTGCTTTCCTTCTCATCATTTAAGGCTCAATTAAATTGCTATCATCTGTATGGGAAAAAATGGTTTTTACTCCCTCCCCATCTAGGTAATGGCATTTTGCTTGTACTTCTTTGAACATATACCCTAATTTCAGTTGTAGGTATTTATATAAATGGCTAATCTTTCTAAACTATTGCTAGATATCACTTACAGTGAACCATAAAGTGGTTAAATTATTTGGATTCACACTATATATATTTCCAATGGACTGGAACCAAATCATAATTTACATATTTATAACTTTGGATAGTTCAAATTCGAATACATACAATCACTTCACCAGATTCATTATTCGAACTAATTGAGACCTTTGTATTAAATTTGTTGAAGTCAAGAGTGAGAACTAGGGATAGCCATATGTATAAAAATATTATAATCCAAACATAGTACCTAAGAGACAAGTCACAGAACCACAGGAATGCTAGATAGAAGGGATCTTAGAAGTCATCCAGTGTAATAACTTCTACTTATTAAAATAAATATTATTTAGTATATATATTTTAATATTAGTAGTTAATCATATGGCGGTTTTGAGGCCCAATGAGACTAAGAGAACTATATAGTGTAACCAAATTAACTTCTGTCAAAGACAGGACCAGAACGCTGTAGTTCTGTTATTCAGAGTGGTGTTCTTTCTACTGGAGTAGATTATTGAACATTTCCTATGTAAATTGTTTTTTCCTCCTTCCTAAAGCAAATTTTGTAATTTAGCATACAATGTAACCCCAGGACTAGAGGCTTAATATCTTCCCAACCTGGACCCCTTATACAGATCTCTGAAAGGTCTAATCTTTTCCATTCTGAAGATTAAACCTATTAGTAATAACTCACATTTACATTACACTTTCAGCTTTGCAAAGCATTTTCCACAGCAACTCTATGAAATATAGAGTAACAAATACTATTTTACCCAGTTTACAGATAATGAAATTAAATTTCTGAAAGGATAAGTGACTGATCAGGGTAACAAAACCAATAAACAGGTGAGGGAAGATTTGATCAGATTTCTCGTGTCTCCAAAATCAGGATTTTTCATGACCCTACATTACTTCTCATTAATTGCCCTCTCCCTCTCTCTCTCTCTCTCTCTCTCTCTCTCTCTCTCTCTCTCTCTCTCTCTCTCTCTATCAGGATAAATACTATTTTGGTAAAATAGTAAAAAAAAAAAAAAAAAGCTTTCCAGAAATTTCTTTTTTAATCTTCTCTCTGGGTTTAATTCTCCACCTCATTTTCTCACATTCCAGCATATACCACAACACTTCCACTCCACAATCAACCTGGCCTTCGGCCCCCTGGAGGAAGGGAGATATTTCCTCTTTGACCACACACATTCCTCTTCTGGGCTTCTTGCCCTATACTGATCCTACACAAAACTTATTTCATGCCTCTTCTGGGGAGAAAGACCTGTTTTTACCTCAATCCATTCTTCTTTGATCTATTCAATTTATCTAATGTATAGAAAAACACTCTGTGGTTATGAAAACTAATTAACAAATTTATATTCATAAAGATATTTGATTTAAATGGCTAATAGTGTAGATAAGGGACATATTTTGAGACCTTTTTTTAGGGAAACTATAATTTCTGACCTTTATGGCAAGAGTATTTGCAACTGTAATTCAACAATCTCATATTTTGTATTTAAATCAAACTCTCTTAGGTTTGAATGTTGTAATTTCCTGGCTTTGTGAGTCTGCTTAACCAAGGATTTTTGATGATTAATATAGTAGAACCAATATCTACTAGGGTTCTTCCCTCCTCAATCCAGAGGGATTCCTTTTTCCTAAAAGAAAACAAAGCTGTCTCCAAGGACCTGATTGGCCCCTGATTCCCTCAACCCAGTTTTCTCATCTTCTAAGGGCATAAAAAGTCCCATCCCATAGGACTATGAGGGCTGGATGTCTGAAAGGCATAGGAGTCAACATAATCTTTCCTGTTTTTCCTATATGGATGGGTGGAGAGAAGGTAAGTGTCGCTCTATCCATGTAGTATTTCTTAGCTACCTCCTTTTTTTAAACTGTTTTTAAACTATCCTGAAATAGAACAGGATGCCAGTGTCAGACTTACCTCTAATGGTTATATATCTACTTCATTATTATATTGTCTCTAGGTTATAATATTTTCCATGTCTCATTGACCAAATTTTCTTTATATTGAAAGAACCAACCACCAGCTAAATCTTAGTCATACATCTAGTATTGTTTATGGAGTAAATCCAAAAAATGACAGTGGGATATCTGAATTAGAGGCTATCTCCAACCCTGGCCTCATGTTTAATACAGACTTATAACACTTAGATTCAAGATGCAAATTTCCCCTGCTCCACAAGATAATTTTCTCAAATTATAACACTCAAAAGAAAAACAAACCAAAAACAAACAAAATAAAAACAAAGAAATAAATAAAGCCTTATTTGTTATGAATCTAAGTACAAGAAGAGTTTTAGAGGAAGTTATGTATACTTTAAAGTAAGGAGAAAGTTATTTTCTTTATAGAATTAATTGTAGGCTATAAACTAGGACATTATTAGCTCAGAATAGATGAATGACTTCCTGCCTGTATCCAAAAATCTTTCTGATTCCTGGAAGTCTAACAATAGCATCCTGACAACAGTCTTCTCTAAAGCAACTTAGATTAATTTGAATAATGTGATTCACTAAAAAATAAATTGGACTGACTTGTAGAAAACTGCTCCATAAATACAGGGGTGAGAGTTTGGACTCAGTGACCTCTGATGTCCTTTCCATCTCTAAGATTTTATATTTCTATGATGCTAATGGAGCAAGACAAGGAGCTGGAAACAAAAGCAGAATTTCTAGGCAGCAACGACTATCCAAAGAATGAATTGCATTTGTGATTAATCCAAGGAAAGAGACTGAATACTTGTCATACATAGGAACTTTCTATCAGTGGTGTCAAAGCAAAAATGAATTGAAATATGCATTACTAAGACACATTATACTTTGAATAATGGAACTAGAGATGCTCTACTTGAATAGTGAATAGATGGAAGTTGTCAAGGGGGAGAGAAACACTGATTTCTAATTCCAAATTAGATTCTAAACCATAAGAAAGTTCTCAATATCCTTTCTCTATTGAAGGTTTGCTAGTCCTTTACACCCCACCATCATCTCTTCATCTTCTAAACACATAGGTTTGTCTTTTCCATTTTACTATTTTACTATTATTTCATTATTTATGTATTTATATATTGGAATGTTAGGGATAGAGGGACTTTGGTGATAGACTTCATCAGCTTCAGATGCAAAGCTTGTCTTCATCTTCACTGTAGTAAGGGTACAGAGTTTAGTACCTATTAGTCAAGTGTGGTCTTTCCAAGGCAGTTCATTCCCATTAGTCAGGTCTATATTCCCAACAGGAGGCAGTGAAGATGCAGCAGGCAGGAAGCTTGCAGTAAAGAAAAGAAAGCATAGTTCTGGTCATCTCTTTTGACCCCTAGATACAAAGGTACTTTTCTGGAATGCTAGGCCTGATCCCAGAACAGAACCTGTTAAGGGGCTGTATAATCTGGATAACAGAAAGATGCAATTGTGCCACAAATATGACCATTTCAAAGACACTGATTAAAAAGTCATAAAGAATTAAAAGCTCACCAAAGACAGAAACATATACTCCAGCTATTGGACACCCTGACTCAAAGCTCTGATAAACTCACACTAGTTTAAAGCTTTATTTCTGCCTAGTTAGACTGTAAAGTGTTTGAGGCCAGAGACAATGTATTATTTTTATTTTTAACTTCCAACTGAGCCTAGCAAATTTAGGTAGTTCATAAATATATGTTGAACAAATGATTTAAAAAATAAAAAAATCTTATTAAGGATCAGACTTTTAAAAAATACATTTTTCTCCATTTCTCAACTTTTTCTTAGTCCTTTTCCTCTCCACTTATTTCCCCTCTTGAGTTATAGTATGAGAAATGAGAAAGCAATCATCAATGAAAATATTCCCCTTTTGTACTGAGAATATCAATCAATCAACAGAATTTTTTAAGTACTTGCCATGTGCCTGGGCTGGAACATTCCCTTTCTTTTTATTCATTTAGCACAAGACAAACAAAAGTCATAAGAACTGACTTCGACTAAAAAAAATAAAAATTTTATGTCACAAATCTTTTCTTAAATAAATTACTTTTTAGTCCATGAAGATCTTTCTGTCTAGAAGGTTAGACACTAAGGCTATTGAGTTTGTCTTTCAGGAATTGTATACAGACACTGGCATAGGGATTTTCTATTACATATCCTTTCAAAGAGAATTATTTAGTCAAACGTACTGCCACATATGTTTTTATTAAAAAAAACAAGTCTGCAATTACAAGAAATAGCACAGACCATTACTGTTACAAGTTTTGCTACTTTTTTTTAAGAATTCTGATGCTCATCAAACCTTTGCCTCTTCCACAAAACTGAATTTTAAGTGGAAATGTTGATCTGTTTTCTCTGCAATCCATGTGATAAATGTATGAAAAAGAAAGCAGTATTTTCTGGGATAAAATATTCTTTACACTTGAAACCATTTTCCCTTCTTTTATTCAGTTTAAAGACAAATGCACAAAGGTAGGCCATTTTATACAGTCATCAAGAGAAGAATGAGGGAATTTTTTTCCCTTTGCTTGCATCTAAAACCCCTATACATTCTTTTCATTTCTTCTTACAGTTTTATTGAGTTTGCTAGCATCTTTTCCATTTTTAAGCATTATTTTTTAATAAAATGGCATACTTTGCAGTTTGCAAAATTATCAAAAAGGAGCAATCACTGCCCTCTATATTAAAAGCAAGCTAATGCTGGCACAAACCCCAGATTATATAACACCATGAAGATGAAGAAAGGGTCAAGAATCTCTTGGGAGTAGAGTCCCTAGAAAGTTTTTCTGCTATGAAGCCCAGAAGCTGTTTGTTCTTTCCACTCCTGGGTACACCTTGCTCTTTCAATGCACCTTGGGAGTTTTATATGCCTCACCACAAAAGTGTCAACTGACTCATGGAATTTATAGCTCATAGAAGGTCACATAAGCAGTATGATCCATTCATGTCAGACATACTAGCCATTTATTTAGGCTTTTACCCTGAAACCTCTTTGTCCCACATGTTTCATTCATCTTAGTGGCTGTATTTCCCTTACTTCCACATCACCTCTCGCATCTAGTCCTTTTTCTCTCTATTCATATTGCCACTTCTTTGGTTTGAGCCTGCTTAAACTTATATATTATAATAATAACCCTTCCCATTGGTTTCTCTACCTTAAGTCTCTCCAATCCATCATCCATACATCTGCCAAATTGATTATCCTACCATGATCAAGTCACTACTCTGCTCAGTAACCTCTTATGGCTCCCTCTCACCTTAGATTCAAATGTAAAGTACTTTAACTTCTTCACAAAATGTTTCCTTAATATCTTTCCTTGATACTTTATTTTTATATTACTCCTCTTTTTATTGTCTATGATCTAGTTCTGCTTGATTTATAACATTCCATTTATGTGCCTTTTGTCTGTCATGCCTAAGAATTCTTTCCTCATATCCTCATCCTATAATCCCTTATTCCATTCAAAACTGAACTCAAAAATCAACTTCTGCATGAAAACTAACTAAAGTCCCTAAAAAATTCTTTAATTGTTTTGAAAATTCTGCATTGAATGATTGCATAAAGCCATGATATATTACAGAGTCACATAAAAAGATCTTCAATAATTCAAGTGACTTTGGTCAACCAGATAGGAAAAACCAAATGAATGAAGCATGTCTATTGATCAAATTTTTGATATCTATCTAAAAATAAATACCTTCACAATGTTGAGGGGGAAGTGAAGAAAAAGTGAGTGAGCCTTTTTATGACAAACTTTTGGGAGGACACAGAAGCCCATCACCCAAGATGGGCAGGCACAGTAGGTTGTAATCTGCAGTGTTGAAGGGAACTCCCAAATTAATGAGATCATATATTCATTTGAGTAATATTTTGCATGTATATATATATGGATGGATATATGGATATATGGATGGATATATTCTCTCTCATTAGAAGTTAAGTTCCTTGAAGGATTACTTCATTTTTTACTTTATATCCCCCCCAATAGCTATGTTCTATTACTGTGCTTAACAAATGTTGCTGCTTGTTTGGTGCCTCTGGCTTGTTAAAATGGTTCTAGCTCTTTAGACATAAAAAAAAAATACTATAAGCAAACTAGAAGACCAAGGAGTAGTTTACCTGTTCAGATCTATGGAAAGGGAAGCAGTTTATGACTAAGGAAGAGATGGAGAACAACATTAAAAATAAACTAGATAATTTTGATTATATTAAATTAAAAGGCTTTTACAAAGGCCAAACCACTGTAACCAAGGTCAAAAGAAATGTACTAAATTGGGAAACAATTTTTACAACTAATATTTCTGACATTTCTAAAATATACAGAGAACCGAGTCAAATTTTCAAAAGTACAAGCCATTCTCCAAATTGACAAATGGTCAAAGGATATGCAAAGGCAATTTACAGATGAGGAAATCAAAGCGATCTATAGTCATATGAAAAATTGCTCTAAATTATTACTTATTAGAGAAATGCAAATTAAAGTATCTCTGAGGTACCACCTCACACCTTTCAGACTGGTCATTATGACCAGAAAGGATAATGATCAATGTTGGAAGGGATGAGAGAGGTCTGGGACACTAATACGTTGTTAGTGGAGCTGTGAATTCATCCAACCTTTCTGGAGAGAAATTTGGAATTGCACCCAAAGGGCAACAAAAATGTGCATACCCTTTGATCCAGCAATACCACTACTGGTTCTACACCCAGAAGAGAACAGGAAAAAGGGTAAAAACATCACTTATACTAAAATATTCATAGCAGCCCTGTTTGTGATGGCAAAGAATTGGAAATTAAGTGAATGTCCTTCAGTTGAGGAATGATGTAACAAACTGTGGTATATGTATGTCATGGAGCACTGTTGTTCTATTGGAAACCAGGAGGGATGGGAATTCAGGGAAGCCTGGTAGGATTTGTATGAACTGATGCTGAGCAAGATGAGCAGAACCAGAAAAACACTGTACACCCTAACAGCAACATGGGGTTGTTGATCAACCTTAATGGACTTGCTCATTCCATCAGTGCAACAATCTGCAATGGAGAATACCATCTGTAACCAGAGAAATAATTGTAGAGTTCGAACAAAGACCAAAGACTATTAACTTTAATTTTTAAAAAATTACCTTATGTAATTTTGCTATCTCATACTTTATTTTTTCCTGCAGGATATGATTTTTCTCTCACCACATTCAAGTTAGATCAATGTATACCATGAAAACAATGTAAAGACTAACAGATTGCCTTCTATGGGGGGTAGGGGGAGGGAAGCAATTATAAAACTCAAAATAAATAAAATCTTTCTTAAAATAAATAAATTTTAAAAAAAATATATGGTTCCAGCCACCCTTGTTTTGGATTCCCCAGTAAAGGCTGGAATGATGCAATTCATACTGCTACTAAATATATCCTCTTTCTGAACTTTCTAGAATCTCATTGAAAGGGTCTTTCTGGTTTGCTTTTAGGCAATCTTCCTAAATTATATCTCCTTGATAGCTGGATATTTGTACTTCTGATTGGTTACCATCTTGACCCAATAGACAGAACAGCATGGCTAATGGTATTATTGCATGTCTACAGAAGGTGAAGGCACAATATGAGGCCACCTTTATTGTGCCTCTCTAGAAGTGACATTCTATACCAATAGGAATTTGGTCATTGATAAGGACCACATGACTTCCTGGCAAAAGTGTATAAGAAATAACTGAACTCATTATAGCCTTTCTTCATGAAGTATGTGAATTCCTCAACAGGGGGTTAATGGGATTATATAAACAAGAATTTCACATGATGGAAATGTGTGACTAGTCTATGATCTGTATCTGTAGGGGGAAACCCACACTGACAAAAATCAAAGAACCATAGTAATATACAGAAGACTTATATGATATCCTCTTTGGGAGCTTTCTAAAGTATTGAATTTTCTCTAAATAGTTTAGATTTATATATCAATATTTAAGGTTAAGAAAAGCATTTTTCTCCTAACAACTCTCCATTTTACAACTTATGAAACAGAGTGTATGAGAGGCAAGATGAAAAGTCTCACAGACAATATCAAAGTAGTCATTTAAACCCAATTCATGTTGACATACACTTAAAATTGACAGAGAGAAGGGAGGTTATAGCTACTCCCATTTTGCTGAAGAAAAAAAGCGGTACTAGAGAGGTAAGTGGTTTGCCTATGGCCATATAAGTTATAAGTTATAATGACATTCAAATTTTGATTCCAAATCCAGTGGTTTTTCCAATCCAACACACATTCTATGAAAGCTTGACTAGGGGCAGCTAGATGAGTAGATAGAGCACCAGCCCTGGAGTCAGTAAGGCCTGAGTTCAAATCCAACCTCAGATACACACTTAATACTTACTTAACTGTGTGACCTTGGGAAAGTCACTTAACCCCATTGCCTTACATTTATAAAAAAAAAGCTTGACTACTATATAGGTGTCATAGGTTCTAGGAATAGAGTTGGAATTAATGAATAACTTCTATATTGAATAATAAAATGAATAAATTCTTCCTTCCCAAGAACAAATTGGCAAAACTATGTAAGAACTACTTAGCACAAGTCAGCCTATAAATGAAGGGGATTAGACTAGACAACTTTAGCTGTCACACCTAGATTTGAATCTATAACTCTAAAACTGATAGGGCTTAATTTATCTTTAAGATCATCTTGTTCTTTCTGTTGCTTGTAGGCAGAAGTATAAATATTCTATATATCCCCAAAAGGTTAATTTTTACTCTGTTCATCTAATTATGAGAAAAGTAGCTATTACTTCTCATTAAAGTTCTTTCACTGTCACACAAATTCATATACAAAAAATTTTTCATACTAGTAAACTAAATCCCTTCTACTACAATTTAATCTATTTTACATCTTATGGGATGCAAAACTATATCCTGTTTTGCCTTTAAGATATATCAAGAAAAACTGTTTGTCAACATTTATTCAATAGTCCTTATATTTGAAATCCCTATATTTCACACATACACACACTTCACACAATTGTTTTCTGGATTAAGTAGTCTTTTCTTATAGAGGTTCTTCCCAAAACCTCTAATCACAACTATTACAAATACCTAGATTGTATTCATATTCACTAAATGATAACTTATTCAACAATTTCTCTGAAATTTCATAGATTTGAATTTTCCCTCATTGATGGATCTGGGTATATTCATGATAGAATCAATATTCTGAACATTTGGTGCCTTAAAGTATCCAGGTACAGTTCCCAAGAAGCAAATAAGCAAACTGGGTCCATAGGGGACATGGTGCTTAAAAACAAAAAAAAGGCACTTTGGATTAAATATAAACAAAACAACTAAACAAATGACAAATTAGTAGTTAGAAAAGTATAACAGAATTTTTCACATTTTTACATGATTTCTGTCATAGAACTGCCATATGTGTACATTTTGGTCATTCCTCGAATTGAGTAAATTGATTCTGCTCATTTACTGACAAAAGTTCCTGTTTCAGACTCTCACCTTCAAGCTTTTCGCTCATGCTGTCCTTAATGCCAAGAATACTCTCTCTCTTTCACCATTCAATAACTCCCTCCAACGTAAGACTTGACCTCATGGCAGCATGCGCCTTCCTCCCACCAAAATATTTGGTGCTAATTTTGTAAATAGTTTGTATATATTTTTCTGAGTGCATGCTCGGTTCCTGCAGTAAAACACAAGCCCTTTCAGTTAAGGAGTATTTTTATTTTTCTCTTTGCATCCAAGTTCTGTCATAGTGTATCTTCTTAAACACAGATGGCACTTAATAAAATTATTGATATATTGACTTTAATTGACTGGATATCAGAATGCTATTATAATATAAATAAGTTCCAATTTTACATATTGCTTGCTAATTCCATAAGTATCTGTGTGTCTACTATATTTTGTTCCAAAATTATCCAGCAAATATTAATGATCAACATTCTGAAATATATCATCAATAGCAAAATAGATAAAGTATATATTGAAGTTCAGTCCTAATTTTGAAGTATTAAATCAATGTTAGCTACAACTGGGGGGCAAATAGGTGGCATAGCAGATAGAATACAATGCAGTCTTAGTCACAAACTATCTGTGTGACCCCAGAAACGTTACTTAACTCTCTTTACTTCACTTGTTCTCTTCTGTAAAATGAGCAGGAGAAGGAATGGCAAACACTCCCCTTTATAGTATAGCTTTAGATCTGGTAGAGCTAGGCCACCTTCCTTTATATTTTTTCCCTTTTTTTTTCATCAGTTCCCTTTCTATTCTTGACCTTTTGTTGCTCAAATGAATTTTGTAATTATTTTTTCTAGCTCAGTATAGTTATTTGGTAGTTTGATTGGTATGGTGCTGAATAAGTAATTTAATCTGTGTAGAACTGTCATTTTTATTATATTAGTTCAACCTAATGATGGGCAGTTGACATTTTTCCTATTATTTATATCTGAATTCATTCATAGAACCATAGATATAGGAGGTAAAATGTACTTCAAGAGCCATCAAGACCAATCTTCCGATTTTAGAAAATAAAGCATATAGATGTTAAGTGACATGCTTGACATCTTATATCCAGACATTCCTAACTCCAAATTCAGATCACTATCCAATGGGCCATATTCTTGGGGGGAAGAATTATACTTGGGCAAAATGGGAAAGGAAAAATGTGAGTTATTTGATAGCATGACATATTTCTGAATTTGAAACTATTTGACTCCTTATAACCTATCATAAAGCCCTTTACACCATAGGCATTTAATAATTATTTATCAATTCATCTAGTCTCATCTCTTGTACTTTGTAAGAAATAAATAACCTCTCTTGGCCTGGTCTCATAAAGCTTGATATCGTAAGACCAAAAGAAAGCTGAATAAAATTGCAGTCCATTGTTTATGGTGCCAAATTTCTGGAATGGTAGACTCAGCTGTTATTCCAATTTTTCACAAAGATCAAGTGCTAAACTCATGAGTTGCAATTTACAAAGACATTCTGCATATATATTGCAGGAATAAGTAAGGAAATTTCTAAATACATCCCATAGCAATAGAAAATAGACTCATTGCCTACTTGGAAACTACTTATAAGGAACAATGCCTATGACTATGAGATTTCTATGGAGCTGATTGTTTATATTTTAAAGAGAGGATACAACCTGAAATAATTTATTTAACAAGGATATTCTAAAGTGAACTAATCATTCCTCTTAATTCAAATAAGCAGTTCAATAACAACTGTAGTGATACCATAAATATTGAATAAACTTTCTGATCCCCAAACCCTCTTTGCAGTGAATTATTTCACTTAGGGACAATACCACCATTGGTTCAATTACCTTCAGATAGTCCTAAGCATATTTGTAATTTCCTAGAAGGGAAAGAGGATTTAGTTTTCAGACTCCTAAAATTCAAGGGTCAAATAACAAGCATGATTTCCTTTGGTATGAAATGCACTTAATTTCAAGCTCAAACTTTTTTTCCAAACCAAATAATCATAAGATAACTGAGTTTAGAGATAAAGATGGTCTTAGGTATTTTCTCTTCAAATTCATTTCAGAGATGAAATTTCATGATGTTAAACAGCTTACCTAAGATCACAAAGCTGATAAATGGTAGAGCCAGAACTGTCACCCATTGCCCAGTGTTCATTCCTGGTCCAATGTTCTTCCACAAAAAAAATAAATAAAGTTTCAAATGATTGCTTGGAATTTTTCTTATGAGTATATTCTTTGTATTTAATACAATAATAAAACATACTCAATTCATCACATTATCAACTAAGCTTTGAAAGTTGTGTTCTTTAAATAGTTGCTAGATATTCCAAACTATAAATGAAGTTTAAAGTTAATCAATGAATTTAGAAATGAGTTTAGAATGAGTTTAGAAATTTATAAAAAAAAAAAAAACCAAGGTAAGAATGCCAGGTATAGGGGCAGCTACATGTTGCAGTGGATAGAGCAACAGCCCTGGAATCAGGAGGATCTGAGTTCAAATCCAGCCTCAGACACTTAATAATTACCTACCTGTGGGACTTTGGGCAAGTCACTTAACCCTATTGCCTTGCAAAAAATCAAAACCAAAAAAATGCCAGGTATAGATTTGGTAACAAGGATTTCATCCATTCATTACAGTTCTGGATTTACTGATAAAATATCTGGATCTTTTGATGATCATCCTAACTTTTGTTTCTATTTATTTATTTTGAAAAGAAGAAAGAGAAGAAAAAGGAGGAGAACAGAAAAAGAACAAGGAAAAGGAGAAGAATGAAAAGGAGGAGAAGAAGAAAAAAAGAAGAGCAAGAGGAAGAAGGAAAGGAAAAAAGGAGGAAGTAATTTTGTTAGATTGAGTAAATAATATTAATGTGTGTTTTTAGGTCTATCTAAAACAAATAAAGAGGTCATGATCAATATTTGTATTTTCTTTTAAAGTTCTATTCCAATATCTTATTAATACTTGAAGGTGATACTGGGTTGCTAAAGATCATGTGGAGGAGAATCTCTAAGAGGTCATACAGAGAAGGTTTGTGTATCTATCAAATAGATGTCAGCCTAGTTAAGTCCAAAGATGCTCATCCCAGCTCAGGCAACAGATAGTGAAGTAGAATTTTTATTGGTTTTTGATTTGTTTGTTTTTTGTTTTTAGTGGGAAGAGATATCTTAATAACTCATTAAAGCATCTGCTCACTAAGATTAGGACTTAACTGCCTCAGTAAGTCTTGGATTCTCAATTTAAGAAGTACATATGTCACTTTGTGTTTTCTTTCCTCCTTAAAAATATTTAAACTATACCAATCCAAACTTGTTTATTTTCTCATTTTGAGTAAAGGCTGGTGAAGGGTTTTTTTTAAGTATAGAAAGAATTAAAAACAGAAGTTGGTGTCAAGCAGAAAATCTACTGTGGATTTATACTTATTGTAGACATTACAAAAAAGTTGATCAACAAGAATTTATGAAGTACCTATTTCATGCCAGACACTATGTTAAGCATTGGAACAGTTGGAAACAGTACCTGGCCTCAAAGAACTTTTAGGCCATTAAAGGAGACTATATATGCGTGTTTAAAATAGACATACAAAACAACTAAGTGGGGCAGAATGGAAACTATTAGAAGAGTGGTTAATCAAAAAAGGTTTCAGATAAAATTGATGTTTGAGCTGAGTTTTGGAAGACACTGGGATTCTAAGGACCAGAACTGAGAACTGAGAAGGGAGTACATCCCAGGCATGGAGAACAACCAGTGTGCAAAAACACAGAGATAGGAAATGAAGGGCCATATGTGAAGAACTGCAAGAAGACCAGTTGAACTTTATCAGTCTATGAAGGGGAGCATTGAAAAGGATGGAAAGAAAGTTTAAATCAAACTGTCAAGGATTTTAAACATCAAATACAGCACTTTGTATTTGATTCCTAAAGGCAGTGCAGAACTACTGGAGTTTGTCAAGTAAGGGATTGTCATAAGACCTAATTTTAAGAAAATTCACCTTAACAACTGTGTGGTGAATGGAGAGTGAAAGATGAAGGAAGGCTTTTAGAAGGCTATTGCAATAATCTGAGTGAATAGTGATAAGAACCTTTTGACTGAATGTAATTCTTCATTAAAAAAAAAAACTTCTGTTTTAGGGGCAGTTATGTGGCTCCTGGAGTCAGGAGGACTGAGTTCAAATCCCATCTCAGACACTTAATAATTACCTAGCTGTGTGATCTTGGGCAAGTCACTTAACCCCATTGCCTTGCAAAAATCAAAAAAGTAAAAAAAAAAGAAAAGAACAAACTTCTGATTTACTTATTCATCAAACTTTTAAAAGTGATCTTCTAAAAATGATTTAGAAGCATCACTTTTTAAAAAAAACTTTTATTTTGTTGATTTTACATTGATATTTTATGGCAGCTTCACTAAGTCAAATAAGATTTTTATAATATTTAAGAGGTGAAATGAGTGAGTTAAGAAGGCAAAAGTTAGGTGTATCATGTGAAGAGTCTCACTCTCATTAATGCACTGAGATATTTAAAAAAAATTCAGAATAGTCCTAAGGTGCACCCCTTTTAAGAACACCCACTTTAATGATATATCAGGTTCAAGGTCAAAATGCTTTCTGTCACTTGATGAGAAAATCTGTATCCTTTGGTCCAGTCTGGAACTTCTAATGAGTATCTTTTGTGTTTGTGTAGAATCTTTCATTTAGAATATCAAGAAACTGCTTAAATATCATCTGGTGGCATAATCTTACCCATTTCAAAAGATAAATGGAGCTGTAACTTCAGATTGGAAGATTATTCTGACCATCCTCAGTTGTGTCTTTTCTCATTATATCTCCTTTGCCTGAACATTCAAATTATTCTAGGCAACACTAAGCCTAGGGTATTACAGTCATTTTCTGTATAAACCAAGCAAAAAAGCAATAACACTAGATACATGATTGGATAGGGAACAAATATCCATACATCTTATTCAGCCTCATTGATTGTCAAAAATTCAACCTACCTAGACTCAAATAAGAGCTACAAAATTCATTCCAAATGGAAGAATTAATAATAATAATAAAAAGAGCTTGTTTTGATGAGTAGGCAACTGTCTAGGAAGTCAAAAGAAGAGATTACTACAAAGCAAATTTTCAGGAATTTTCACCTAAGGCTTTCTTGTTTGAATGAAATGTATTCAATAAAGATCATTTAATTTCATTGCTCTTGAGGAAAAGTAAGAAATAATAGGTTACTGCTGGAATTTGCATCTCAGTACAGACCATATATTTAGCTATAAGATGAAAAATGATGTCTTTGAATCATTACATTGTAAATTCCTTAGGATTAGGTTCTGTATTATATATGTCTTTTTATCCCTAGTAGCTGGCACAGTGCCTTCTTCACAGTAGGTTCTGGATAAATTGAATTTCTGAAGTTTTCTTTCATTCTTATACTTGTCAAATATATTCTAATATACATATATACATATATATATATATATATACACTTCTATATTCATATATGGAAACAAACCTTTAGCTACTGTAATCTTATCACACTTGTAAAATTCATGCTATCTTTATAAAATCTTCCCAAACCTTCTACAACAATTGGAAGTGACTTCCTCCTCCTAATTCCCAGAGTCCTCCATTTCTTTCATTCTTAGGACATTTATACCATACTGCCTTGTATTGTCTTACTGTTATCTGTTCTATCAAAATTAAATCTAAAATAATTTAGAACTAGAGTAGATCTTCGAGGACATCTGATCCCATCCCATTATATTGCAATGAAGAGATGGACTCAGAGAAGATAAAGTAGTTTGTCCAAAGACATGTAGTCAATGATAGAGATAGGATTCAAACTCAAGTCTCCCAACTCCAAATCTATCCAGTGCTCTTCCCACTGTGCCATTATGTTCAGAGTAAACATCTCACATGTCTGTATATGTTCCCTTATCATCATATAGTGATTAATAAATAAGTGATTAATAAAAATTTTTCAAAGGATTTTTTACGTAGCTGAAAGACTTGAAGTGGAAAAAAAAATAAAATTTTATCCTCATAAAATGTTTTTAAAACTGCACAGTGTACTGCCAAATAATGCTTTCTTTTGTTGTGAAGTTTCATGAAGTTTACCATTTCCTCCCAGCTTTTGAATACTTCATTACCTTGGGTTCAATGTAAGGATATTTTGACTAATAATTAGCATGCAAATATGTCTCAGATATAAAATTCAGAACATAAATATTTTTACAACTTATTCAGGAGCCAAAATTCAAAATATCAAATGCTATTTAATTAAGACACATACAGGTTCACCTATTATACATGGATATGTCAACCTGGACAATAGATAGAACCTGTACTGCTTTTACTCTCTTGTTCTTCTCAGACCTTCTGGCCAGGCCTTAAACCATGCATAATCCATGCCCAATACTCTAAGTAACTTTAACAAGTAACACCACCTCTCTACTCAAGAGATAATAAAGGGGTATACTCTGAGTACCTCTGTGACTTTAGCACTAAAAAATAGTAATTAGATTAAATATGTTTAAAGTTCAAAGTTTGTGGAATACTATTGTTCTTTAAGAAATCACAAATGGAGGGCAGAGCTAAGATGGCAGCATGAAGGCAGCATTTCCCAGGAACTCCTTCCCCCGAAAACTCCAAAAGCCAACAAATTATGACTCTAGCCAAAATTTTCCCAGTCCAAGATAACTTAGAAGTTCTGCAGGAAAGGTGTTTTTCACCAGGACCAGGAGTTGGAAAAAGACCCAGTCACAGTGTAGCCTGGGAGCAGCTTGAAGGGGCAGGGAGAGAATTCAGCTAGACTAGAATGACTGTGGAGTGAAGAGAACCAGCCACAGAACCTGCAGAGAGACTCAGGAGAAACCAGCTTGCACTTCCAGAGCACAGCCCACAAACAGTAAGGGGACCAGGAAAGAAGGCAGAAATATCTCTGTTCTCCCTTGGAGCAGGACTCTGCTGTTTGCCTGCACTCAGTTGCAGTTTGGGCTTCCATACTAAAATATTCCGGGGTGGGGGGGGGGCTCCTCCTCCTTACAGATCCAGGGCAGTGGGTAGTGCTGTGGTCATCTACATATCAAAGCACAAGCAAGAGAGCATAAGACCTTGGAGGAATAAAGGTCCCAGTGGGGAGTCCCAAAAAAACCCCAAAGCCTTAAAAGTATGGTAAATAAATCTTGGGCTGAGGAAATGAGTAAACAATAGAAAAAAAAAGAATCAGACCACAGAAAATTACTTTAGTCCCATGGAAGATCAAAAACCATATTTAGATGACAACAAAATCAAAGCTTCCATATCCAAAATCTCCAAGAGAAATAGAAAATGGGCTCAGACACGGATGAACTCAAAAAAGACTTTGAAAAGCAATTAAGAGAGGTAGAGGAAAAATTGGAAGGATAAATGAGAGCTATGCAGAAAAATCATGAAAACCAAATTATCAGCTTGGTGAAGGAAATACAAAAAAAAAAATACTGAAGAAAATAGTAAGTTAAAAACAAGTGTAGGACTTCCGGCCAAGATGGCAGAGAGAAGACAGGCACAGTTCTAAAGTCCCCTGATCTTTCCCCATCTATCATATGAAATAAAACTCTTAAAAGACATCCGACCCACAAAACCCAGAAAGAAAAGCCAGGAGAAAGAACATCTACGTCAGGATTTGTCTCCCTCAGCAGCACTGGATGAATTCGGGCTGGTGAGTCTGGGCACAGAGGGTGGACCAGCCCTGGATCAGCCAGAATAGCAGCTGAATTAGAGCCAGGAGTCTGAGGGCCAGAGATTTGGACCTGCCGGATCAGCAGTGGGGTTAGACTGTTGGGGTTTGAGTCAACTAGGGAGCAGAGGCGCGCTGACCCTATGGAGCTTGCCAACAGGGCTGGGGGGAGAGATCCCGTGCAGGATAGCTGCAGACACACCATCCCTGGGCTCCTCTGATCTGAGGAACTCTGAGTCCACGCCTCCACTGCAGCTGAGGCCTCTTCCCAGAACAAACAATTGCAGACTACTTCTGCCTCAGGCACAGGTGGGTGAGCACAAGAACCAGCCCAGCTGACAATAGGGAGAGGGATGACCTCAGGCCAGGCCAAATCCCACCATTGATTGAAGGCAAAAGGATTCATTAGCTCCAACTCCTCCCTTCAAGCTAAGGGAGAAGGCCTCTATCAAGGTCACAGACACTCCAGAGAAAGCAACCAGCACCTCCTACTGGCCAGCCAGAGAAATTGCACTCAGTGAGTAAAGCCTCTATTGATCCCAAGCCCCTGTGAACCAGCCCCTCCCCAACTCAAGGTCTTAGCAAAATGAAGAAGGGTCAGCAGAAAGGTGGATCCATAGAAAAATTTTTGGATTGGAAAGACCCTAACTCAGAGAGACCTAGAACCTCTGACCTGGTCTTCAACACAGAAAGACTTCCTTGAAGAAATAAGGAAGGAGTTTAAAAATCAACTGGAAAATTTGGGAGAGACAATTAATACCTTGCAACAAGAAAACAAATCCTTAAAAAATACAATTGGACAAATACAAAATGAGAATAAATCTCTCAGATCCTCAATTGGGCAAATGCAAAAAGAAAATAAGTCTCTCAAAACCTTAATTGGTCAAATGGAAAGCTCTTTCAAAAGTAGAATGGACCAACTGGAAAAGGAGTTGCAAAAGGTTAATGAAGAAAACTCCTCTCTAAAAAAAGAATGGAGTCTGCAGAAACTAATGACTCCATGAGACAGCAAGAGCCAGTTAAACAAAACCAAAAAAATAGAAAAAATAGAAGAAAATGTAAAATACCTCATCAGCAAAACCACTGACTTTGAGAACAGGTCGAGGAGGGGCATTCTGAAAAATATTGGACTTCCTGAAAACATTGAAGAGAAAAAAAGCCTGGACTTAAAATTGCAGGATCTAGTGATGGAAAACTGCCCTCATATCATGGAACCAGAGGGCAAAGTACTTATTAAAAGAATGCATCGATGCCCTCCAGAAAAAGATCCTAAAATGAAAACATCAAGGAATGCTGTGGCCAAATTCAAGAACTATCAGATAAAAGAGAAAATCCTGCAGGCAGCCAGAAAGAAACAATTTAAATATAAAGGACCCACAGTAAGGATCATGCAGGATCTGGCAGCATCAACATTAAGGGATCGAAGGTTCTGGAAGGAGATATTTCTAAGAGCAAGGGAGCTTGGAATGCAGCCAAAAATCCACTATCCTGCAAAACTGAGCCTTCTCTTCCAAGGAAAAAGATGGACATTTAACGAAATGGAAGAATGGCAAAAATTCCTGATGAAAAGACCAGAGCTAAATAGAAAATCTGGACATCAAACAGGAGGGTCAATATACACGTGAAAATGTAAGGAAAAAAAGGGCAGGGATGGTAAAATATAATAATAAGTTGAAACTGGCTATATTCCAGCATGGGGAAAAAGATTCTCATAAATCTTGAGAATTGTAACTAACAGAGAGAATATACCTAGCCAGAAGTGATGGACATTCATGACCTATTCATGAGACTGCTATCCAATGGGATGTAACTGGTTTTAACCCCACTTGGGGTAAAACTGTAATAACTCTCAAGAATTTAAACTCTATTAGACAGAATGTACTTAGCTAGAAGTGACAGATACTCAGAATTTTCTATGACTCAGATAGAATGATTTAAAAATACTACCTCCTTAAAAAGGGGGATAGGAAGGAGATGGGAGGAGAGAAGGGACTGAATGGGGTAAATCTCATTACACTAAGAGGTACAAAATGCCTATGGTAATAGAGGGGAAGAAGGAAGGAAATGAGAAACACCTGAATCTTCTTCTCATCAGACTTGGCTTAAAGTCAATTTACACATACTTAGTTAACTTAAAAAAATCTAACCTTTCAAGGATTAAAAGGGGAGAAGGGGAGGGAGACAGAGAAAGGAAAGGAGAGTGGGGGGAAAAGGGAAACTAACAAAATGAAGGGAAGGGAACAGGGAAAAAGGAAAGGGGAAAGAAAGGGGAGGGGTGATATAGGAGGAAAAACACACTGAAGGCAGTGGTATTCAGAAACAAAATACTGGGGAATATAGATAAAGGGGGGAGGCAGAAAATACAAACAGAGGGAAGAAAGTATGGAGAGCAATAAAAAATTAGTAATCATAACCTTGAATGTGAATGGGATGAACTCTCCCTTAAAACATAAGCAAATAGCAGAGTGGATTAAAAACCAGAATCCGACAATATGCTGCTTATAAGAAACTCATTTGAAGCAGAGAGATATATATTGAGTAAAGGTAAAAGGTTGGAGCAAAATATATTTCGCTTCAGCTGAAGTAAGAAAAAGCAGGGATAGCAATCCTTATCTCACACAAAGCAGCAGCAAAAATAGATAGCATTAAAAGAGATAAGGAAGGAAACTTTATCCTCCTAAAAGGTACCATAGACAATAAAGTTATTTCAATACTGACTATATATGCACCCAGTGGGATAGCATCCAAATGCTTAGAGGAGAAGCTGAAAGAAGTACAGGAAGACATAGACGGCAAAACTCCTGCTCTCAGATCTAGATAAATCAAATCATAAAATAAACAAGAAAGAAGTTAAGGAGGTAAATAGATTGTTAGAAAAACTAGAAATGATAGACTTATGGAGGTAACTGAAAGGGTATAGAAAGGAATATACCTTTTTCTCTGCATTACATGGAACTTATACAAAAATTGACCAGGTACTAGGACATAAAAACCTAATGATCAACTGAAAAAAGGCAGAAATAGTGAATACATCTTTCTCAGATCACAATGCAATAAAAGTTATATGCAATATTGAGCCAAGGAGATACAGACCCAGAACCAGAAACTGAATAACCTCATTTTAAAGAATGAGTGGACCAAAAACTCAAATTATAGAAAGAATTAACCATTTTATCTGAGATAATGATAATAATGAAACAACATACCAAAACCTGTGGGATTCATTCAAAGCGGCTCTCAGGGGATATATTATAGCTTTAAATGCTAACATGAAGAAATTGGAGAAAGAGGAAATCAATGAACTAAACATACAACTAAAAAAATTAGTGAAAGAACAAATTAAAAATCCCCAATTAAATACCAAACTAGAAATTCTAAAAATTAAAGGAGAAATTAATAAAATCGAAAGCAAAAAAAACTGTTGAATTAATAAATAAAGCCAAAAGTTGGTATTATGAAAAAAACCAATAAGATTGATAAACTGATAAACCCCCTGGTCGATTTGGTTAAAAAAAGAAAGAAGAAAATCAAATTGCTAGTATCATAAATGAAAAAAGTGAACTCACCACTAAAGAGGAGGAAATTAAAGTAATACTCCGAAGTTATTTTGCCCAACTCTATGCCAATAAATTTGATAATCTAAGTGAAATGGATGAATATTTACAAAAATATATGTTGCCCAGGTTAAATGAAGAGGAGATTAAATACCTAAACAACCTTATCTCAGAAAAAGAAATTCAACAAGCCATCATTGAACTCCCCCCAAAAAAAATCTCCAGGATCTAATGGATTCACAAGTGGATTCCACCAAATATTTAAAGAATAATTGGTTGCAAATCTATATAAACTCTTTGGAAAAATACAGAAAGATGGAACTCTGCCTAACTCTTTCTATGAAAGAAATATGGTGCTGTTACCTAAACCAGGAAGAGTTAAAACAGAGAAAGAAAATTATAGACCTGTCTCCCTGATGAATATAGACACAAAAATCTTAATAAAATATTAGGAAAAATCATAAATATTAGGAAAATAAAATATTAGGAAAACTGTTAGTATACTCAATTATATCAGCAACAAACGTATCAGAAAAAGCTGAAAAAGCTTTTGACACATTACAGCATCCATTCCTACTAGAAACACTAGAGAGTGTAGGAATAAATGCACTGTTCCTTAGAATAATCAGCAGTATATATCTGAAACCATAAACAAGCATTATATTCAATGGGGGAGAGGATAAAGGCATTTCCAATAAGATTAGGGGTGAAACAAGGGTGCCCATTATCACCACTACTATTCAATGTTGTATTAGAAATGTTAGCTTTAGCAATTAGAGAAGAAAAAGAAATTGAAGGAATTAGAATTGGCAAGGAAGAGACAAAACTCTTACTCTTTGCAGATGACATGATGGTCTACCTAGAGAATCCCAAGAAATCATCCAAAAAACTACTGGAAACAATTAGCAATTTTAGCAAAGTTGCAGGTTATAAAATAAACCCTCATAAATCCTCAACATTTCTATATATGTCTAGCAAGAAACAGCAGGAAGAGCTAGAAAGAGAAATCCCATTCAAAGTAACCTCAGACAATATAAAATATTTGGGAGTCTATTTGCCAAGACAGACTCAGAATTTTTTTGAAAAAAATTATAAAACATTACTTACACAAATTAAATTAGATTTAAATAACTGGGCAAATATCAACTGCTCATGGATAGGTAGAGCTAATATAATAAAAATTACAATTCGACCAAAACTAAGCTACCTGTTTAGTGCCCTACCAATCAAAATTCCAAAAAAATTACTTTAATGAGTTAGAAAAAATTGTAAATAAATTCATATTGAGGAATAAAAAGACAAGAATTTTCAGGAGTTTAATGAAAAAAAAGTGCAAAAGAACATGGCTTAGCCCTACCTGATCTAAAATTATATTATAAAGCATCAGTCATCAAAGCTGTTTGGTACTGGCTAAGAATTAGAGTGGTGGACCAGTGGAATAGACTAGGTGCAAAAGCAGGAGATGATTATAGTAATCTGCTATTTGCTAAACCCATGAGTCCAGCTATTGGGATAAAAACTTCTTTGATAGAAACTGCTGGGATAATTGGAAGTTAGTATGGAAGAAACTTAGATTAGACCAACACCTCACACCCTTTACCAAGATCCAAATGCTTACAGGACTTAGACATAAAAAACAATACTATAAGCAAATTAGATGATGAAGGACTAGTTTTCCTGTCAGATGTATGGAAAGAGGAGCAGTTTATGACTAAGGAGGAGTTGGAGAACATCACCAAAAACCAACTAGATGATTTTGATTACATTAAATTAAAAAGCTTTTGCACAGATAAAACCACTGTAACCAAAATCAAAAGAAATGTAGTATATTGGGAAACAATCTTTACAACTAATGATTCTGACAAAGTACTCATTTCTAAAATATACAGAGAACTGGGTCATATTTTTAAAACAAAAAGCCATTCCCCAATTAACAAATGGTCAAAGGATATGCAAAGGCAATTTACAGATGAGGAGATCAAAGCAATCCATAGCCATATGGAAAATTGCTCTAAATCATTAATGATTAGAGAAATGCAAATTAAAACTTCTCTGAGGTACCACCTCACACCTCTCACCAATATGACCAGAAAAGATAATGATCGTTGTTGGAAGGGTTGCGGGAAATCTGTGACACTGTTACACTGTTAGTGGAGCTATGAACTCATCCAACATTTCTGGAGAGCTTTTTGGAACTATGGCCAAAGGGCAACAAAAATGTGCATACCCTTTGGGTCTATACCCTGAAGAGATGATGAAAAAGGGTAAAAATATCACTTGTACAAAAATATTTAATGCAGCCCTGTTTGTGCTGGCAAAGAATTAAAAATCAAGTAAATGTCCTTCAATTGGGGAATGGCTTAGCAAACTGTGGTATACTTATGTCATGGAACACTATTGTTCTATTAGAAACCAGGAGGGATGGGATTTCAGGGAAGCCTGGAGGGATTTGCATGAACTGATGCTGAGTGAGATGAGCAGAACCAGAAAAATACTATATACCCTAACACCAACATGGGGGTGATGTTCAACCTTGAAGGAGAAGCTCATTCCATTAGTGCAACAATCGGGAACAATTTTGGGCTGTCTGCAAAGGAGAGTGCCATCTGTATCCAGATAAAGAGCCAGGGAGTTTGCACAAAGTTCAAGGACTATTTCCTTTAATTTAGGGAAAAACTGATATCTTATTGTCTGATCTTGTTATCTCTTATACTTTATGTTTCTTCCTTAAGGATATGATTTCTCTCTCATCACACTCAATTTGGATCAATGTACAACATGGAATCAAAGTAAAGACTGACAGATTGCTTTCCATGGGGGGAGGGAAGTAAGATAGCAGAGAAAATTGTAAAATTCAAATAATATCTTTAATAAAAAAAAATTTAAAAAAAAACAAGTGTAGGCCAAATGGAAAAAAGCAACCAAAAAAAAGGCAAATGAGGAGAAGAATGCTTTAAAAAATAGAATTGGTCAGCTGGAAAAGGAGATAAAAGAGATCTCTACAGAAAATAACTCTTTCAAACACAGAATGGAACTAAAGGAAGCTGATGACTTTGGGAGAACTCAGGAGGAAATAAAACTAACAAAAACAAAAACAAAAATTAGAGGAAAATATGAAAAATCTCACTGAAAAAAACTGACCTTGAAAACAGATCAAGAAGCAATAATTTAAATTTTGGGGGCTGCCTGAAAGTCATGACCAGGAAAAGAGCCTAGACTTCATTTTCCAAGAAATAATGCAGCAAAATTGCCCTGAGATCCTAGAAGCAGAGGATAAAATAGAAATTGAGGGAATTCACCAGTCACCTCCTGAAAGAGATTACAAAAGAAAAACTTCTAGGAATATTATAGCCAAATTCCAAAACTCACAAACCAAAGAGAAAATTCTAAAAGTTGTCAGAAACAAACAAATCAACTACTGAGGCTACACAGTCAAGATCACACAGGACCTGGCAGCATCTACATTTAGGGTTCATGGGGACTGAAATATGATTTTCCAGAATGCAAAAGATCTTGGTTTACAACCAAGAATCAACTACCCAGCAAAACTGAATATCTTCTTTTAGGGGAAAAGATGAACTTTCAATGAAACAGGATAATTTCAATCTTTCCTATTGAAACAAACAAAGTTGAACAGAAAGTTTAATCTCCAAGTACAGGACTCTGGTGAACCATAGAGGGGGTGGAAGAGAAGGACTAACTATGAGGAACTTAATGATATTGAACTGTTTGTATTCCTGCATGGGAAGAGTATACTGATAACTCATGAATTTTCTCATTTATAAGAACTGTTAGAAGGAGCATATATAGGCAGGGCACAGGAAGGAGCAGAATATAATGGTATAATATAGTAAAAAGATGGAGTCAATGGGTGATAAAGGAAAGTACTGGTAGGAAGGGAAAGGAGATGAAGAAGCTAAGAAATTTCACAAAAGAGTCAATAAAAATATTTTTCAATGGAATGGAAAGGGGGAAGGCAAGGGGGAATGAATGACCCTTCATCCTCATCAGGAATGATTCAGAAAAGAAATAACATACACATTTAATAGAAATCTATCTTACCCTAGAAAAAATGAGAAGAAAGGGATGGGATAGGGGGAATGTGGGGGGAGGGAAGGGGGGGAATAGGAGATAGAAGAGGGGGAAGATTTTGGGAGAGGGTACACAGATACAACACACTTTTGAACAGGGCCGGGATGAAAGGAGACAGAGAATAGAATAAATGAGAGTGGGCAGGAATAGAATAGAGGGAAATACAGCTAGTGATAGCAACTGTGGAAAAAATATTGAAGCAACTTCTCTGGTGGGCTTATGATAAACAAATCAACTCACCCCAGAGACAGAGCTATTGGAATAGGAACACAGTCTGAAGTACATTTTTTTCTCTCTCTCACTAATCTTGAGGTTTCTCATCTTCTTGGTGGGGACGGGGGTTTATGTTTACTCTTACAATAAAATTATTGCAATAATATAAAATAAATCATGAACATTTGAAAAATGAAAAAACAAAGAAATCACAAATGGTTGGATTCTAGAGAATCATGGAATGATGTATGGGATCTGATGCTGAGCAAAGGAAGTAGAACCAAGAGAACAATGTACACATTAACAACAATATTGTTAGATAATCGACCTTGACAGAAGCATCTCCTCTCAGCAGTTCAGAGAGTTATTAGAGTTGGCTATGGACAATATTGTCCCCATCAAGAGGAATAAAAATAAACAAAACAAAAACACACAAAAAAGTTACCCTTCAGAATCTGATAACTATATAAAAATTGTCTCTTATTTATCTTTTTCCCTTAATCCTAATTCCTCATTCTGAAAATTACTAATCTGTAAACATACATATCAAAATATGGATGTAGGGGCAGCTAATTGGTGTAGTGGATAGAGCACCAGCCCTGTAGTAAGGAGGATCTGAAGTCAAACCCAGCCTCAGACACTTAATAATTGCTTAGCTGTGTGACCTTGTGCCATTCACTTTAACCCCATTGTCTTAAATAAATTTAAAAAAATAAATAAATATGTATGTACAATGCTAATCTTACTGCTACTGAGGGGAAAGAGGTAGAAAGGGTGGGTTGAAGGACATTTTGTAACTTAAAAACATACATGTGCATATGGATGAAAATAAATAAGCAAATTTTAAAATAAAATAAAATTTAAAAAAAAATTCAAAGTTTGTCCTAAGAAGAGGCAAACATTAACCTCTTGATGCTTAGTCTCAAGAAAGTGCAAAACAGAATTAGTTTATCAAAAACATTTATGAAATTATCCAGGGATAGAGCCAAGATGGCAGGATAAAAAAGGTAGGAATTCCCGGAAACTCATTCTTCCCAAAACTCCAAACTCCATCAAATTATAAGTTTACCCAAAATTTAGAGGGGCACAACCCACAGAAAGTCAGAGTGATATACTCTCCCATTCCAAGACAACTTAGAAGTTCCTCAGGAAAGGTCTGTTCCACTGGGACCAGGGGTTGGAAAAAGCAGCAGCACAGCTGGGTTGGGTGCCTGGGTCAGTGGCAGAGGTGGTGATTCCCAGACCTTTGGTCCAAAGATCATTGGGGACAGCTGGAAGGGGTGGTAAGAGAACTCTGTTGCACCAGAGTGAGTGCAGGTCAGAGTATCAGCCTCTGATCAGGCTTGTGGTGAGAACCAGCAGCCAGAGTCAGCAGAGCCACCCAGTACTTTCAGAACTCCCAGCCCACAGATGGAAAGGGTTAAGGGGAGATTGCAGAGTTCTCTCTGCCCTCCCTGGATCAGGACTTAGCTATTTGCCCACACTCAGGTCCAGATTGCACTCTGGACCCCCACAATACCACCATAGCTGAGTAGGGACTATCCTCTCAGCTCCAGGTCAGAGGGGAGGGACTAAACACTGGCAAGAGAACAGTCATAAGACTCCTGTGATTGTCTCATTAGACATGGGGGGAATTTAGATCCTTGTGAGTTGTCCCGAAAACCCTCCAAAGTCCTGAAAGTGTTGTAAATCAGTCATAGGCCAAGGAAATTAGCAAACAACAAAAAAAGAATCAGACCATAGAAAATTACTGAGGTCCCGTGGAGGACCAAAATACATATTCAGATGATGACAAAATCAAAACTTCTGTACCCAAAACCTTCAAGAGAAATAGAAAATGGGCTCAGGCTATGGATGAACTCAAAAAAAAAAAAGACTTTGAAAAGCAATTAAGAGAAGTAGAGGAAAAATTGGGGAGGAGAAATTAGAGCAATATTAATAAATCATGAAAACCAAGTCAGCAACTTGGTGAAAGAAATACCAAAAAAAAAAAAATACTGAAGAAAATAATATGTTAAAAAACAGTTTAGACCAAATGGGAAAAGCAACACAAAAGGGAGATGAGGAGAAGAATACTTTAAAAAACAGAATTGGCCAGCTGGAAAAGGAGATAAAAAAAACCTCTCTGAGGAAAAATAACACTTTTTTTTAGGTTTTTGCAAGGCAAATGGGGTTAAGTGGCTTGCCCAAGGCCACACAGCTAGGTAATTATTAAGTGTCTGAGACCAGATTTGAACCCAGGTATTCCTGACTCCAAGGCTGGTGCTTTATCCACTATACCACCTAGCTGCCCCAAAATAACACTTTCAAATGCAGAATGGAACTAAAGTGACTTTGAGAGAACTCATGAAGAAATAAAACTGACAAAAAAAAAGCAAAAATTAGAAGAAATTGTGAAATATCTCACTGGAAAAACAACTGAACTTGAAAACAGATCCAGAAGAGATAATTTAAAAATTATTGTGCTACCTGAAAGTCATGACCAGGAAAAGAGCCCAGACTTCATTTTTCAAGAAATAATACAGCAAAATTTCCCTGAGATCCTAGAATCAGAAGGTAAAATAGAAATTGAGGGAATTCACTGATCACATATTGAAAGAGATCCCAAAGGAAAAACTTCCTGGAATATTATAGCCATACTCCAAAACTCTCAAGTCAAAGAGAAAATACTAAAAGCTGCCAGAAACAAGCAATTCAACTGCCATGGCTCTATAGTCAGGATTACACAGGATCTGGCAGCATATACATTGAGGGCTCATAGTGCTTGGAATATGATATTCTGGAAGGCAAAAGATCTTGGTTTACAACGAAGAATCAACTACTCAGCAAAAATGAACATCCTCTTTCAGGGGAAAGATGGACTTTCAGTGAAAAAGGAAACTTTCAAACTTTCCTATTGAAACAACCAGAGCTGAACAAAAGTCTGATCTCCAAGTACAGGACTCAGTTAAACCATAGAGGAAGTGGATGAGAAGGACTATAAGGAACTTAATGATGTTGAACTGTTTGTATTCCTGCATGGGAAGAAGATACACAGGAGGAAGCTGAATATAATGGTATAATATATAATGGTATAAAAGATGGAGTCAATGAGTGATAAAGGAAAGTGCTGGGAGTAAGAGGAAGTAGAGGAAGAAGGGGCTAAGATATTTCACATAAGAATCAAGAAAAAATTTTTATGATGGAGTGGAATGGGGAAATGTGAGGGGGCATGAGTGAGCCTTCATTCTCATCAGAAATGTCTCAGAGAGGACATAACATACACACTTAATAGGGTATAGATATCTATCTTACAATAATTCTAGATATTATACGGTTATTTTATGAAACATAGTCTATAATAAAAGTTCAGTTATTAACTATGCTAAAATAGACATAAACATAGATTACTGTACTCTGAAACCCCTTAAACAATAAGAACATTCCTAAGTGACTCTTAAATATTTTGCATGCATTTCTACATATTTATAAATTCCAGATTAAAAAACTAAAAGTAAAGGAAAAAAATCATATTTCTATTTGGGTTGACACAAGATAGTTCAGAAATCATTACTCTTCATTAACATCATATTTCTTTATTGAAATCTTATTTCTTACAATTAAAAAACTACTTAATAGATTTATACCTTTTGTTTCACAAACTGTTTTTAATCTGTGTTTAATTAATTATACTCATATAATTCTGCAAGAAAGTGATTCTTCAGGAAATGAATCTTATCTATAATGATAGCAAATTCAGATCAAACAGCAAGTTCACTAACTTTAGATTTGAGACATTGAGTTGCTTGCCTGTTTCTCTGAAAGCACTCATTTAAAGATGGTCCAAGGGCACAGCAAACCAAAAAAAATGAAATTCCAGGATCATATTCGAATTAATATTCAAACATTCAAAGTCTTATTATTCACAGTAGATGAGACATAATTGCTATCAATATTAAATTACTGTTACAACAAATTAGCTAACACATGAAAATTTAGTAAGTCTTCAACAAATCATGGAAAAGACTTTTACAAAAACTTTTCCTAGACTTAAACATTTTTCCTAAAAATATTTCTCTTTCTTAACTTATAAAATTACAGAGATCTCTTTCTTATTAAGCTTTAGCTTTAAGTATCATAAATAAAATCAAAAAGTTTAAAAACAAAATAAATCCCTGAGTACCATAAAGTTGTTCGGTACCACTTTCCATTAGCTAAAAGATTTTACAGTAGTGAGGAGTCTGACTTTTTCTCTAAACCAAAGAGAACATCCCTTATTACCAGATAATTAATAATAATAATAATAATAATAATAATAATAATAATAATAATAAATTTTACCAGTCTTTAAAATTTACTCAATATGTTTTTGTCTTTAAATATATTACTAGAAATAATTTCACATAGATAGATAACTTAAACCCCTAGAAAAAAGCAATGCGTAATTGCTGTAAACCTCCAAATTAAATTATATAAAAGAATATCCTTAAATGAAGCAGACAAGAATAACTTGAAAATTACATCTCATTTTGTGTAAGGATTTCCATAGGAATTTCACAATACAGAAAATTTGCACAGGGCTGATGAAAGATTTTATTTTTATTTTGATAATATTTATGTAAGTACTTGACCAAAACATTAATTCCAAATAACTCAGTTAACAATCTTATAATTTACATAAGCAATAGTCAAATAACTTTAGGTGAATTTCTTTTCAATATAGGAAAAAAAATTGGAAGTTTTAGAATTTCTTAAATTATAATATGTCAGGATATTATTATACATGCTCATCAGTATTAAGAGAAAATTATGATTTCCATATTTGTCAATGTAATATACTTAATGAATTTACTAATAATTTAGCTTCTAGAGATTTTTTTTCATAGGCAGACTCTGACTTGGGAGTTGCATTTCCTTTCTGACTTGCACTTTGTGTTAAATAAGGAGAATCAATCTGCTTTAGTGGTTTTTAACTCAAACCCCCAAAATGATTGTTTTATTGCTTTTGTTATCTACCTTCTTATTCAAGATTCATATATATATATATATATATATATATATATATATATATATATTATATATAGTGTGTGTGTGCCTGTGTGTGTATTCTTCTGTGCAGTTAAGCTAGAATCCCAAGAGCTATGTTCCATTTTCTTTTTTTTAACATTTTTAAATGTTTTATTTGCATTATTAATATTTTCTCCATTATTTATTTACCTAACTAATCAACAGAACAGTAAATCAAGTCCTGAGTTTTATTGTTTGTAAATTTCTAAATTTAAAGTCTCACATTGAAAATTTAACATTCAGCTTTCTAAGCCCATTAAAACTGACTCCAGAACTGGACTTATTGAATATTTGTAGTGTTGGAGTTTCCATACTGGAAGTTCCTCATATGATGAAATCACAAGTCTGTGGAGGACAAAAACGATGATTATTGATAAAAGATTAATCTGCTAAATGATTTGCAAGCACTATAACATTTGAACCTTCTAATAGCAACCTTGTGAAATGGCTAGTGAAAGCAACACTCATTACCACCATTTTACAGATGAAGAAAGTAAGGTTCATAAAAATTATAACTTGCTCATGATGCCACATCTTATTCAGAGGCAGAGCCAAGATTGAAACCTAGATCTGATTACCAGTTCAAGTTCTCTTTACCTTGCAGCAAATGAGACCTTTTTTAATGCTTCATCTGAGTCTTGTATTTGAAGATCAAAAAGATTTTCAGTTCAACTCTGGTAATTTCATCAGGAAAGTTTGAAAGTCCCTTATTTCATTGAATATCTATCTTTTCCCCAAAACTGTATGGTCAGTTTCGGTGAGTAGCTGATTCTTGGTAATCCAAGCTCTTTTGCCTTCTAGAATATCATATTCCAAACCCTCCAATCCCTTAATTTAGAAGCTGCTAAATCTTTTGTTATCCTGACTGTGGCTCCACAATATTTGAATTGCTATTTTTCTGGATGCTTGCAATATTTCTCCTTGACTTGGGAGTTCTGAAATTTAACTGTAATATGTCTGGGAGTTTTCATTTTGAAATCTCTTGCAGGAGGTTATCAGGGGATTCTTTCAATTTCTGTTTTGCACTCTGCTTCTAGTATATCAGGGAAAGTTTTCCTGGATACTTTCTTGAAAAATGATGTCTAGGCACTTTTTTTGGTAATGACTTTCAAATACTCCAATGATTTTTAAATTATCTTTCCTGGATTTGTTTTCCAAGTCAGTTGTTTTTCCAATGAGATATTTCACATTTTCTTCTAGTTTTTCATTCGTTTGGTTTTGTTTTATTCCTTCTTAACTTCTCCTAAAGTCATCAGTTTCCCTTAGCAATGTTCTAGATTTTAAGGTATAATTTTCTTCAGAGAGCTTTTGTATCTCCTTTTCCATTTGGTTAATTTTACTTTTTAAGGCATTCTTCTCCTCATTGGCCTTTTGAAACACTTTTTCCATTTGATGCAAACTTTTTTTTTTAATATAGTATTTTCTTCAGTATTTTTTGTTATTCCTACAACAAACTGTTGCCTCAGTTTTCATGTTTTTCCTGCATTGCTCTCATTCCTCTGCCCAATTTTTCCTCTACTTCCTTACATGATTTTCAAAATCTTTTTGAGCCCTTTCATGGCCTGAGACCAATTCATATTTTTCTTGAGTGTTTTGGATGCAGAAACTTTGACTTTGTTACCTGAGCATGCATTTTTGATCCTCCATATGACCAAAATAATTATCTATGGTCAAATTTTTTTTCTTTTTGTTTGCTCATTTCCCCAGTCATGACTTGATTTAAACTCTTTGTGAAGTGGGGTTCTGCTTTCAAGGTGGAGGACACACTGTCAAGTTTTTGAGGGTTTTTGCAGTTGTTTTCAAAGATTTCTCTAAATATTTATAAGTTCTCAATTTCTCCAAGGTCTTAAGAGAGGCTCTGACTGCTCTCCTGCCTGTGCTCTGGTCTGTGGGAAACCACGAGCCCTACTCTCTACTCTGAAGCTGTGAAGAGGGTCCCAGCTCCCATGCTGGCAGTAAGCTCTGTTGTGCTTCTGCTCCTCCTCTTGGGACTGGGGCCCAAGACTGGGACTTGGATCTGAGTATAGGCAGAGCCACAGAGTCCTGTTTCAGGGATAGCAGAGAGATCTCCATGTTCTTGCCCCACCCTCTTTCTAATCAGTAGTCTGAGATGTCTGGAAGCATCTGCTGGGTGAATCCCTGCTGAGTGACTTCCCTGGCCTGCTCCTGGTGCCCTGGGGCCAAGTCCGCTCTTCAGCCTGGGCTGGGCTGGGGTTCCTCTCTCACTCTGGCGCAACAGAGTTTGCCTGCTGACCTTTCCTTTTTGTCCTTAGCAATCCCTGAACTGAGAGGTCTATAAACCACCCCCACTGCCATAGACTCAGGCACCCTGTGGTCTGTTCCTAGTTGGCTGGGGCTAGTTAGCTCCAGGACAACCCAGGCTATGCTACAGGGCTTTTCTAACCCCCAGTGCAAGAGATTCCTCCAATGGATCTTCCAAGTTGTCTTGGGATTGAAAATTGTTTCACTCGGTCTTTTTGTGTGTTTTATCACTCTAGAATTTGGTTAGAATCATTTAAAGGTATTTGGAGTGGTTTGGAGGAGAACATGGATAAGTCACTGCCTTTACTTTGCCATCTTGGTTCCACCAACCATACTTCATTTTCTTGACCTGTATCATTTCTTGAAAATCCATAACCTTTAATTGTACAACTTCTTTCACCACCATTCATACAAGAAAAGTGGAGGAATGGCCCAACATTACAGTATTTTTGGCCACTAATAGAACATACTCCTAGGGGAATATCAAAGGCCTTAGATGTACTTTCTTGGGGTTGCCTGTAGTTCATACATCCAGTTAATACTGTTTATGGTGACCCCCATGGGATACCTTGGGGCAGGTATAACTTACATCTACTGTCTTTCCCTGGCTATTAATACACCATGAATTCATATTTGGCAGATATGACTATGAATATCTAAATGGCAACATATAATTTAATGCTATTCAAAACAAATCAGTGGATTCTATTACATTTAATTGAAATTATGTTCTATATACATAAAGTTTTGGAATTTAGAGTATTAGTAATTGCCCAATTCAAGGCCAAGATTTCTAATTTATAGATGGGATAACAGGTCTTCAGTTATTTGTATGCATTTTTTGTTGACATTCTGGATTGAAGTGTCTTGAAGGAAGTTACTATCTTTTTTATCTTTATATCTCCTGAGTCTAACAGAGTAACTTAAACATAGTAGTCAAAATCACTTTGTTGAATTGAGTTATTGAATTATAGGATTCATCATTTTGAAACTTTATCATATTAAACAATTGAAAATTGCCTTTCTCCCATCCATTGAAAGAATGGTTTGTAGATGTCTGTAATTCATTCTGTAAATGAGTCTTGGGGATTCTCAAATGTGTAGTGGAAATGAATACAAGCTACTTTTAAATTTTTTTTTTAATTTACCAATTAGGTGGTAGTTATCTTATACAAAGTAGGAGTAGTAACCTTGTTAATTCTGACAAGTGCCCCAGTCTGGAGCAGGTTTAGATGAATGGATATGCTCTTTAATGACAACCAGGAAGAACCCCAAGAAAACAAAGGAGAAGGAAGGTAATAGATATTTGCCCTTTTCCCCCTTAAGGATCCAGTCTCAAAAGACTTGGGAGGAACCCTTCAGAAAGAAAAATGAGAGAAATATAATATTAAATAGTAAGAACAACTAAGAACTAGAAAAGAAATAATAAAAATAGATTCAAACTTGACTCAGAGAAAGGAAATTGGTAAGGAAGATAGATGCAGCATTCAGGACTAGATGAGCACTAGAGAGCTGGTCTTTGACCCAAGAGGACATCAAATCTAACCATCAATAGGTGGGACAGATTCCAGTGGCACCTGGAGCTGCCCTGGTGGTTGCTTTCAGGGGACCCATCCTGGTGATGGACTGCAGTTCCAACTTGGGCAAACAACATTAAACAAGTAGTTAAGGTTACTATTGACTATAAATACTCCCTCTCCTAAAATACCACATACACCTTGATAGTAAAAGTTAGTGTGCCCTGAAACCATCTCTGCATACTATACTATACTTCAGTGAAGGGGAATGGTGAGAACTCATTTAAAAAATGGAACTAACTGAGATTCAAGGTATAACCTTTGAAGGGAAAGGGTTTGCCTTATTTCTTCTGAATTGCAGCATCACTAATTTGAAAGAAATAAGAGTTACAGGGCAGAGCAACACCTCAGCTTACATTTTACTACCTTATCTTTCCTTTTTTGCATTGAGGAAAACAGACACCCTACCACATTCTTAACTATACAAAATTCACTGAACCAATCAAAGGAAATGAGTATAATGATCTATGTGTTGTGCAAGATTGCCCAAGTATTTAAAATAGTTGCGTATTTTAAAGTCACTTGTGATGTGTCTTGTCAGTTTGATGTTGCTCCTACTGCTGTTATTTATATCTCTGTAGTTCTCTAAGCTCTTAGAACAATAGGTTCATGGGATCTTAGTCAATCAATCAATAAATATTTATTGCCTCCTATATGCTAAGCATTGAGTATACAAAAAGAGATAAAAGGCAGTCCTAGAATTTGGATGAATCTGAGAAGTTATCTTGTACTACCCCTTCTATTTTTAAAAGGCTAATGTATAGAATTCATACCAGAATGGCACGAAGCTAATATTAGCCCATGTTATGACTATAAAGAATGGTATGTTATCATGGTACATGCAACAGCATGGTAATTTATACACTAAGGATACAAATCTAAACTAAACACATGATAGAGTTATATTCCGATCTCAAGTGCATAAATCATGAATAGAAACATTCCATATGTACCATAGTAGTTGTTTATGAAAACATTTGTAGAAATAATGTATATCACAGGTATACATACTTAATCTGTCACATAGAGCTCATATTTGCTCATAAGAGAATATGCAGTGATTATAAATAATGCATTTATGACAATGGTTGTTTCTTGGCTATATTTATAACCTCTTCTTCCACTTCTCCTAAGTATCATCTATAACACTTCTGTTGTGATCTCCTAAGCTTGTGAATGACCTAGAATTATCATGGTCTCTTGGCATATCTTTATCATACTCTCTTTACCAGATGTCTTCATAATTAGAGAATTAGACAAGAAAGAAGTTGTCTAGTCCAAACAGCCTGTCAGGATGCTATTAGTTTAAAGTTGTGATTCTAAGTTGGTAGATGACTCTAGTTAACTCTCTCAATTACCAAACTCACTGCATCTTCAAACTTGACTATTAATACTTGAGATAATGTCTAGTGCCAGTTTTTCTTCCCTTTTTGGATAGACATTTCCCATGTAACCCAGAGAGTCTCTTCTTATTTCTGAAGACTTGTGAATTGACTGAAAGTCAAATAACTAATGGCAAAATCCATAGGACTTAGAAAGGACTTGAAGTCTTTGAATTAGTCTAGTTATATTCTTAGCATATACTTTATAGGATCACAGAATAAGAATTGGAAAGGATCTTAAAATGCTATCTAATATAACTCCTGTTATAAAATCCTCACTTGTAGAAGGTCATCTATGAAATCTGAGCTTTAGAGCCGAAAGTAATCTCCAAAGAGCATCTCAGAGATAAGAAATTTATTAGTTGTGTGATCCTAAGCAAGTAACTTCACCCTGTTTGACTCAGTTTCTAATCAGTAAAATGTATGCTTATTGACTCACTGACTCTATTTTACAGTGTGCTTATTTTCCCCAGAATCAAACAAATAATAAATAGTAGATCTTGGGATGCAAACCCAGGTTATCTGATTCTCAACCCAGTTTTCTTTGTTATTACTCCATATCTAATTAAACTAGAAACTAGATCCAAGTATTTAAAATATAATTATTAAGGTAAAAATAATTATAACGTTATTTAAAAAAAAAACTATGCAGCCAGGTATGATGTCATATATCTGTAAAAGATAGGCAGGCTGAGGCTGGAATATATCTTGAACTTGGGAATTCAGAGCTGCAGTATCCAGATGTCTAAGTATAGCATCAATATAGTGAGCTCCCAGGAGAGCACCAGGTACCAGGGCTTACGAGGTCAAAAACAAAACAAGTTTAAAGCTCCTGTGTTCGTCAGCAGTAGAATGAAGTCCATTAGTAGCCCCTGTAATTCCAGTCTCAGTGAGTTGCAAAAATACAGTTGAAAGAATGAATGATAGGATAGAGACAGAGAGAGACAGAAAGAATAGGAAGCACAGAATAGGATGACTTCACATTTTCCAACTGGGCAATCTTTCTAGATTTATCTCACAATCCAGGTGCAACCAGGTATAAGAAAAGGGCTATCTTCTTGAGGAGATTTGAGTCCTCTTCAGCATTTCTTTTGCCTCTACTTGGAGGGAGCTTTAGTGATATTATACAACTCAGCTACCTTCTTCAGAGCAAAGACTTGCTTATTGCCTAAAATCAGTGCTGAGAAAGAAGGCGCTCACCATGCCTAAATGAATGTTCACTTAGAGCCTCTTCAGAATTTATCAGGTGTTCTTTAAAGTGCACTATTGCAGAAAAGAAGCTGAACATCCTTTTGTGGAGAAGCTGGGTTTTTTTTCCTATCTATATCTATGGCTGTAAGGGAAAATTATATGGCAATCTTTTACGAAAACGTTTTAGGTGGAAATACTGTATCTGTTATTGGCAGAACATCTGTCTTCTCCCCTAGTTCATTCTGAGTAACTAGAGTATTTTAATTACCAAAATGCCCTTGAAGAATTTATTTAGATTTCTAATGAATTAATTTAGAACTCACATTGTATGTTCATGGTTATAACATAATAAAAATTCTTTCTGTTCCCATGATTGTCCCATTATACACACATGTGTGTGCATGTGTGTGTATGTATGTATGTCTAAAGACTCTTTCTCTCAAAGTAAACCCAACTCTAGGGCTAATAAAGTTCTGACACATTCCCAAAGGGAGAATCCTCAGACAGAGAGAGAAAATTCATCACAGTTCTTTGCACCAAGGACCCAACTCACTTTTCCTGTCTGCAATATGGCATCTTGTGACATTTATCATCTAGTTTTTTTTAGTTTTTTTTTTAGTTTTTTTTTGCAAGGCAATGGGTTTAAGTGGCTTGCCCAAGGCCACACAGCTAGGTAATTATTAAGTGTCTGAGACCAGATTTGAACTCAGGTACTCCTGACTCCAGGGTCAGTGCTCTATCCACTGTGCCACCTAGCCGCCCCAACATTTGTCATCTAACACAAACCTTAAAGTCATTAAGTCTAGTTCCCTTCCAATAAAAGGATTTTTCTAAGCATATTATGTATTATTTGTTAACATATTCAGCTCAATCTTGCTAAAACACAGAGCATTGAAATAAGAGAGTCAATTTTTAAAAAATCTTCCAAAAAATGACATTGTGTGTCTTAGTCTAGGCTAAACTGTGATGGATACATATTTATTTGCACCTTTCTTTTCATCCTTTTTTAACAAAATTCTTTCCTAAGATGTAAAAGTCTTTTAATTAAAGAACTAAAGCAGCTCTTTACCCAGAAGTCTCCTCTATATGAATGAATTTAACTTATACATACACACACACACACACACACACACACACACACACACAAACATGAATCCAGAATCTAGGTTTTCTGACTCTAAATTCAGTTGTCTTTTCCCTATAACCTGCAGCTTTCTCTAGTAAACCCTTTCAAACTCCAATGAGTTATCCAAAGTTTGTCTGTTTTTAAAATGCCCTAGTCCTTCAGCATTATTTCAAGATTGACTTCAGGCTTTCTTTTTACCTTTGAATGGCTCTAAAGTTTAATTGTGAAATAAAAAGTTTATTTGCCCCCTGGAAGCTCGAAAGTTTTTCACTGTACACATGAAACAATCGTTTGGGGCTTTTTAGGAATTTATTTTTAAAACCTAAAGATGTGAAACCTAGGTGAAAAACCTTATTAATATTCAAAAACTGTTCATTGGTTTTATCTTTCTCCTTTGGGAGGTCCAAGATGAAGGGTAGAGCCACAGCACAATTCTAGGTGGTATTTTGACTAATTTTAGACTTTACTTTGAAAATCCTATAATTCCTTTTGGCATCGTTTCACTACTTTATTTAAATTTGTTTTCAAGCTTGTGTTCATCAGCAGTAGGGTATTTGAATTGTATTTTTTAATTAAATTTTTATTTTTTCCAATTATCAAGCATTTAGCTTTTTCTCCCTCTTGTCTCCCTCTCTAAAAAAAGAAAAGAAATCACAATGCTTCTAACAAAAGGCAGTTGGATTTTATAACAGATTCCTAGTCTTCAAGCTTATAGGCTCTCTCCTCTCCAAACTATTTTTCACACAGTTGCCACATTTACCTTCCCAGGGCACTGATTTGATCATGTTACTTCCTGCTCCAAATCCTTTGATTGTTCCCTTTTGCCTCTAAAATAAAATATAAACTCCTTAGCCTGGCACTAAAGTCTCTCCACAGTCTGGATCCATCCTAACTTCTACACTTCATTTCACATTATTCCTTCAGTCTATAGTGGGACCAGCTGGACCGCTAGTAGCTGTTCCCTGGTCTTGTGCCATCTCCTGCCTCTTTGCAATCATATAGGCCAAGTCCCAAGCCTGGCACTCTAATATATCTCATGCCTGCTATTGAAAGTCTCTTTCTTCAAGGGCTAGTTCATTCACTAGCTCCTTCCGTAAAGTTTTCCTTGACTATCCTTGCTCCCATCACATTCTTCCTCAAGTTATACCTAAGTACTTGCTGAAAATATACGTTTTAAGCTTCTTGAAGTCAGAAACTGTTATTTTTATCTAATACTAAGCATAGCATCAAATATGTTGAATTGAATAGAAAGGGGAAAGGAGGAAAATTCCTAAGAATTCAGTGTTATTGCAGAATGGAAACAAGTATTACAAGTCATCTGAGCCTCCATTTGTAAAGAGCTGGAGGGATTCTGGAAAAGCTAGTTACTAGTTACTTTTTAAAAAACCTAATTCATAGTGGGAGGAAGAGAAGTCCAATCAAATGACTCAAGTGATATTCAATACAGCAAAATAGAGACAAGAACTAGGAAGAGCTAGAGAAAGCATCCCCAAGTACTCAATAAGCTGACTTCCCTTTCTCACTTTCTTCCCTCTTCCTATCTTTCCCTTTTCTTTTTCATTTCTCTTTTCTCTCTCTTGGCTCTTCCAAGGGGAAGTCATTCTCTCAGTTCCCCAACCTCAAAACATTGTAACTAATTCCCAACTATATGCAACACACTCTAAGACAAAAACAGTTATCAACAAGCATGAATGTATTTAGTAAATGGTAGATTTTTTTAATGTGCTTCTGTCCTTGTCAACTGGGGAGGGGAGAAAATAAGGGGGAGGGGGAGGAAAGGAGGGAAAGACCCCACCCCTTGCTACACTCTTCAAATGAACAAAAAAGGAAATAACAAAGAGCAGGCTCTTTCTTAAGAACTCTCTTAAAAAAAGGTCAGTTTGATTTTTGCCTAGACCACAAGTGGTGTGACCCTTTAAATCAATTATTGGAGTTCCACTTATTCATCTGTGACCTTCCTTCAATATCTGTTGAATATCACTAGAGTCATTTGGTTGGAGTCCTCCTCTCCCCCCCTCAATGGTTTTAAAAAAGTAGAATGATGGATATTGGATTGATGGACTGAAGAACTTTTTGTCACTTCAGTTGTCAGATTATTTAGGTTTCTTTAGTACATTTTCATTCTAGGTGCCTAGGAAAATACCTAATTTTCTCCTTTATACCTCATTTAAATAACATGAGAAAACTGAGGCCCAGAGAAATAAAATTAACTTATCCAGGGTCATCTATGGATTTAGCTGCAGGCTGGGGATAGAAATCAGTTCTTACTCCTAATTGATCAGGGCAAAGTGCTATTATATTTTTTTTTGAGATAACCACTCTACTAAAAACAGTAAAGGAGCCTCCCCAATCTTAAAATATAGGGCAATTGAGTGGTACAGTGGATAGAGTGCTAAGGCTGGAATCAACTTCAGACACTTAATAGTTGAGTGACACTGGGAAGGCACTTAACCCTTTTTGCCTCAGTTTCCTCACCTGTAAAATGAGTTGCAGAAGGAAACAGCAAACCTCTCCAGTATTTTGCCAAAATAACTCCAAACGGGATCATAGAATCAGACATAACTGAAATAACTGAACAACTTTTAACCATCCAATCTACTAAGACAATCTCTGACCTATTGTCCTCAGTTGGGGAATTTCTACAATTATTACAATCATATACTGTATTAATCACATCTCTTCCTTATCTTCCTTGTTAGATTGTAAAAAATCAACTCATGTTTACTACATGCCTAGGATATACAAGGTACTGTGCCCTTGGTACAGTTGTTCAGACTATAAATGTACTGTAATTTCTTCAAACACCAAGATATTTCCATATACCCCAAGGTCATTAATTAAATTCTTATTGACTCAATAAGACAAGCACACAAACCACAAAGTTCATTTGTGTTCATTAGCCAACAACTCTGGGGATCTTTTGTGGATTTTTGTGTCCATAGTCTTCTGAGATAAAATACACATTCTAGAAATTTGCTGGAATCTCAACTTGGAATACCTGAGTGAGGAAAGTGTTTATTAAGTGCTAAGTGCAACAAACCTGTGAAGTAGGTGCCATATTATGATCCTCATTTTACAGTTGACAAAGTTGGTAAAGAGCTGAGACAGAATTTGAACTTAAGATCTCTAACTCTATTCATATCACCCAACTGCCTGTATAAGGGACAAAGGTACTTTGAATTTAATATAATTTAAATTGAACTAATTTTTTATCCTTCTATTCTCAATGATTCTTTGTGGATTAAATATAATAGGTATATAAACTGAGATATGAGTATTGATGTTTGAGTTTGTGGGTGTTTTAAATAAAGTCATGGTATTCAGTTCAATTCATTCAGTTCAATCTATTAAGTACCTTGATCAATCTATTAAGTACCTGAGTCAAAAAAAATCATTAGATTATGGGTTTGTGAATAATTATTTATCATTTATTAATATAATTTTTAAGCCTAGCTTTATGTGGATAGAAAATTGCCCAACTCAAAAAGATTACTGTGAAGGTCATGCTGACCTCAGAGAAGCCAGATGGTTATAAGAAAAACTTAAACACTTTACTATGCTTGTTTTAGGTCACCTCAAGTTTATTTTGAGTCCACCCATAGTTTGTGTGTTGGATTCCTCAAATTAGGTTAACTTGCCTGCTGATATAAATCTCAACTTGCCCTCTTGGAGACTACCTACTACCTACATTGATGCCAATCAGACAAATATTCTTATGCACTTTTCTGAACTCTATCTCACAAAGATGTAAAGCAAGAACCATTCCTTTTTTTTCTGACTCCCTCTCTCTACCAAATGACCTATTAAATTTCTTTCTAAAATGATTTAAATTTTTATCTAATGAACAACAATTTAAGGTTAGCAAGAGTAAAGAGAAAGAAGCAAAGGGTTACTTTTTAACAATTCTCAATAGTGAACTGTGTAATGGCAGACTTGTTCAGTAACCCAGTCCTTATGAGTTATACAGAGTAAGTATATCAGTTAGGCCTGGGGAACCTGTTTCTAACAGAAAAGAAAACAAATTTTGGCAGAGAAATGTGGGGAAATAGGGACAAGCAAGTTAAAAAAAAAAACAAAAATACCTTTTCATTTTTGGACTTACATTACAGGCATTCTAGGGAAAGAAAGACCAAAAAGACCAAAAATGAAAAGGTATTTTTGTAGTAATCTTATGATAATAGAGATAGAACTGGAAGAAAATTTACTGAATTCCTTATTTTACAGATAAAGAACCTAAGACTGAGAAAAGTTTAGTGATGTGCTCAATAAGAACAAAATGGTAGAGCTTGAATTCCAATTCATATTTCCTGATCCCTGAGTCAATACATTCTCTCCACTGTATTATTCTGCTATTTCTTCATGTTTCTTAGATAACAGATGCAATTTATTTTATTCTATCCCTTGCAGTTCTTCTTTCAAAGGATTGTATTTCCATCATTGATCACTTCCAAATATTCCAATATGTAGTAAACTAATATGGTAAATTATGCCTAGAACTAGAACTATGCCTTAGAACTAACACTCTTACCAATTTTCATTTTTTTACATTTTTACCACTATAGGGAGTATACCTTGGGCTCACTATCACAGAGTTAGTTCACTAAATCTCCTTTTCAGTATTTTAAGGGTTAACTCTGAGAGGTTACATACACACAGATATGCATATAATTGTATCTTTGTATCTTTGTATCTATGCATCTATTTATTCATGTAAAATCATAACATGTACACTTCTATTTAATAGTTCTTTCTCTGGAGGTGGATAGCATCTTTCTACATAAGTCTTTTGAATTTATAATTAAATATTTATAATACTCAGAATAGCTTAGTCATTCAGAGTTTTCTTCAAACAGTATTGCATTTGCTGTATACCAAATTCTTTTGGTTCTGCTCATTTTAGTGAACATTAAGTATTCAATATTACCTACAAGTCTTTCCAAGTTTTTCTAAAATCAACCTGTTCATAATTTCTTAACAACATAGTATTATTCTATCACAATCATGTTATCACAATTTGTTCAACCATTCCCATATTAATGGACTTCCCCCCCCATTTTGCCACTCCAAAGAGAGTTTTTATAAATATTATAGAACATAAAGTTCTTAACTTTTTTCTCAATTACCTTGGGAAACAGACCTAATAGTGGTATTTCTGGGTCAAAGGAGATACACAATTTTATATTCTTTGGGCATAATTTCAGATTGCTTTCGAAAATAGTTAAATCAGTTCACAGTTCTACCAAGAGTGTATTAGTATGTCAATTTTTTCACATCTTCTCCACCATTTATCATTTTCCTTTTTTTATCATTTTAGTTAATAATAATGATAGATGTGAAATAATAACCCAAAATTGTTTTCATTACCTTTTTTTCTAATCAATAATGATTTGAAGTATTTTTCTTATGTCTATATATAGCTTTGGTTTCTTAATACAAAAACTATCCGTTCATAGTGTTTGACCATTTATCAGTTGGGGAATAATTCATTCTTAATAAATTTGACAAAATTCTTTATATGTTTGAGATATGAGACCTTTGTCTGAGAAACTGTCCATAAAATGTTTACCCAATTTCCAGCTTTTGATCTAATCTTAGCTATATTAGTTTTGTTTGTACCAACTTTTTAATTTAATGTAATCAAAATTTTTCACTTTTATATATCTCAAAATGGTCTCTATCTCTTACCTATTCAAATTTCTTTATTTAACTATAAGTCTAATGGGTAAAATTATTCATATTCTAATTTTTTATGATATCTCACTTTTTATCTAGATCATTAATCCATTCTAATCCTGTCTTGATAAATGGTTTAAGATATTGGCCTATAAATAGTTTTTGCCGGGAGGTTTTCCAGTTTACCATGTACTGAATATATGTTTGCATTTCTCAAACACAAAGTTACCAAAATCATTTACGATTGTAAGCCTACTCCATTCCATTAATCCTGCTTTCTATTTCTCAGTCAATACTAAATCATTTTGATAATTATCTCTTATAATACAGTTTAAGATCTGGTACCACTAAACCTTTTTCCTCTCACATTTTTTATATTAATTTTTTTATATTCTTGATCTTTTGTTCTTTCAAATGAATTTTGTTATTTATTCAACCCCAATAAAATAGTTTTTAATAATTTAATTAGGATGGCACTGAATTAAGTAGAACACATTTTTATTATATTGGCTCTACCTATGAACAATTAATATTTTCCTGATTATCTAAACCTGATTCTATTTGTATAAAAAAGGTTTTTATAATTATGTTGATGTAATTTCTGGGTTTGTCTTGGCAGTCTTACTCCCAAATATTTTATGATGTATATGGCTTTCATAAAAATGGGATATCTTTATTATCTCTTCTTGCAGGGTATTATTGGTGACATATATAGAAGTACTGATAATTTATATTTTCTATCCTGCTATTTTGCTAAAATTGTTTCATATAGCTTTTCAGTAGAATCTCTGATTTTCCAAGTATATCATCAAATTATCTACCAAAAAGAGATAACTTTATTACCCCATTGCCCATTCTGATTCCTTCTTTTCTTCTTCTCTTAGTGCTATTGCTAGCATTACTAATGCATTTTGAATGATATTAGTGATAATGGGCAACTTTGATTCACTTTTTGCTTCACTCTTGATTTTATGAGGAAGGTTTCTAATTAATTTATCCTTGCTAAAATAATGCTTGAAAGTAGCTTAAGGAACAAACTTCATTTCATTTTATGGAAAAAATTCATTTATGCCTATGATTTCAAGGGTATTAATAGAAATGAGTGTTGTATTTGTCAAAAGCCTTTTCTGCCTCTAATGATATGGTCAAATGATTTTTATTACTTTTGTTTTTGATATAATCAATTCTATAAATAGTTTTCCTTATCCCATCCTTTAATTTCAAACATAAATTCCACCTGATAGCATTGCATAATCTTTTTAATATACACTTAGTCTTCTAACTAAAAGATACTTTTTGCATCCATATATTTTTTTAGGTTTTTATTGTAAGGCAAACGGGGTTAAGTGGCTTGCCCAAGGCCACACAGCTAGGTAATTATTAAGTGTCTGAGACCGGATTTGAACTCCTGACTCCAGGGCTGGTGCTTTATCCACTACGCCACCTAGCCGCCCCTGCATCCATATTCATTAGTGAAATTGGTATCTAATTTTCTTTCTCTATTTTTGTTCTTCCTGGTTTAGGTATCAGTATCATATCTGTTTCATAAAAGGAGAACTTCTTCCTTATCTATTGTTTAAAATAATTTATTTAATATTTGAATTGGTTTGTTGTTAAATATTTAGTACAATTCACTTGTAAATCTATGTGCTCCTGATGTTTTTTCCCCTAGAAAGTTCATTTATGGCCTTTTCAATTTCCTTTTCTAAAATAGGTCTATTTAGATATTCTATTACCTTTTCTGTTAATCTAGAAAATTTATATTTTTGTAAGTATTCTTTCATTTCACTTAAATTGTGAAACTTATTGGCATATAATTTGATCAAATAGTCTCTACTTATGTTTCAATTTGCTCTTCATTAATGGCAGAGTGATCTTGTTTATTTGGATACTAGAGATGTGTTTTTTTCCCTCTTTTTTAATCATATTAACAATGGTTTATCTATTTTAATTTTTTCCATAAAATCAGGTCCTAGTTTTATTGATTAATTCAATGGTTTTCTTATATTCAATTTCATTAATTTACCATTAATTCATAGAATTTCCAACTTTGTGTTTAATTAGGAATTTTTCATTTCCTTTTTTCCTGGTTTTTTTTATTTCATTTTTAATTTCATTGGTATGTTCTTTATTTTATGGATTTAAGCATTTGGAGTATAAATCTTCATATATACCTCCCACAGATTTTGGTATATTGTCTCATTATCATCATTCTCCTTGACAAAATTATTTAAAGACTTTTATTCTTTAAGATTAGGTTATTTAGTCTACAATTAATTTTTAATCTGTTTCCATGGTCCCTTATTAAATATAATTTTATTGCGTTATGATCTAAATAGGATTTAATACCTCTCCTTTTTTCATTTAGCTATAAAATTTTTATGCCCTGATGAAAAATCAATTTTTCCACAGGTACCATGTGTCACTATGAATAAGTATGTTCCTTACTCTTCTCATTCAATTCCTTCTAATAGTTATCATATCTAACTTATTGTTCATCTCCTAGACTTCTTTCTTATTTATTTTTGGTTAGATTTATCTAGCTCTGAGAGAGAAAGATTAAAGTCCCCCAAATTTTTTCTTTAAAAATGGGGGTGCCACAGCATGTAGTGCATTTAGGCTTAGCATTCATATGGTACCTTTTATCATAATGGGTTTATTCTCTATTTTAATTAAATCTATTTTAGCTTTAACTTTATCTGAGATCATGATGACTACCTCTGCTTTTTTTGCACCAATTGAAGCATAATAAACTCTACTACTGTAGTCCTTAATTTTTACTTTATCTAAATTTCTCATTTTTAAATATATTTCCTATAAATCACAAAATGTTAGGTAGTAGTTTTAAAATTCTGCTAAATTTTTTGCTTCATATAAGAGTTCATCCCATTCACTATGATAATGATAATTACTAGCTTTATGTTTCCTTCCATTCTATTCTCTCTTTATCCTATCCCTACTTCTAATCCCTGCCTTCCCAATGCACACTTCTTCTAACAATCCCTCCCTTATCCTTTCCCCATACTCTCCTACTTATTGATCTGTACATCCTTCCAAGAGTCCTTCCCTTATCCTATCCCTTCACCCTTTTATTTCTCCGTAAATTAAGAAAACTTTTTATACCCTTCTAGAAGTATGTATTATTCCTTCTTTAATCCAGTTCTGAAGAGAATAAGTTTCTGATACTATTAGCCCTCTATCATCTCCTGGCCTCCACTGTAACAATTATTTCATTCACATCTCATTTTTTGAACCAACTGCTTCATTTTTCCTCTCTCTACCCAATTTTATTTTTTAGGATCATCCAATCATAGTCAACTCAACCCCAAAATTTCTATCTATTTGTGTTTTTTTCAAAATACCCTAGAAATGAAAACATTATTAAGAGTTACAGGGGTGGCTAGGTGGCACAGTGGAAAGAGCACCGGCCCTGGAGTCAGGAGTACCTGAGTTCAAATCCATCCTCAGATACTTAATAATTACATAGCTGTGTGGCCTTGGGCAAGCCACTTTAACCCCATTGCCTTGCAAAAAAAAGTTACAGATTACATTTTCCTGTATAAGAAGTAAATTTGAACTTTTAAAATCCTTTATAGTTGGTCTTTCATGTTTACCTTCTTCTGTTTCTCCTGAATCTTGTTGGTCAGATTTTCTGTTCTGTTCTTGTCTTTTCCTCAAGAATACCTGAAAGTCCATTAATTCACTAAAAACTATTTTTTTCTCTGCAGCATTATACTCATCTTTGCTGGTTAAGTTTTTCTTGTTGCAAATCCAGTTCCTTTACTCTTTGGAATATCATGTTTCATGCCCCTTAAGCTTTTAATATAGAAGGTGCTAAATCTTGTATTATTCTGATAATATCTCCGCAATATTTAAATTGTTTCTTTCTAGTTGCTTATAATATTTTCTCCTTGATCTGAAAGTTTTAAAACTTAGTTATAATGTTCCTGTGAATCCCTTTCAAGTGGTGATCAGTACATCTTTTTTTTACTATTTCTATTTTACCCTATAGTTCTTTTTTTTAAGGTTTTTGCAAAGAAATGGGGTTAAGTGGCTTGCCCAAGGCCACACAACTAGGTAATTATTAAGTGTCTGAGATCGGATTTGAACTCAGATACTCCTGACTCCAGGGCTGGTGCTCTGTCCACTGTGCCACCTAGCCACCCCTTACCCTCTAGCTCTAAAACTTAAGGGCAATTTTCCTTAATACTTTCTTGAAGTATAATGTCTATGCTCTTTTTTAAAAAATCATAACTTCAGGTAGAATAACAATTTTTATATTGACTCTCCTCCATCTGTTTTCCAGGTCAGTTTTTTTTAAATTAGATTTTTCATTCTTTAGATTTTATTTTATTAATTCTTCATGTCATAAAGTCATCAACTTCTTGCTAAATTCTAGAGTTATTTTCTTGAATAATTATTTTCTTATAAAAGTTTTTGGATCTTTTTCCAATTGGTTGACTTTCTTTTCACAATTTTCTTCTTGCATTATTGATTTTTTTCTAATTTTTCCTCAGCCTCTCTTATTTAATTTTTAAAGTCTTTTTGAAGTTCTTCTAAGAACACTTTAGGGGTTACATATCTATTCTACATTTTTATTTGATGCATTATTATAAGTAACTGTTTTGACTTCACCATCTTCTTCTGCGTTTACACTCTGATCTTCTCCATTACCACAGTAGCTATCTATCTGTGCTCAGATTCTTTTTTCTTTTGATTGTTTATTTTAAGCAGCTTATTTCTTGTCTGTTATTGTTATTGGATTCTAGCCTAAGAGCTTTTCATGTTGTTGTTTTCTGAGATCTATCTGGTGACCTGATCTCAGGTACTCCTCTCTGCCCCTGAGCCATAACCAGGGGTCCAATTATGTTGTCACCCCAAATGCTGGTACTCCCTGTGATTATCCACAAGCAGCAGGGTCCCACTTCCTCTGGGTTGAATTCACCAGAATGTACTCACTCCTCTTTGCCCACAGCCACACAATGTAAGAGTACCTAACATGGTCCTGCAGTCTTCCCCTGATCTGCCACACTGTCCATGGGAAGAAAGTTCTTAAAGCTGAGACTGTCATATGATATAGCTTCCCCCAGAGTTTGCTTGTTGATTTAAGGGATATTACTTCAATCAAGGCAAACCACCAACCCCAAAGTCTGATCTTTACTATGGAGACTTTAGGCAATCAGCTGCCAACTCTAACTTTTAATTATTTCTGTCACTCTAAAGTTTATTTGAAAGCATTTTAAATTATTTGTGGGGAAATTTGGGAGAGTCAGTTTTATTTCCTGCTTTTTTTCATCCATCTTCCCAGAATCTTCTCTCCTACCCCAATTTCTGGAAAGAGTGGACTTAGACTTAACATGATCTATACATATCATTGGTCACTTCAAATTTATGCTTTAAAGAGTTTTTGTCTCAAGTCCTAGTCCTATTTAACTGGTTCTTGGAAGGTGCTTCTCAGTTGATTAGGGGGGTTCTAGAGCTGACTAGCATGGAATCAACTTCTCAGATTTCCAGACTATCAAACTTCATATTTATTCTTCTGATCTTTTAAAATGAACTCAAGTTGTAGTTCCTTTCTTTTTTTATTTAAAAACAAAAACAGGGAGTCAGACAAAGAGTCATGCCTCAGTCCCTTTCTTGAACTTCAGTTTCACATTATTATTTGTTTAATGGATCTTTCAAACTGGATTTCTCAGGAACATATCAAACTCTACATGTCCAAAACTTATTTTTCCCCACAACCCTCCCCTTTACAAAATTACTAATTCCATTTTGTCTCCTTTTCCAATGATTTAAAAAATATATTTACCAGATAATTAATAGCCAAAAGGCTGATTTTGTTGAATCTTATATTTTCAGACCCTTTTTTCCAAATCAAGGCAATAACAAAAATATTTCGCTTCATAAAAGAGATGAAAATAATGGTTACAAAAGTATCATATGATTGTGAATGATATTAATGGTACAACTCTCTTTGTAATGCCCTGCACACCAATTTTAATTTTCCTCTTTTCTCACATAAGGCTTACTATAAGATTACTATTGTATTTCTATAGTACTATAGGATGACTATTGTAGTTCAATACATTTTAACTTTAACAATTTGGTAGTCTTCTTTTAATTTTATTTAAATATTTTATTTTGTTCGTTAAGTCCTTTGCAATTTTTCAGAAAGCATAAGAATATTTTTCATTGATGAAATATTGAATACTGCCAATCAGAATTACTTAAAGGAAACATAAAATGACAATAGAGACCATATTTGCATTTCATCTGATTTGAAATATGAACTGGGTATTCATTTCAGACTCTTAGTTGTTGAAGGGTTGCAATGTCAGCAGTTAGAAAGAGGAACAGTGATTACTAGAAGTCAGTGCTGAATTGTCAAAAATAAGCTATCACAAGATTATAAAGGTCAAAAGGCAGACCTGTCTAAAGAGACGAATGAATAAAGGTGGGCTAATAACTCACAAACTAAGACAAATATGTTTTTAAAAGAGCATAAAAGGAAGGTGATAAATTATAATACAAGAAAGTGAATGAGGAGTCTAAAAATTTCAGAGTAAGGTGAAATAATCTTTGGAAGCACAACAAAAATAAATTTAAAAGTATTTTGGAAATAGGAATTTTTTTAAATAGGCATAGAGTACTATACGGTTTAGGTAGAACAATAATAAAAAGTGAACAAGGGAAGGATGAATCACTCTTCTTATTTGACTTCTGCTTTTTTCCTGCTAAGGGGAAGAATTTTAAATTAGGAATTCAGAAGAAGAAGTTATAAGAAGTGGATTCAAGTGGAATCAAGACAATGTCTCTTCCATAAAGCAATGTAATAGTCCTTTCCATCAAAAAAGGCAGATTTATACTGAATATAAAGAAAGGCCTTGTAATAATGAAGGCTGTTGTTAAAAAATAGAATAGACTGAGTCTAGACAGTCACGTGTTCTCCCATTAATGGATGTCTTCAATTGGGAATTTGATGACCATTTGTTGGAAATGTTACATTGGTGATTCTTTTCAAGTAAACTGTGGAATAGATAGCATCTGAAGTCTCTGTTAATTCTAAGATTCTATAATTCTATGAGTCTAAACCACTAAAAAGAAAAAAAATTTTGGATTATATGATGAATTTAAACCAAGCCCCAAACTTTTTTGTCTTAGTTAAAATGACATATCTAGAGGCATTTAGGTGGTACAGTAGATAGAGTATGGACTCTGGAGTCAGAAGGACCTGAGTTCAAATCCAGTCTCAGTCATTTAATACTTACTTAGCTGTGTGACCTTGAGCAAGTCACTTAATCCCATTTTCTTGCAAAAAATACAAAATAAGACAAAACAAATGTATTTATCTGAATACAACTGACACAAACAGCAAAGCAGATTTTTAATATGTTTTTCTGCCTTTTAGTGACACCTCTTGATTGAATCACAGAAATTTCAGGATTTCAGGATTAAGAGAACTGTTTGAAAAATGGTTCCCTACAATTTGAAAACAGTTGTACTTTTTTTTGTTTTTGCAAGGCAATAGGGTTCAGTGACTTGACCAAGGTCACAAAGATACATAATCATTAAGTGTCTGAGTCCAAATATGAACTCAGATCCTCCTGACTCCAGGGCCAGTGCTCTATCCACTGTGCAACCTAACTGCCCCTTTTACTTTTTCTTAAATAGCCAGCAAAAAAAAAGAATTGGAAGTTTAGTCTCCAAAGAAAATAATCTCTGCTACTTCTTTTAGAGCCTTGGCCCCCTCCTCCTGCAGATCCAATTATTTCTACTGCCTTTTCAACTTGCAATATTCCTCTCAAAGGTTTGTCCCCTTCTCCCATTGGTGAATTCCTCCAAAGAAAATCATTTTGAGGAAGGACCAAGGTTAACCTTCATTCCCTTCCTGGATTCTGGGTTTCAAAAGCATACCCCAATACAGAACGCCTTCATTTTCCCCCATCCCACACACTTTTCAGGTCCCTTCTATGTAGTGTCTTACATCATTAGAATGTAAGCTCTTTGAGATACTGAACTGTCTTTGTTTTTTTTATATATCTATATCCCTAACACCTAACACATTGCCTGGCATATATCAGTCCTTAATAAATACTTATTACTTTCCTTCATTTTTCCTCCCCTTTCTTTTCTTTTTTTCTCTTTACTCTTTTCCTTTCTCCTGATTACACTCAAAGGTCAAAATACTTCAAAAATTCAACAATCTTTATTGTAGTGAATAGTTCCTTCACTGAGAGAAATAAAAATTCTTCTTTAGAAATTTTTTTCCAATTGGAGTTGGGAGGTGCAGAGCATTTATCAGAACCTAACTGACCTGATAATGAAATTTTATGAGCTTCACTAGACTAGTCTTAGATGATAGGCTTATAGATTATTTATAGGTCTATACTTGAAGTCTTTCCAATTCAGTAGACTTTCCTGTTAGAGCTTCATTGAGATTGCCTTGGAGAATTCGGGGATGCCACAATGGCATCAGGAAGCATCAAGTAGATCCATAATGAAGATCTCTTCCTTAACATCATTTAGAGGAATAAGACCATCCCCTGAGTCTGATCACAGCCCCTCTATAATCAAGCAATATTATTAGTAAGTTAGTAAGTTGATGTGAGAAATTAAAACATCACTGCCTTGTATTCAAGGACTGAACTTCTTCAAGCTAAGTTGTCTGTTCCTCAGTTAATAGAAATTTGGGATTTGCTGAGCTCTGGAATAACTTGTGCTTTTCTGATAAAGTCATTGAAAGATAAACTTATTTTTGACTACTTTTAATTATTGACTTGTACTAATGTTTTTAAACTATAAAAATGTAAAATATATTATCTGAAGGGGAAAAATTTCAGTAATTGACTACAAGTCAGAAAGACCTCCCCATCTCTATTGCATACTGTGTGATCATAGGCAAGGCAGTTAGCCTTTGGGTTTCTGTTTCCTAAAACGTTAAAAAAGAATGCTAATACCCAGAATACTCCCACATATGGTGCTATAAGACTTAAATAAGAATATATGTATAAAAGATTTTGCAAACTTTAAAGTATTACATAAAAGCAAACTATTATTATTGTAGAAAACTAGAGATCTGAAAGTTCAGTCCACTGACACTAATAGATCTGAGCCATTTGAATTGTTATGAAAAGTCTGTTTTGGCAATCAAACTGTCAAATTCCTACTACTGACTATTTGAAAATGTTTACCTAATGTTATAAAATTATATGCTTAACTTTCAGAGCCTAAAAAAGGTAATAATGCTTTCACTGAATCAGAGCTGGGTTTTAATCCAGTTCTTGGTGAAACTTATTTTCCATTTGTGTATTGCTTCTTAGAGTCAGAATTTTCAGTTCTTAAAGTTCTTAGACCTACACTTAAACCTTCAGTCTGTTCAAGCGTAGCAGTCCTGTAGCTAATCCTAGGTGGAATTAAAATGTGTCACCACTTTACTAGAGACATATCCTGTTCCTTTATAAATGTGTCCATCTTTTGTCATGAATAGGCTAGTGCTAGTTCATCCCTGAATAGATGGTATTGATTTAGTTAATTCCAAAGATTTTTGACCTTTTTAAAACTGATTCCCACTGCACACGATATTTCAGAGTGTCATAGATTTGTGTGCATTGAGATGAAACCACCAACATTTAAAGTATAGTCCCTAAGAGCAATATAGCTGCAGCAATTTGCCTTCTAATGACTGTATATGTAAAAGTATAGGAGTGTTTTGAATAGTTTGTGTTCTAAATTTTCTGAAGTTAAGAGAAGTAAATACAGCTAAAAAATCCAATAAACTTAATCTAAAATTAGAAGAAAGGGCAACTGTGACATAATAAAAAAAATCAATGCTCTAAGCGTCAACAGACCTGGGCTATATTCCAAGATTTGCCAATAACTGGTTATGTGATCTTGGGCTACCCATTAAACCTCTCTTAATTTTCATTTTTTCATCTGTCAAGTGGAAGAATTGAACAAGAGAATATTCAATATTCTCTCTAGGGATTAAATTCTATGAATCTAGGAACTTAAGCTGAAATTTGCATAATGAAGCAATAGAGGTTAGTAGACTATAATAGAGAAATAACAGTTTATATTTACATAATGTCTCATGGTTCATGAAGTGCTTTCCTCACAACAGTCCAATAAACTAGCCAATAGATACAAATATTTTTATCTCAAATTTAATACTGAATTAGAGAGAGACACACCCCATCTGACATATGGATCCCTCAGTCAATGAAATGTCAGATGTAAAACATCTGTGAGTCTACATGCATTCAAAAAGCTTATCTCATGAGGCTCCACATGAGTTTAAACACATAGACATAGAGATTTCAATTCAAAACAAAGTCTTAATTATATATCATAATAAAGACTCAGTGATAAAAGACTATTCTCCATAACCTGCGACACATTTTTCTCACATGTACATACCGTCATTGGGAAGAGTGAATACAGACAGAAAATACAAATGGAATATCCCATTTATAGGAAACATACATGGTCTGAGTACATTGTGGAAGGAAATAAATGTAAAACACACGGATGACTATGGAAGAAAAATATATAAGGAAACCATGTGGCTAGAAACACATGGAAAAGAGAGTAATTTCTGCTTCTAATGTTTTAGGGTCATTGGTGTCTTCCATTGATATCATCTTTTTTGCTACTGTTGGACCAATTTTCCTTTGATCTTGCATGATATATAGTCCCAGCTAAATTTCTATTTTGTCTTCACATGATGAATGTTTGATGGTGATCTACTGACTCCTGCCAGTTGTGTATCCACTGTGTTCAAGACCATGGTCTGACTTCAGCTCAAATCCTTAGCTGAATTTATGATTCTCTAAGGAAAAGAGTAAACTCTGACATCAAACCTTTAACTTAAAGCACAGAGGCTTCTTTAAATAAACTAAGGAGGAAAAATATGGAAAAAAGGGCAGGGTTAGAGCGTCGGGAAGTTGAAATTGTTTGACTGAACCTTGGCCAGAAAAAGCTACTTCTCTAGAAGGATGTTCCTTATCCCAAGCGTCAAATTCTTTGAAACACAGAACTACCTACTGCCAACTGCTGTAATCAGGGACAAGTCTATTTCTTAACCTATACATCCTGCTAACCAAGGACAGCCTTTCTGTTGGAAGTCTCACTCTAATTCGTGAGGAGAAATTTCTTAAGATTTCTTGCTTAACAACACCATTACTGGTCTATACCCTGAAGAGAGCATGAAAAGGGTTAAAAATATCACTTGTATAAAAAATATTCATAGCAGCCCTGTTTGTGGTGGCAAAGAATTGGAAATTGAGTGAATGTCCATCAATTAGGGAATGGCTGAACAAATTGTGGTATGTGTACATTATGGAACACTATTGTTTTATTAGAAACCAAGAGGGATATGAATTCAGAGAAGCCTGGAAGGATCAGCACGAACTGATGCTGAGTGAAATGAGCAGAACCAGAAAAGCACTGTACACCCTAACAGCAACATGGGGTTGATGATCAATCTTAATGGACTTGCTCATTTCATCACTGCAACAATCAGGAACAATTTTGGGGTATCTGCAATGGAGAATATCATATGTATCCAGAGAAAGAATTGTGAAGTTTGAACAAAAACCAAAGACTATTGCCTTTAATTTAAAAAAAAGTTATCTTTTTATGTAATATGCTATCTCTTATACTTTATTTTTTCCTTAAGGATATGATTTCTCTCTCAACATATTCAATTTTGATCAATGTATAGCATGTAAACAATGTAAAGCCAATCAGACTGCCTTCTTGGGGGAGTGGGGGGAGGGAAGCAAGATTAGGGGGAAATTGTTAAATTCAAAAGTAAATAAATTAAATTTTTAAAATATATTTACAGATTAAAAAAAGATTTCTTGCTTAGTTCTCTACTAATAACTGCCCTCAATCAACATGTACAGATATAATCCTAGAAATTTTCAAAGGGCAGCTAGATATCAAAGATTCCCAAAGATTCTCAGATCATTTTATGAGACTCATATTTCCATAAAATTGAATGGGAGAGAATAAAGGCATGAGAGCAAAATTAAGCCCAGCGGATCAGTGTCATCATCTTCCTCTTTCCAAATAATATCCTTACCTCTAATGTGTAAAAGTGACCAGTAACTAGATACCTCATGGTGGTAACTGAAGTTGAGTTAGTAAAAACAATTTATTTGTCCAAGTGCATAGGAGTAGAAACCAGTTCAAGTCTAGTACCCCTTCTACTATTGTACACTGGAGAAGTATGATTATACCAAGAGGAATTTGGAATATGAATAATCCAAGTTTGTTGCAAAAAATTCAATGTTTTATTCATGTTATTGATTAGTAATAAGTACTGGATTGGGGTAGAATGAAATATTTGAATGCAAAACCTGCCTCCAACACTGGCTAATAATGAAAACAGCTGACATTTATATAGTGCTTATTTTGTGCTCAGGACTTTATATGTATTTTATCATTTGATCATCAAAACAATCCTTGGAAGTAGATGCTATTATCACCATTTTACATTTGAGGAAACTGAGGCAAGCAGAGGTTAAATAACTTGCCCAGGGTCACACAACTAATAAATGTTTAAAGGTGGATTTGAATTCATCTTCCTTGTATGACTGTATAGTCAAGTCACTTGATGAAAGGAACATTCATCTAGGCAGTTCTAGTTCTAATTTTATATTTCTAAGAGGTAATGCATTTCTATGGCTCAGTGGACTGACATTATGTGTCTGCCATCTAAACTAGATACTCAAGAAAAAAATAATTCTGGTAGACTTTGAATACCTTGTGGGTGGAAAAAGTCTCATTTTTGCCTTTATATCCCTATACTAGCTTAAAGTCTTGAAAATAGTGTGTGATTATTATGACATAAAAAATAACAATAACAGGAAAAACAATGGAAAGTAAGTGCTATAATATTATGACCAGGGGCGGCTAGGTGGCTCAATGGATAGAGCACTGGCCCTAGAGTCAGGAGTATAATATTATGACCAAACTTGCCCCTAAAGAAGTGATATGACAAGACACCTCCCCTATCCCTTTTATAGAAATTCCTTGGGCAAGATGAGCAGAACCAGAAGAACATTGTACACCCTAACTGCAACATGGGAGTGATGATCAACTTTAACAGACTTGCTCATGCTATCAATGTAACATTCAGGGACAATTTTAGAGTACCTGTGATGGAAAATACCATCTGTATCCAGAGAAAGAACTGTGAAGTTTAAACAAAGACCAAAGTCTGTTACCATCATTTTTTTAAGTGTCTTATGTACTACATAATTTTGCTCTCTCTAATACTTTCTCCTCAAGGATATGATTTCTCTCTCAACACATTCAGTTTCAATCAGTGTATAGCATGGAAACAATGTAAAGATTATCAAACTGTCTTCTGTAGGGGGGAAGGGGAGAGAAGTGGGGGGAAAATTGTAAAATTCAAAACTTTACCAAAAAATGATAGGTAGAAACTACTATTGTATATAATTAGAAAACAAATAAAATATTGAAAAGAAGAGAAATAGAAAAAAGAAATTCCTTTCAGAGATGTGTAATATATATTATGATGTTTAACTTTTTAAAAATATTTTGGTTAGTTATGTGAAAGTTTTTGTTTTCTCCTTTAATCATTATTATAATGATTGCTAGGAGATGCTGAAAGGATTATAGTAACAAATGCAGGATATGTTAAAATAAAAGATAATAAATATATTTCATTATTAGTAGTAGTAGTAGTAATAGTAGGAACTTTAAAATGTTTATTGAATTGAAACATACATATAGTCACTGATTTACACAGGATCTCCTGAAAATTACATCCTCCAACCCCCCCCTTTCTTTTTTTTGAGTTATTTTCTTCTTTGTGCACAAAAAGAATTTTCATAAGATGAGGCCCATGAAAGAATTTTATGACAAATGTGTTCTTCAGGATTCCCAGGAATTAAAGAATAAGTGTACACACACACACACACACACACACACACACACACACACACACACACACAAACACACACACAAACACACACAAAACCTATATTCAGAAATTTGTATATTATTTATGTTTATAAGTAATACATTATTCAACAAAGTAATTAATGAAAAATATGTGATAGCAGCTTCTATCCAACGCTCTATAAATAAACAGCAGTTGTAAATACTCAACAAACTAATAAAATCTATCAATATTTCTCAGTACTTTTAAGTCTCGTTCATATCCAATAGACTACTAAGATACCCCAAAGCAACAGTGCCATAAAAGTCAAAGCATCTGTAACTCAGGTTTCTGAATCAATTCAGACTTCAATACTAGGATTAATTTGGTCTAGGCCACATGGCTCTGAACCTCTTCAGTGTGGGAAGGCCAAGAAAGGAATCTTCAAATTGGGATACATTACATCAAGGACACCCTTAAATTAGAAAGCTCTAGTACAGAAGAGGATGACACTTCATTTACAGTGGCTGGAATGTCCACCAATTCCATCAAGTCCCTTTTATAGGATTTAAACCAGATGAACTCTGTGGATATAGGATATACTCATCCCCCTTCCCTAATTTTGCCTCACAGTTTATAAAGCCCACAATTCAGCAATAGGACAAAAGCTTTGAAGTGTTTGAATTGAGTGAGGATTAAGCCCAGAGTTCCAGGGAAGGAAAGGACTTCCAGGGAAGAAGGACTTGAACTGCTTATTGTTGTTGATGCTTATCCACTTCAAATTGGGCCTGAACTTTGGTGATTCCATTTGAAATTTCTTGGCAAAGACATTGGAATGGCTTGCCATTTCTTTCTCCAGCTCATTTTGCAGAGAAGAAAACTGAGACAAATAGGTTAAATGACTTGCTTAGGGTCACACAGTGTCTGAGACCAAATTTGACCTAAGGAAAATGAACTATCTTAGAATCCCTAAATAGCTTCAAAGTAGAAAAAATATGCAAGGAACTCTCCTTGGTCCTGATACAACTTCTACTTGCTTTGACTGTACTGTCCTCAGATGTTTTTTTTTACCCTGTTTTTTAATCTGATCACACCATCCTATCAGGAATTCCATTGCTTTCTGCCTGTCCAATGCTGTCCCTGCCCTTAATGCAATAAACAGTTTGTCTGACCTTGCTACTCTGATCCATTGTGCTGTTCCATCAGCTGCCAGGAATTCCTCTCTCCCAGTGTCTTCTCATGTCCACTGCATTGATGGGATGTTTCTAAATGTTATATATTAAACATTTTTGTCTCTATTTCACATTAAAGAAATCAATAGAGATTAATTGACTGGGGATGTTAAATCTAGAAAAGAGAAAGACACAGGGAGAGTGGGAAATATTATAAATTATCTTCAAGTATTGAAAGGAAGTCACCCAGAACTAGAAAAGATGTGTGTTTGTGGCAAAAAATCAGATTAAGCTTGTTGTCTAGGGCAAATTGCCTAAAAAAATTGAACTATCAATAAATAAAATGATCTTCCATAGGTGATAGTGGGTGCCCCCTCATTACAGGTCTTCAGTTGAGGCCAGATAAGTATTTTATCACAGATTTCATAAAGAATATTTCTTTTTAGAAATCAAATGAGATGCCTTTTGAAGTCCCTTCCAATTCTAAAATTATATGATTCTTTGAAAAAGGTAAGCATTAACTTCTCTGAACAAAAATTCAATCAAGGATTCCTCCCTCTGATTAGAGACAATGTACTACTTCTGCATCCCAAGACCTGTTACTAGCATCCTTTCTAAAGACAGCAATCTGTACTCAGTCAAGTCTTATTTGCATAATTTTGAGTCAAATCTACAGAATTCATTTATGTTACTCAGATCTTTAATGTATTCTATACATTTACTCCAGAAAAACAGAAGCCTTGACTATAGGATTTTTTTGTGTAGAGTTCTATTGAATTTCCCTCCTGTTTTCAGTTCCCCTTATTGGTAAAACTAAGATAAAGTGAATCCTGCTCAAGGCATAGTTTATCAGCTCAGTTCCCTTTCTTAGATCATCATTCTCAAATGCTTTTCCTCTTAAGCTTCTCCTTCATGCAAGGATTTTTTTAAAGTCCCATAAAGGTTTAAAATAAAAAAGGTTTACATAGTTATTTCAAGATTCCATGATTTATCATTACTAAGTGTGTTTTTTCTACCCAAATAAAATGCAAGATATCTATATATTAGTAGGGGGTCCTTATAAATTGCTTTGACCTAATGAACTGCCCACTTTGGACCAAGTCTTCTAGTTAATGTTCCTCCGAATTTAACTTGGCTGATACTCATGGAAGACATTCATGGGAACATTTTACCTAAAATTCATTAGATATTTTAAAATCCTTTACAATGTTGACCTAGCTTCTGCTTCCACCCTTATATGATATTACTCCCTTTATGCTTTCTATGTTCCAGTCAAATTAGCTATTAGCTAATTCCTGAATTTAATATTCTGTCTTTTCCCTCCATGTATTCACACAAACCATCTCCCTTCTCTGAAATGTATTCCTTTATCATATGCACCTCTATCATCCTTGTCTTCTTTCATAACGCAGATCCAATGTCATCATCTGCATGAAACTTTCTCTTACCTTTGCAGCTGCAGCTGAAGCTGTTCTTTCCCTCCTGAAACTTCTGTACTTTTTCAAGATCTTTTCCTTTGCCTCTAGCACTCTAGCACACTTGCCTAGAATTTTTTATCTGCATATGTTATCATCTTCCCCTTGCAACATAATTTTCTTAAAGGCAAGAAATTTCATTTTCTCTCTTTGTATTCATAGCATCTAGGCAGTGTCTTCCATGTAGTTGGTGCTTAATATATGCTTATTGAATCAAATTGAATTCTAAAGACCTATAAGGACATTCATGTTCAAGAACTCAGAATTGTCTATATGCTAAATTGATACATAAGTAATATTTTTATAAAGGACTTCAAATGTGAATTAGTTATTAATTATAATTATCCCATAAAGATTAGACATTGACACTTAGGAAGGGAGAGAATCACCTCTTGACTTCACTATTGAACCAGCCTCCTTTTTGGACTGCTGTTTCTAGTCTCTCTTATCTTCAGTCCATACACACCTACAAAATTATCAAAAGAATCTTTCTAAAGCCTGGTCAGGTCACATCAGTAATACTCAGTGACTATTGCCTCAAAGATAAAATACAAATCCTTCAATATAGTATTTAAAATCTTTCGCATTCTAACTTCAGCCAACATATATCTACATATATTTCACCTTGTACCCTTTCATATGTTTTGCATTCCAGACAAATTAACATACTTACTGATTGATGAATTCAGCATCCCATCTCTTACTAGATTCCAAGTTCAGCATTCTTTCTATTGTGATTCAAGGGTAGGGGAAAAAAGCAAGAAAAAAATTGGAACATCTTAAAACTTGAGTTTGAAAAATATAAATAGGGAGACTAATTTTACCTTTGTATAGAAGTATTTTGGTAACTATTGGAACTAAGTCTGTGATTTCATTGGCAAAGGGTGCTCCCAGGTGATAGGAATACTCCCTCTACCACTTCTTTTACATTTACATTCTTAGTTTCCCAGAGCACTGAAAGTTTAGATTCTTGCCCAGTATCTCACAGATGATATGTGTCAGAGGTAGGACTTGAACCCAAATCATACTTATCTAAAATCATTTTTCTATGGCCCTCATTTGTAAAAACAAATTAAATCTCTTAAATGAAAATAACATGAAATAGCAAAGTGCCCATTATATGTAAGGTATAGCATAGATAAAGTTGATGTCATAGAATATGAAAAGTAAAAAATGTGCTATTTTTGAATTCAAGCCTATGTAAAAACTTTCTTTTCATTTATCCAGTTGTGAACCTGTTCTCTCCACAATATATACACAAATATGCACATGCACTCTTTGCTTATTGTATGTTGTCATTAACTCAAATCCTCCTGTACTAAGAATATAGAATCATTTCCATATTGCCATCAAATTCTAAAGTAATTTCATAACCATCAATTTTTCTTTAACCCATCACCTTTTCCTTGATTTAAAAAGAGAAAGAAAGCATGTTAAATGGTATTAATGTAGCAATTTAAAGTGTGTAAAACACCTAATGCACATTAATTCCTTTGATCCTCACCACCATGTGAGATATATGCTCTCATTTCTTATATATTAAGCCTCAGAAGTATTAAAAATGGCTTGCTCGGGGCAGCTAGGTGGCACGGTGGATAGAGCACTGACTCCAGAGTCAGGAGCACCTGAGCTCAAATCCAGCCCCAGACACCCAACAATCACCCAGCTGTGCGACCCTGGGCAAGCCACCCCAACCCCATTGCCCTTCAAAAACCAAAAAAACAAAATAAAATAATGATGATGATGATGATGATAGGGATGGCCAGGTGGTACAGTGGACAGAGCACCAGCCCTGGAGTCAGGAACACCCAGGTTCAAATCTGGCCTCAGATACCCAACAATCACCAGCTATGTGACCCTGGGCAAGCCGTCCAACCCCATCTGCCCCACAAACCCCCCAAAATAATAATAATAATAATAATTATTATTATTATTATTATTATTATTATTATTATATTAAATATACTTCAGTCTATATCCCAACACCACCAGCTCTGTCACAGATGGATCACATTCTTTAGGATAAGTCCATCACAAAAGCTACTTTCATATTTTTCCACTGTTGCCACTGCTGATCACAACTCAGGAACAGACTTTAGATCCTCATGCTTTGGTTCCAGTTAGTATCCTCTTTCCACTTGCATCCTTCCAATTCATAAATTGGATTTGTGACAAAACCCTTCATGTCACCCTTTGAAGAATAAAAATGTAAAAGAAATTCTAAAATAATTGGTTAGAGAGGGTTGTCGAGAAAGCTTTGTTAGAATGTAAAGACTAACAGACTGCCTTCTGTGGTGGGGGAGTGAGATTGGGGGAAAATTGTAAAATTCAAAATAAATAAAAAAGAAAGCTTTGTTAGTATTCTTTGAGTTTATAACTTCTTAAGTTCAATTAACATCAAAAACAGGAAAAGTGACACAATAGAGACACAGGCCTTTGAAACCTGCACCTCATAGGTATATCTTCTAGAAAAACAATGCTATGTATTTTAATCGAGTAGAAAATAATTTTAATTGCAGTTTATGTAAATGGTCTTGAAAATTCAGAACCATGGAGAATATGAAAGTAAGTAAATAAAACACACTAAGAAATTGAGTTCTGAATGAATTCAATTCAGAATGAATTCAAATGTAATGAATGAATTCAAAAGTAATAATTCAAGTTTTCACATAATAGAAGAATTGTACAGGATCCAAATGCCTAAGGCAATATTCAATAAGCTTTGACCAGGGAATTGGATTTTTTTTAATTAGTTCCTTAATATGGTGAAGAAGATGAGGAATTTGAAGGAAGAATCAGATTGTATATTTGAAAGACATTCCCTTTTTTAATCCAGAAAAGTTATGTCACGGACTTCTTAATTTAAGGAATTCCACCCTTGGCTAGAAAAATGAAGACTATTTCCCTAGCACTGAATTAGAACTTGTATTACTTTAAATCGTATTGGTTTCTGATCTTGTACTCTCCACATATTCAATTCCATTGTGCGTGTAGGAATGCAAAATAGGTTTCTACCTTGTTACACTTTTCTCATCAGCAATGTCATCTAAATTCCAGCATCATAATTTCAGCCTTTCCTATTTGGGACCAAATTACCCTAAGGAGCTATCTAATATGCATTGTAAACTAAAGCACATAAACACACACACACACACACACACACACACACACACACACACACACACACACACAGCCTTGGAGTGTAAATGCACCTTTGAGTTCATATTTGATCCAGTAAATTAGGCTCTTCCTACCTGAAGGAAATGTACTTGCATTCTGGTTTATGGTAAATATTTAACATTAACCCACCAGCTATTACCCATAATGTATATATAACTACACTTTTCCTTATTATATTTCCTCCATTGAGCACAAAATATTTTTAATCAAATAGACTACTGAATGGAATTCATATATTTGTGCTTTTTTAAGAAGGAAAGTAAACTCAGAATTAGCATTGAGATACTGAATCCAGTCATCAAATAAAGTATTAAAAGACTCTGTAAGTAATCTAGAACACATTGTCAACCCTATTTTAACCAGAAATAATGATTAAATAATGATTAAAGTGTTCTCTGACTTCAGAGAACACTTAAAATATGGAATAAAAAATAACAAGCATTACCATTTGGAAAGGAGTATGTATTATTCCTACTTAATACAAGTATACCCACTTAAAAAAAAAGCAAAAACCACATTGAAAGTTGAAATAAGTCAAGAATTGTGTATTATCTGATATTTATAACTTCTCTGCATAGAAAAGTATTCTGCAAATGTAGGATGATTGATTGGTATTGTGGTTCAATCTTTTCAGTTATGTCAGATTCTTCATGACCCCATTTGGGGTTTTCTTAAGAAAAACAATGAAGTACTTTGCCAATTCTGGCTCATTTTATAATTGAAGAAATCATGGCAAATAGGGTTAAATGACTTGCCTAGGGTCAGGCAGGTAGTTAAGTCTGAGGCCAGATTTGAACTTAAGGTGAGCTTCCGACTCCAGATCTGAGGCATCATCTTTTCCCTACTCTCTTCTGGTGCTCTTCCTTGATGGATCTGACATCAGCAACTCTCAAGATATGTACACCAAAAGGTAGAATAAGAGGTGATTTTAATGATGTATAGGGGAGATATTAGATACTGGGCAAAATCCAGTTTTTGTTCACTTCATTTCTTCACCTCTCGCCCATGTTGCTTTTAGAATATTGAAGAAATATCTACTACTTGCTCAAAGTCCTGTACTTTGACATTTTAACTATACCTACAAAATACCTTATGCTTCAAAACTACTCATTTCTGATCTTTCCCTAAAAATGACTTCTACAGTAAAGAAAATTCCTCCCCACCCACCTTTTTTTTTCAGCATCGGTTCTCAACTAGACAGGAAAGAAATACAATTTAATTAAAGGAATTAGACTTTTCAGGAATGATAATACTTTAAAAGAGGAGTTTATAAAGTTTGTAGCTCATTCTCTATCTCTTCATATTATAAGAAGTTGTTGGTGCTGTCTACAATCTTCTCTAATTCATTTTACAGATGAGGAAACTGGGGCAAATAGGGTTTCAGGGTCACATAGTATCTGAGAACAAATTTGAACTCAGGGAGATGAGTCTTCCTGACACTAGATGTGGTGCTCTATCCATTACGCTACCTACTTACTACTCTAAAAAGAGAGACCATTAGTTTAACATATCCCTCCCAACTGATTTTTATCCAGGTCTTAAAGTAAATTGGTAATTAGCAGTTTTAAAGAAAACCAGGGAATGCTTAGAAAATCTTAGCAAATGGAAAATCTTAAGCAATCCTACTCTTCTTAAAAATGCCAGCTTCTTTCAAATTTTGAAAGCTTAAATCTGCTTCTAAGATTTCTTTATTATTAAAATTTTTCAACAAAAAGGTTAAAAAAGGAACAACAATAAATTTTTGAACTTGACAAAACTGATGGAAAATTTTCTCTATATCTTTGGCCCAGATATTCTTATGTCCCAGAATCAAACATTTCCATCTATACCAGAAATTATTTCAAACCTAAAAACACCAAACAAATGTCAGTTATTATTATTAATACTATTATGATGAAAACTTGTTAAGTGCATTTCCCATGTTTTACTGATAATCCGTTGACCTGTGAACCATATACTTGTAGAAGCCAGAAGGGAAAATAATATGTGGTATAAATGAAAACAAGATTTTTTAAAAATACCAAATCTTATATTGTTATGTGAGTGGTGAGCCCTTCAGAGAGAGTAGTTCTTTTGAGATGGTATGCATTCATCTCAATGATGACCTCTCTGTTCACAATTTCCAGAACTTCTTTGGAATTACCTCACATGTCTTTTAAATAATATCAGGGGAGGAAAGTCCTTTGAGTGTCCATTTGATTCTGAGGAGCAAACAAACATCTCTCAGTCAAACCTAGTGAGTAATGTGAACGATAAAACTGCAAGATACTAAGATAAAGAAATTTTTTAAATTAAGTAGAATTTCTCCAAAGTAATGAGACTCGCTTTCCTATCCACCAAACAGCACTGAACAATTTATATATTTGTTTGCAGCCTGAATGCAGACAATTTGCCAGACTATCTATCTTCCTCCCAGAAAAAGAAAACAGGCAGACATAGCGACTTTTAAATCTTTATAAGTAAAGTCTCAAATTTAGCATATTTATATCAAAGAAGTACTTTACTCCATGTTTATGTTTTGGATACTTTGAATCCTTTGTGAATAATTAGGCAGTTAGGTGTACAAAGGATAGAGAGAGCTGGGCATGAAGTGAAGACCTCACTTCTAATCTGGCCTTGGGTACTTAATAGCTGTGTGACCTTGGGCTAGTCATTCAGTCTAAGTTTTCTTATCTATAAAATGAGGATAATACTAGTACCTTTACCCCAGAGTTGTTGTAAGGAACAAATGAGATAATATTTGCAAAGTACTTAAAATAGTGTCTAATACATGTTGGTATTTTATAAATGCTATCATTATTATTAATTAAAATACTAATATTTGTCTAGATACTGTAAGGCTTTTTGTTTGTTTCTTTTGGTATTCTATTTTTAGTGAAAGTTAATAAATAATAGATGCTCCTAGCTGAAACAAGCTTTAAATGTAGTAGTCCAAGATTTACCTCCTTCTTATCATCAATACATTACTAGGTTTTCAATTTATTTAAAAATATTTATTAAACCTCTATTAACACAAAGCAAAGCAACAACCTGCTATGGAAACATAATACACAGACTATGACTTAGAGAAACTTTTGACTATTTAGCTTTAAAATAGAGATAGGTAACCTGTTCTATACCAAGGACCAAGGAAATAAAAATATATAAAATATGAGCAGGCAACTTATGAAAAGTAACAATTAATTTGATGCTTTTCTTTTTCCAAGAAAAATATGTTTCAACTTTTTAAATTAAGGACTAGAAAAATAAGATTTTATTAACACAACAAAGAGTAAACCAAATATCATTTAATGAGAAGACATCTAGAGCCCCTTTCTCCTCTCTCTCTCTCTCTCTCTCTCTCTCTCTCTCTCTCTCTCTCTCTCTCTCTCTCTCTCTTTCTCTCTCTCTCTCTCTCTCTCTCTCTTTCTCTCTCTCTCTTCCTCCCTACCATTCTCTCTTCCACTCCCCACTCTCTCTTCATCTCTGTCTCTTTATCTTCCTCTGTTTCCCTCTCTAATCATCAGATATGTTTTCTTTGCTATAATATGAAACTAATTCGTAATATTTATTCTTTGTAGTATTTAATAAACTTTATTTTCCCTGTTCTTAACTTGAAAATAATGTGAAATTTAAACCTTTTGCTTTTCTCTTCCCAAAATGACTCAAAATATAATTGCCTTTAACTTTCTAATTGACTGCTTCCACTCATCCATCTCCCAATGGAAAAAAAAACCCTCAATTAAAAAAATTCTTACTCCCCAATGTAAATAATTGCTCAAATGTATATAGTTTCAAACATTGAATAATGTTTCATATACTTTATTTCATTAGAATAAAAATATAATTATGTGACATTGATGCAGGGAGTTATGGGCATAGTGTGGTTGTAATTGGAAACAAATATTGCAAATTTTTACATGTTAAATTCTGTCTGAGTAGAGAAAGATAGAATATTTGTCTAGTTAGAAAAAATGTTATCCGCTCCTGTGATGTCAATTGGCTCCTATTGTTTCATTGCTAAATATCAATTCCTTTCTTCCTTTAAATTTGTTTATTTTTTTCATCCATATGCACATTTATATTTTTAACTTATGACACTTCCTTCTACCTTCCCTTCCCACCCCCCTCCCCTCAGTGGTGAACAGTCAGGATAGCATTGTACATACATATCCTGTTTAACATGTTTACAGATTACTGATTTTCAGTAGGAAGGAATTAGGATTAAGGGAAAGAGATACATAAAAAATAATTTTTATGAAGTGTTCATCACATTCTGAAGGGTTGATTTTTGTGTGTGTGTGTGTTTTGTTTTGTTTTGTTTTGTTTTCCTTCTGCTGGATGGGGATTATATAGTCCATAGCCAGTCTAATACAGGTGTCCTAGCTCTCTGGACTGCCGACAGGAGTTGCTTCCATCAAGGTTGTTCATCTCAATGTTGCTGTTGATGTGTACATTGTTCTCTTGGTTCTATTCCCTTCACTCAGCATCAGATCCCATAAGTCATTACTTGCTTCCCTGGAGTCTGACCATTTACAGTTTATTATAGAACAATAGTATTCCATAGTATTTATGTACCATAACTTGCTTAGCCATTCTCCAATTGATGGGCATCCCTCAATATCCAATTCTTTGCCACTACAAAAAGAACTGCTATGAATATTTTGGAACAAGTGGGACTTTTTCCTTTTTTTATAAATTGCTTCTAGATACAGACCTAAAATTGGAATTGCTGGGTGAAAGGGTAAGAACAGTTTTATTGCTCTTTGGGCATAGTTCTATATTGCTCTCTAGAAAAGTTGGATCCATTCACAACTCCTCAAGCAATACATCAATGTTCCATCTTCCCACAACCTCTCCAACATTGATCATTTTCCCTTTTTCTCATCTTGGCCAATCTGATAGGGGTAAGATGATACCTCATTGTTGTTTTAATTTGCATTTCTCTAATCAATAATGATTTGGAGTATTTTTTCATATGGTTATATTTAGCTTTAATTTCTTCATTTGAAAATTGTGTGTTCATATCCTTTGACCATTTATCAATTGGGAAATAACCTGTGACCTTATAAATTTGATGCAATTCTCTATATATTTTAGAAATGAGACTTTTATCAGAACTCCTAGTTGTGAAGATTGTTTCCCAGCATTCTGTTTTCCTTCTAATTTTGGCAGCATTGATTTTATTAGTGGTAAAACTAAACATAAATTCCTAACATCTCTTTTCCAATCCCCAACTTCGAGTCTTTTATCTGCTTTCAGTCATAGAGGGGGAATGATTTCCCTTTACCCTCAGTCTTCTGATCCTTCTATACCCAGAGACTGGACAAGATTATAAAAGCCTGGCCTGGACTCCCCTCATGTTACCCAGACTCAGTCGAGTCTCAGCCCAGTCAGTTCTCCTGGCTGTCTCTCCCTTTGTCTGTCTGTCTATCTGTCTGTCTGTCTCTCACTCATTCAGACCTCCTAGCCTTTTTTTATTCTCCTGGACTCAAACAGCTTACAAGGTGCTTGGTGCTTCTTCAGGGGTTTCAGAATCCCAGGACTATGGGTGAATTCTTTCACCTTTCAAGGCCTCTTAATCTTAAATTGGTGACACTATCCCCTGGCAACATTATCACGATATTTCCTGTTACTTTAGGTTTATAAATTTAAAATACAAGTTGATTTCCTATTTAAAATATAACATTAAAAGCAGCCAATACACCCTAAAAAAACTCTACATTTTAATGGCAATCTTTCTTACTAATACTCAGATATTGCCATTTTTTCTTTTTTCTAACTTTCACAAACATTTGAACAAGTCAAGAGATTATTGACCATATAGAGAAATATCCACCCTGTAGACCCTTCACTTGATTGATTACTTCCTAGCTTGGACCACTATTGCACGTGGAGCCCTAGTCATTCTCATTTCCCTCTTACCTCAAGTTATTGTACAAATTTTTTCACCTATCTATTTGGGTTGTCCATACCCAAGTGCATACTTCTTTGCTCTTTCCTTTCTACTTCCCCTTAATTTATGTATGAGAGTGTAAACTTCTTAAGGATAAGGATTACTTGTATTTATATCTCCAGGATTTAAGACATTGTCACAGAGTAGGTTCTTAATAAATGATTTATCTGTCTATGTAGCTAGCTATCCTTCCATCTATCTACCTACTTACCTCTCTTTTTATCTATTTACCCCTCAAATATTTAGAGATTCATAGAAAGAATGCTGTTTTAGAATACAAAGAGTACTAAATTTGGAAATAAGAGAAGCTGTGATTAAATGCTTCTATTAACCCTACCCAAATGACCATAAACAAATCACATAACCTCTCTGAGCCCTATTTTCCTCATCCATAGAATGAAAACTGGACTAGATGAATTTTTAGGACCCTTCTAACTTGAAATCTGTGACCCTTTGAAAAATACTTTTCACATATACTAGATTTGCTAAAGTTTATGTAAATTTATGTGGTTCTTAATTTTTATAAATTATAGACCTCCAGCTTTCACTTCCTTCAGATGACTTTAACTCTGGCACCTAGGTCCCCCTTTTCATATAGTAATGTCCCAAATTTGATATTCCTTCAAAACAAGTTAACTAGTCAATTAATTTAAAGGGAAAGGTGGACAAGGATTTATTCATTAAGTACCCACTATTTGCTTAAGCACTTTACAAATTTTTCATGTGAGATAAGTCCAGTTGCCATTAGCAACTTCCTAGCAAATCTTTTGCTTAAAAATTGTCTCCCTTTACAAATCGTCCCGTTATTATTTTAAGTTCATCCCAGAACAAGTCATTTAATTTATTTTTTAATTTAAATGTTCTATTCCCAGATTAATCTCCTTTTTATCTTCAAAACTTTGCTAGACTTTTAATGTATTCAACAAATATTTATTAAACCTCTATAAGCACAAGACATTGCAATGTCCTTCTTTGGAAACATAATACACAATCGTTGACATAGAGGAATTTTTGATCATTTATCTTCATTTTGGGGGGGGGGTTAGGTTTTTGCAAGGCAAATGGGGTTAAGTGGTTTGCCCAAAGCCACACGGCTAGGTAATTATTAAGTGTCTGAGACAGAATTTGAACCCAGGTACTCCTGACTCCAGGGCCGGTGCTTTATCCACTGCGCCACCTAGCCACCCCGAACATTTATCTTTAAAACAAGGATAGATAACCTATTACCTATACATGGTTACATGTTAAAAACAATTTTAACATTTGTGTTTAAAACTTTTAGGTCCAAATTCTCTCCTTTCCTTCTTCCCCGCCTCACTCCCTCATTGAGAAGGCATGCAGTTCAATATAAATTATACATGTGAAACCTAGAACAAATCATTTTTCAAAATAAAAGTCTGAATGCTTTCTTCACATTTTGCCCTCATTTCCTCTAAGGAAGTAGTTTTTAACCTTTTTTCCCTATCATGAACCTCTGGCAGCTTAATGAAGTCCCCTGGCCTCTTCAAAATAATATTTTAAATTAATGAAATATAAAGGATTGCAAAGGATAACAAAAGTAAGTGAAAATAGTGATATATTTTTTCTGATTCAAGTACACAGATCATTTGAAATCTACCAACCTCAGATTAAGGGCCACTCTACATAAAAGCTCTTGTCTTTAAAAAAAATCAGAGAATAAGATTAGTTAGTTTGAATATCTATAGAAAATATTAAATATAAATAAATACATAAATACATAGTCGATCTGTATATTTTCTGAGGAAAAACATATCCACAAAATTTTTCTCTCATCCAGTTTTCAACTTAATTCAGTCTAATTTAATAAGCATTTATTAAATACCTGCTGTGTGCTAAGAGTGTTGGGATATAAAAGCATCAATGAGACTGTCCCTGAAGTCAAGAAATTTCTTCTCTGACAATGCAACATACAACTTATAAGTTAGTATTCATCTGAAAGTTCTGAAGTTTCCTTAAGTATCTCTTCAAATTGTGAAACTGCAGAATTCTGCATAATCTTTTCATGAAAGGATTTAATGATTCATACACAAAGCAAACTCAAACCAAACATAATGGTCTAAATTTACTCAAAGAACAAACTATTGCCAAATACTTCTTGTAGGATTTTTCTTTAAATTTACCAAAGCAATATTTTTGAGTTGTGTCATAGGATGTTTTACACCCAAATAGACATTTATTTAAAAAAAATTCAACCCAGAATCTGATGAATCATTGCCATGATTTTTAAAAAGTAACTAATTCTGGGCCTCTCAAACTTGGTAAGGAATTCAAAAGCCTATTTCAGCTTTCTAATGCCTCAACACTAAGGTTAAGATAGAAATATATCTTCATCGTCTGGGGTGAGATGAAAGCAGAGAATTTCTGTATAGTATGTTTTAAAATTTAATCTGCAATATTAACATTTCCTCTTTCACTTTCATATTCTTAAGTCAAGTAATCAAAACCCAGGACATATAACTGTAACTGTCCATACTGAAAATTTAACAATCTACTTTCCAAATCCAATGTGACGTGGTACCAGAACGGCATTATATATATGGATAAACCTTTTGAATTTACCCTCCTTTGCTGTCAAATAATGATCCAACTATGGTTTCCAAATGAAGAGTAAACCTTGTATAGCTAAAAGATGATTTCAGCAGTTCTTAATATGCCTCAAATTGTATAAATTCTGGGCAAGAGTATATAAAACTATTTACAGTGAAAATGTAAATGAGAACATGGAACACCTTTGGTCATATTTAGTAAATTCTAGTTTGGACTTCCAAAACATAGCTATTAAGACACTTGATAGGAAATAAGTCTCTAAAGCCCTTGTGGGATACTTCAGTAACTATTAACTAACAAATTTTCCAGGCCATGGGGCCTAAAATTTAGCTATACAAGGTTATTTGACAACAAAGGAGGGTAAATTCAAAAAGGTTATCCATATATAATTTTCTGAAATTCACAAAGAAATTAATTGTGCTTTTTGATTTTTAAATGAAGACAATAGAGAAGTCATGGGACTTGTCAGAGTTGTGTTAATCTCCCCCCCCTCAAAAATCTATTCTATATCTTTGATGATATAGCCTCAACACCTTTCTACTGCCTTTGCAATCTAACTGGATTATTATCATTTCTTTGTGTACTATACAAAGCAAAATTAGTTCTACCTGGATTACTCTAAATATATTTTTAAACTTAATATGTATAATTTGCTCCTTTCCGCTTGAAAACACAGATCTTCTTAATTGTTCCAATTGTTCTATGTTGCATTGCTACAATGTTTCTCTACCTTCTCTCTCTTTAAGCTTTCTTTTCTCCACACTTTAAGATGAAGACTCATTTCTTTATTGACAAAATAAATTCTATTTGTCTTGAATTCCCTCTTCCCTCCACTTCATCGCAAAGAAACACTAGACATCATTCTCATTCTGGGCCTCTTTACTACAGTCTCCAATAAATGCCAGGCCTTCTTGCCAAGTCCAAACATTCTTGATTCTATCCCTTCCTATTTTATCTAGTAGATTGTTCTCTTTTATTTTTATTAACTATTGTCTTGGTTCACTTGCTATGCTCAAGACTGCTTCATCCTTACAAAATCTTCACTAGACCATATCACCTCCTCATCAGTACCCTGTGTCTCTCCTCACTTTCTCAAACTCCTAGGGAAAAAAAACTATTTATAATTATTGCTTACACTTCCTCTCTTCTTATTCATTTCTCATCTGTTTGCAATCTGCCTTCCAGTTTCATCAGTCATCTGAAACTGCATTCTCCAGAGTTACTAATGATCTTTTAATTACAAAATGTGATAGTCTTATCTTTATCCTCATCCTTTCCAAACTATCTATTGCATTTGACACTATTGACCAACTTCTCCTCCTACATACTTTTTCTTCACAGCATTTTCATAACTGATCTTTCCTGATTTTTCCTCCTTGTCTGACTGCTCCATCTGTCTCACTTGATGGTTAATCATACATATTATGAACTTTCACTGTAAATGCATTCTAAGTCTTTATTCTTGGTTCTCCTTTCTATTCTCTGTCTCTGTATCTTTCTCTCTCTCTCTCTCTCTCTCTCTCTCTCTCTCTCTCTCTCTCTCTCTCTCCTCTCTTTCTTTCTATTCCTCTCCATCTCTCTTCCTCTCCCCCCTCACCCCATGATCTTCCATAGATTTAAAAATTATCTCTATAAAGCATACCACTGTATGCTAATAAATATCGATCAACTAACTCTGAATATTTTCTTTTTTCTTTTTCTCATCTGGAAATCAACAAAACAATAAGTCAAGCCCTGATTTGTAGTTGTTACTGATTTCTGACAGGCAAATACCAACACTGAAAATTTAACAATTGACTGGCACAAACTACTTCAAGCTATTCCAGCATATTACTGAACCTTATATCACTCCCAGATTTTATACCTAGCCTCAATCTTTCTCCAACATTCTAGTATCTCATCACCAATTGCCTATTGGAAATGTCAAATTGAATGTCTCATAGACATATCAAATTTAATATGTTCCAACTAAATCTCATTATCCTACCTCCCAAAACCTACTCCTTTATCAAACTTGCCCATTTTAGTTAACATTTATATGGCGCTTTAAACTTTTCTAAGCCCTTTAAAAATATTTCACTTGATCTTCATCACACTCCCTAGGAGGTAGGTGCTATTACTAATGCCATTTTACAAATGAGAAAACTGAAGCAGATAGAAATTAAGAGACTCACCCAGGATCACAAAGCTAGTAAGTGTCTGAACCTGAATTTGAACTCGGGTATTACTAAATCCAGGTCCAGTTCTTCAACCATTGGATCACTTACCTGCCTATTTTTATCAGGGACAATTCTATTCTTCCAGCTTTCTAGATTCATATCTTTGGCATTAACTTCAATTGCTCATTCTCTCTCAACTTGCATAACTAATTATTATGAAATCTTGAAACCCTTAGTTCTTCAGGATCTTTCCACCTGCCCTGTAGTTGGACTTTATGTTTGTCTCCACCAATTAATGTGTGAGATCCTTGAGATCAAGGGTTATCTCAGTTTTTAATTAGTCAATTTTTTTCAATCTACATGCAAAGACAGTTTTCAACATTAATTTTTGTAAGATTTTGATTTCCACATTTTCTCCCTCTTTTCTTTCCATCCCTCCACCCCTTGATAGCAGGTAATCTATGTAGGTTATACATTATAACAAAGTTAAAAATATTTCCATATTTGTCATGTTATGAAATAAGAATCAGAACAGAAGGGGAAAAAACATGAGAAGGAAAAACATGAAACAAATTTAAAAATTGAAAATAGTATTCACTGGTCTGCATTCAGACTCCATAGTTCTTTCTCTGGATTTAGATAGTATTTTCCTTCACAAGTCTTTTATGATTGCCTTTGATCATTAGACTGATGAGAAGAGCTAGGTCCATCATAGTTCTTTATCACACTAGGTAGCTTTAAGATATGCAGTGTTCTGGTGCTGCTTATTTTACTCAGCATCAGTTCAAGTTTCTCCAAGATTTTCTGAAGTCTACTCATTCATTTTTCTTTTTTTTAAGTTTTTGCAAGGCAAATGGGGTTAAGTGGGTTATCCAATGCCACACAGCTAGGTAATTATTAAGTGTCTAAGGTCGGATTTGAACTCAGGTACTCCTGACTCCAGGGCCGGTGCTCTATCCACTGCACCACCTAGCCACCCCCTCATTCATTTTTCTAACAGAGCAATGATGCTCCATCATATTCTTATATCATAACTTTTTCAGTCATTCTCCAATAGATGGACATTCCCTCAATTTCCCATTCTCTGCCACTGCAAAAAAGTTACTATCAATATTTTTGTATGCAAAAATTCTTTTTCCCATTTTTATGATTTCTTTGGAATACAGACCAAGTAGTGGTATTGCTGGATCAAAGGGCATGTACAGTATTTTGGTTCTTTGGCCATAGATCCAAATTGCTCTCCAGAATGATTGGATCAGTTCACAATTCCATCAACAATGCATTAGTCTCCCAATTTTCCTATATCCCCTCCATCATTGATCATTTTTCTTTTTTTGTCATATTGGCCAATTTGGTGGGTGTATGGCGATCCCTCAGAATTGTTTTAATTTGCGATTCTCTAATCAATAATAATTTAGAACAATTTTCCATGTGAATAAAAGTAGTTTTAATTTTTACATCTGAAAACCATCTATTCATATCTTGATCATTTATCAACTGGGGAATGACTTGTCCTCTTTGATTCAAATATCTATATATTTTAGAAATGAGTCCCTTGCCAAAAATATTTTCTGACAATTTTTCCCAGCTTTCTGCATTTCTCTAATCTTAGATGCATTGGCTTTATTTGGTCAAAAACTTTTCAATGTAAAATAATCAAAATTACCCATTTTGAATTTTATAATGTTCTCTATCTCATGTCTGGTTATAAACTCCTCCATTCTCCATAGACCTTACAGAAAAACTATTCCTTGTTCTCCCTACTGCCTTATGGTATTAACTTTTATGTCTAAATAATGCACCCATTTTGGCATTATCTCGGTATAAGTTATGACAGATTGATCTATGCCTAGTTTCTGACACTTTGCTAGTTTTCCCAGCAGCTTGTGTCAAATATTTCTTATCCCAGAAACTGGAATATAGGTTTATAAAAGCTGAGTTTATCGAAGGGTAAATTACTGTAGTCAATTAGGGAGGTTCTCTTGTAGCTAATCTATTCCACTGATCAACCACTTTATTTCCTAACCAGTACCAAATAGTTTTGATGCCTCTATATAATATAATTTGAGAACTATTATGGCTGAGCCACCTTCCTTTGCATTTTTTTCATTATTTCCTTGGTGTTCTTTTGTATTTGTTTTTGTTTTTGCAAGGCAATGGGGTTAAATGACTTGCCCAAGGTCACACAGTTAAGTATCAAGTGTCTGAGACCAAATTTGAATTCAGATTTTCATGACTCCAAGGTCAGTGCTCTAACTTAATTGCCCCTTGATATTCTTGACATTTTGTTCATTCAGATGAATTTTATTACTGTTTTTCTAGTTCTATAAAATAATTTTTTAGCAGTTTGATTGGGATGGCACTGAATAAGTAATTTAATTAAAGTAGAACTGTCATCTTTATTTTATTAACTGTGCCTACACAAAAATAATTGGCTTTTTTCCAGTTATTTAGAACTGATCTAACTTCTGTGAAAAGTATTTTGTAATTGTTTTCATACAGTTTCTGGATTTGCTTGGCAGATAAGCTCCCAAACATAGTATGTTGTTTCTAGTTATTTTAAATGGAATTTCTCTTTCTATTTCATTGCTGCCTTTTTTGATTATATATATATATATATATATATATATATATATATATATATATATATATATGCTTATATGAATTTACTTTGTATCTTGCACGTGGCTCAAGTTTTTATTTGTTTCAAGTAATTTTTTAAGTTGATCTTCTAGGATTCTCTAAGTAAAGAATGTGAGTTTTGTTTCCTCATTGCCTATTCTAATCTCTCTCTAACTGCTGAGGCTAATATTTCTAATACAATATTGAATAATTGTAGTGATAATGGTCATCCTTGTTTCACCCTTGATCTTTTGGGGAATGCTTCTAGCTTATCTCCTTTATATATAATACTTGCTGATGGCTTTAGAAAGAAACTGCTTATCATTTTGAGGAATATTTCATTTATTCCTATACCCTCCATTGATTTAATAGGAATGGGTGCTCTATTTTGTCAAAAGTTTTTTCAGCATCTATTGAGATAATCAAATGATTTTTGTTAGTTTTTCATGATATGGTAAATTATGCTGATTCTTTTTCTATTATTGAACCAAGCCTGAATTCCTGGTATAAATCCTGCATGATCATTGTGTATTATCTTAGTAATAATTACTGTAATCACCTTGTTACTATTTTATTTAAAATTTTTGCATCACTATTCATTAGGGAAATTGTTCTATAATTTCTTTTTTATGCTTCCTTATTGATGTCATAAAGGAATTTGGCAGAACTCTTCATTCTTCAGAATTTTAAAATAGTTTATATAGAACTGGAATTATTTATTCTTTTAATGTTTAATAGAATTCACTTGTAAATACACCTGGCCCTGGAGATTTTTCTCTTTAGGAGGTCAATGATGACCTAATCAATTCCTTTTTCTAAAATAGGGAGACATTCCATTTACATTCACAGTTATGATTGCTAACTCTGTATTAACCTCCATCTTATCTTCTTTCCATTTGTACTTTTCTCTCCCCTTTCCCCCATCCTTCCTCACCAGTGCTTCTGACTACTGCCTCCCTCAATCTGCCACTCTTCTATCAGCCCCCCTTTCCCTTTTCTTTCCTCTTTCCCTTTTGACTTTTCACTCCCTTCTGCCTATCAGTTCCTTCTTCCTTTACCCCACTCCCTTTCCCTCCTATTAACTGTAGAGTAAGGATAAACTTCTAAAATCATCTCAGTGTATATGTTATTCACTTTTTGAGCCAAATCCAATGAAAATAAAAATCAGGCAATTCTCACACCCTCCCTTCTTTCCTTCTACTGTAATAGGTCCTTTGTGACTCTTCATGTGATATAATTAACCCCATTCTGCTACCCTCTTCCTCCCTTCCCAGTAAAATCACTTTGTATTGTCTTAATTTTTTATATCATCCCATCAAAATCAATTTATGCCCATAACTTCTATCTAAATACACTCCCTCTGATGGGAATTCAGGGAAGCCTGGAATGATTTGCATGAACTGATACTGAGCAAGATGAGCAGAACCAGAAGAATACTGTATACCCTAACAGCAACATGGTGGTGATGATCAACCTTAATGGACTTGCTCATTCCATCAGTGCAACAATCAGGCACAATATTGGGCTATCTGTGATGGATAATACCATCTGTATCCAGAGAAAGAATTGTGGAGTTTGAACAAAAACCAAAGACTATTACCTTTAATTTTTTTTAAATAGCATTATCTGATTATGTGATTTTGCTATCTCTTATACTTTATTTTTCTTCCTTAAAGATATGATTTCTCTCTCATCACATTAAACTTAGATCAATGTATATGGAAACATGGAAACAATGTAAAAACTAACAGATTGCCTTCTGAGGGGGTGTGGGGAAGGGATGCAAGATTAGGGGGGAAATTGTAAAATTCAAAATAAATAAAACCTTTCTTTTATTTAATAAATAAATAAATAAGCTCCCTCTAATAGAGACACAGTTCTCAAGAGTTATAAGCATCATTCTGCAATGTAGGGCTATAACCCATTTAATTTTATTGAATTACAGTCTTTTCCCCCATTCACCTTTTTTATGTATCTCTTGAATCTCATATTTGAAAATCAAAGTTTCTGTTCAACTCCAATCTTTCCATCAAGAAAATTTGAAAATCCCTTCTTTCATTGAATGTCCACCTTTTCCCCAAAGGAGTATGCTCAATTCTGCTGGGCTGTTGATTCTTAGTTGTAATCCAAGTTCTTTTATCCTCTGGAATATCTTATTCATTCCAGATAAGGTTAGTTCTTGTCTTTCATAATCAAAGAAGACCAAAATGATATCACTTTGTTTGAGACAAATTATAATGTGTCCAACTGTGGCCGATCAGACCAATATGAGCTTGGAATGCTCTTCCACAGGTTGGGCACAAATAGTCCTTGTGAATACCTGTGGTGGGAACTCTAAACTTACAGATGTCACATTTCCTTTGAGCTGCTTCAATTCTGCCTACCTCATAGAGCACAGCCTCCTCATTGATGAGGGAACAGCATGCTGGGAGGTCCTGTGCCAATGTCTCCCATGCTGTACAGTCAATTCTAAAATTCTTCAATGAGACCTTCAGGGGGTTTTGGTATCTCTTCTTCTGACCCCCTTGTGAATTCTTGCCCTATGTGAGTTCTCCATAAAATAGTTTTTTGGGGCAAGCATATGTCTGAAAGGTTTAAGTGCTACCTGATTTTCTCTATTGTTAGGCCCCTACCTCATTGTTGTATATTTAAGGAACTGTTCCTAGTATAACAAGGAACAGAACAATGAGAGCTCAACCTGTTGAAATTCTCCTCGTAGACTTTGAAACAAATGAAAATATTATTTGCTTCCTTTTTCCTTATCTACCACATCAAAAAGAACAGTTTTTCCTACTAAACTGGTATTCAGACAGTATACTAAAGACACCCACAAGGGGAATTCAATCTTTCTCCTAGTGTTGGACAGGGAAATAGATGCTGTAAGTGTTAGAGTAGGGGTAGGGGTGGAGTAGTGAAGTCCTGTTTTCATGCACTATGCAATATACCCTAACTTTCTAGCTTCCTCCCTGCCTATCTTTGCACCTGAACCAACATGTCACTATGAATTTGGTTCCATTATTTCTTTGATGCCATTCTTTCCTTGCTTAGTTGAAGAAGTATTGGGAATTTAATGGACCAGATCAGCAGTCAACAAATTAAGATCTGAGAATTAAATCTGGCCCAGCTCTTATTTTTTGGTTTTTTTTGTTTATTCCCAGAAAACTAAAATGAAAAAACTTTTATACTCCTGGACTAATCTTGTGAGCTTCAAAAGGTCAGAAGAGCCATCAGGGATTCAGAAAATGGGATTCATACCAGACTTTGCTGACTGCTAAATCTGATGACATGTCAACAAGGCCTGTGAGGTCTGACTTGCTTGACTTATCCCAGCAGTGAACAGACTCCAAGATACCATTTAGAAAGGAACTTGCTAGGCCAAATAGTTTAAAGTTACTGTTTGGTCTGAACTTTCTTCCTAGGATTAAAGTTTTTGAAGAAAGAATGTGACCTCCTTCTCACTTTAGGAAGATGTGCTTGTATTTTGGTTCTTGCTAGTTCTTCTTAGTAAATAAGCCTATGAAAAAGCTGTAATGGTATTTGAATAAATGATAGTGGAGTACTAATCAAAGGTATCTTTGATATTGAGAGATATTAACTGGCACTCTTTAAGATAATAGTGAAGAGGTGGCTGGCAATTGAGAATGGGAATGCTAGAATAGGAACATACATTGCTAGAATTTAGATAAGGACGCTAGTGCTTATGCAGACAACCCTAGCAATTAAATACAATATATCTAAATTATGAGAGGAAATTAAAAAAGGAAAACATGGGTTCTGACCCTGTAGTAACTTGTATGAGTATCTAGTGATCACCATTAATAGAAAAATTATATATTTTTGTCAGAGTAAAGAAGGAAATGGTTAGTGATTTAAAATGTGCTATTCTGACTTACAAAATTTGTGTATTCCATAAATTCACTTTTAAGTAAGTTGTTTCAAACATGAGAGAAGTGTCCCAATAGAAAGAATTCTATGGCTTATAATTAGTTTTCAAAATTAGCCCAAGAAGATTTTTCTAACAAATAATATGATTACTAATTGTACAGGCAAACTACCCTTTTTTCTGTTAAATATATACCAAAGACTGAAAAATATATATACTTTTCAGGCAGATCATATTTTTGCAAAATGTTTTTAAGTATGATTTTGGTTTATTTATTTTATATTGTTACAATAATTTTGTTATAAGAGTAAACATAAACCCCTCAACCCCACAAGAAGATGAAAAACCTCAAAAATAATGAGAGAAAAAAATGTACTTCAATCTGTGTTCAGATTCCAATGGCTCTGTCTCTGGGGTGAGTTACCTTCTTTACCATAAGTCCAACAGAGAAGTTGCTTCAATATTTTTCCCACAGTTGATATTACTAGTTATATTTCCCTCCACCCTATTCCTCCCCACTCTCATTTATTCTATTCTCTCCTCTCTCTCCTTTCATCCTGGCCCTGTCCAAAATTGTGTTACATCTGAGTACACTCTCCCACAATCTTCCGTCTCTTCTATCACCTATTGCCCCCTTCCCTCCCCCCAATTCCCCCTTATCCCATCCCTTTCTTCTCATTTTTTGCTTGGCTAAGATATAATTCTATACCCTATTAAGTGTGTGTGTTATTTCCTTTCTGAGCCATTTTTGATGAGAATGAAGGTTCACTCATTCCCCCTTGACTTCCCCCTTTCCACGCCATTGGAAAAGCTTTTTCTTGACTCTTATGTGAAATTTCTTAGCTCCTTCTTCCTCTCCTTTCTCTTCCTCCCAGTACTTCCCATAATCACCCGTTGACTCCATCTTTTTATTATAATTATACCATTATATTCCACACCTTCCTGTGTCCTGTCTATATATGCTCCTTCTAACAGCTCTTATAAATTAGAAAGTTCATATGAGTTATCAATATCTTCTTCCCATGCAGGAATATGAACAGTTCAATATCATTAAGTTCCTCATATTTAGTCCTTCTCTTCCACCCCCTCTATGGTTCACCAGAGTCTTGTACTTGGAGATCATACTTTCTGTCCACCTCTGGTTGATTCAATAGGAAAGTTTGAAAGTCCCCTGTTTCATTGAAAGTCCATCTTTTCCCCTGAAAGAGGATGTTCAGTTTTGCTAGGTAGTTGATTCTCAATTGTAAACCAAGATCTATTGCCTTCCAGAATATCATATACCAATATCATATACCAAGTATTTGGCTATAATATTCCTGGAAGTTTTTCTTTTGGGATCTCTTTCAGGAGGTGATCAGTGAATTGCCTCAATTTCTATTTTACCCTCTGCTTCCAAGATCTCAGGACAATTTTGCCATATTATTTCCTTGAAAAATGAAGTCTAGGCTCTTTTCCTGGTCATGACTTTCAGGTAGCCAAAATAATTTTTAAATTATTTTCTTCTGGATCTGTTTTCGAGGTTAGTTGTTTTTCCAATGAGATATTTCACATTTTCTTCTAATTTTTGGCTTTTTTGGAAGAGTTTTATTTCTTCCTTATTTCTTGCAAGATCAGCTTACTTTAGTTCCATTTTGCATTTGAAGGAGCTATTTTTTTTCAGAGAGCTTTTTTATCTCCTTTTCCAGCTGGTCAATCCTGTTTTTTAAGGCATACTTCTCCTCATTTGCCTTTTGTTTTGCTTTTTCCATTAGGCCTAAACTAGTTTTTAACTTACTGTTTTCTTCAGTATTTTTTTTGTATTTCTTTCACCAAGCTGCTGATTTGGTTTTCATGATTTTTTCTGCATTGCTCTCATTTCTCCTCCCAGTTTTTCCTCCACTTCTCTTAATTGCTTTTCAAAAGTCTTTTTTGAGCTCATCCATAGTCTGAGCCTATTTTCTATTTCTTTTGGAGGTTTTTGGATATGGAAACTTCGATTTTGTTGTCATTTGAGTGTGTGTTTTGATCTTCCATGGGACTAAAGTAATTTTCTATGGTCAGATTCTTCTTTTTGTGTTGTTTATTCATTTCCTCAGCCCAAGATAGGCTTTGGGGCTTTTGGGGGGTCAACCCACTTGGGACCTTTATTCCTCCAAGGTCTTATGCTCTCTTTCCTGTGCTTTGATATGTAGATGACCACAGGCACTCCCCTCTGCCCTGGATCTGAGTGTGAGTAAACAGCAGAGTCCTGCCCCAGGGAGAGCAGAGAGATTTCTGCAGTGTCCCTTGACCCCCCTCACAATCTGCAGGCTGTGTTCTGGAGGTGCAGGCTGGTTTCCCCCAATTCTTGCTGCACAATCTGCAGCCAGTGCTCTTCACTCCACACTCATTCTAGTGTAGCAGAGTTCTCTCACCACCCCTTCAAGTTGTTCCTGGTGTTCCCTGGTCTGGGTTGGTCTGGGCTGGGCTGCGCTGGGGCCAGGGCTTTTTTCCAACCCCTGTCCTGGTAAAAGACACCTTTCCCATGGAGCTCCTAAGTTATCTTTGATTGGGAAAATGTATCACTCAGTCTTTCTGTGGGTTCTGCCCCTCTAAATTTTGGCTACAGTCATAATTTGATGGATTTGGGAGTTTGGGGGGGGAAGGAGTTCCCAGGAATTACTGCCTTCACACTGCCATCTTGGCTCCGCCCCCTCACCCCCATCCCCCACAAAACGTTTTCATATAATCAATTTAACAATAAAGTTAGATTATTAAATATATTGTTTCTAACGGTATATTGGTCTATTTTCAGGATATATATAAAAAATTCTATGAAAATTCCTCTCTAAGCTGTACTTCTAACTCTCCTCTGTATTTTACTATGCCATTCAAACCTCTTTACACTGGAAGCTCACCCTAGCCCTAGACTTCACACATTAGCTGCTTCCATGACCTCTCCTTCTGATTCACTATCTCCTCCCAGAACCTCTATTTTGAGGAGGTTATCTACTTTGGTTGTGCTTTCATTTCTCTCTAGACTGAACTATTGACTCTCATCTGAACCTTCTCTGCCATACCCCACTCCAGGTAAAATTTTTCAGCTATTTTAAGGCAGATAAGGTAACTGTTTTTCTTTCTCCTTGTAATTGTATTCCTATTGTTTAATGGAGTGTCTGGCTCATATCAATATTAATAACTATTTCTTGACTTTATTTGACTTGGAAATTTAAAAAGGATTCCAGATAACTTATAAAAGCTAGCATTGACAACACTTATAAAAGTTAACATTTTCACTTTTCTTGATATAGTTATATCATTATATTTATTGACTATGACTATTTTTTGTTATCTAATATAAAGTACAATGTAATTGTTTTTCTTCAAAAGCAATTTCATTTTTTCAGCTTACAAGGCAAAATTTCAATTCCAGTCTATTTTTGATTCTTTATATTATATTCTTTCTGTTATTGTCTATCAATATTTTCATCCTGTCTCATTGTTTCTTTCTCATAGCCTGGTGCAAGTATACATTCTGATCATCAAAGAAGTATATTCCATAATGAAATAGGGTTAATTTATCAGACTTTTCCATAATCTTGATCCCCCCATATCTCCCTCACCTTCTCTAATTCTTAAATGGCCTTCCCTTAAATGGCCTTAAATGGCCTTCCCAGATACCTTCTCCAGAGAGCTAAATAAAGTTGAATTAAAATTACAGTTGAAAGTTTTAAATCAATAAATTATATTTCCATTTTTTAATCATTCATAAACTTGAACAATGTACTTGAGTCATCTCAATCTTTATCAGAGTTCTAGATCTGATATCAAACTTTAAAACTAAGTAGCTGATACCTACAAGGCCTAGTCTAAGTAGACAGCTTCCTATAGTCAAACTTACAACAAATCAACTTAACTTCAAGATTTTATTCTGATTTATTCTGATCATTCCTCTCCAAATTCCTCTCCTCCTGATCTATTCCTTTCCAAATTAATTGATGAAAACATGAATGGATGCAAATATCTATCTTGGGTCTGTGATTTCATTTCTACACTAATGTAGATTACAACCCAACTTTCACATTAGACACACTATCAACAACATTGGGTGATGATCAACTATGATGGATTTGTTCATTTCTTTTTTTTTAGAAAGATTTTATTTATTTTAAGTTTTACAATTTCACCCATTCTTGCTTCCCTCCCCTCACCCCACATAGAAGGCATTCTGCTAGTCTTTACATTATTTTCATGTTATACATTGATCTCAGTTGAATATGATGACAGAGAAATCATATCCTTAAGGAAGAAAAATAAAGCATGAAATAGCAAAATTACATACTAAGATAATGATTTTTTTTTGTTTTTCTGATCTGAAGGTAGTAGTCTTTGGGCTTTGTTCAAAGTCCATAATTCTTTCTCTGGATACATATGGTATTCTCCATCACAGATACCCAAAGTTGTCCTCAATTGTTGCACTAATGGAAAAAGCAATGGACTTGTTCATTTCAACAGTACAATAATCAAAGACAATTTTAAAAGATTTGTGATACAAAGAAACCATCCATATCCAGAGAAGAAACTGTGATGTTTAAATGAAGACCAAAGCTTACTATCTTCAATTTTTTAAAGTTGTCCTAAGTTTTATGTCATTTTTTTTCCTCTCCAATGTTTTCTTTCTTCCTTTTTGTTTTGATTCTACCCTCACAACATGATCTATATGGATCCATATTTAGCATGGTTATAAATGTAGAACATATTTCAGATTGTTCTTTATTGGGGAGGGGGAAGGATAAAACTCAAAAACTTGACAAAAAACTGATTGGTAAAAACTATCATTGCATGTAGTTGGAAAAACAAATAAAAAAATTAAAGATAAGTTTAAAAAATGAAGTCATACATAAATAACCAAAGAGAAAGGGAAAATGTGATGATGCCTAAAAATTCCAGATAAACTACTATGAAAAATTTAGAGGCAAAAATCACCTATACCTGGTGGGTAAAGGGCAGGCTTTCTGTAAGAGTTACAGAACAACTGGGTTTATTTTTTTTTAAAGAAAGCAGGGATTTCAACAGTTAGAAGTGCTTGAATAGTCAGTTCTTAGGGCAAGCCAAGTAAAAATTTAAAGCACTTATTAATTACCAAGTACTGCAATAATTACCACTCCCCCCCCAAAAAATAAGATACTTATCACAGTCTAAAAGGAGAAACAACCTGAAAACACCTATGTGCAAATAAAATTCATAGGAAATAAAGTAGAGATAATTGGTCGAGGTCAGGCATTGCCATTGAGGAGGATCAGGAAATACTTCTTGCAGGAGAGTCTTAAGTTGAGATTTGAAAGATAAAAAACTAGGAGGTAGAAATGAGGAGAAAAAGAGTTCTACACAAAAGGAATACAAAAGCACAAAGATGAAGGAAAGAGGGCAAAAACAGGGCTGGGAGGGATTTTGTAGTTCAATTTGACTGAGTATATACAGCCCTTGATGAAGAGTAGCATGCAATAAAGTTAAAAAAAGGAGACCAGAGTCAAATTATGTAATAATTTGAATGCTGGGATCAGGTATTGATCCTTTCTTCTAATAGGCAAGGGGCAGTCACTGAAGATTTTGAGTATAACAATGAGGGTGTCAGAGTAGAGAATTAGAAAAATTACTTTGGCAGCATTGTGAAGGATTGGAGAAGAAAACACTGGAGCAGTTAGAAAGTTATGATGGGAGGGTGGCTAGGTGGTACAGTGGATAGAGCACCTGCCCTGGAATCAGGAGTACCTTAGTTCAAATCAGGCCTCAGACATTTAATAATTACCTAGCTATGTGGCCTTGGGCAAGCCACTTAACCGCATTGCCTAGTGAAAAAAAATATATGATGGGGTAGCCAGGTGGTACAGTGAATAGAACACTAGTCCTGGAGTCAGGAGGACCTGAGTTCAAGTTTGGCATCAGACACTTAATTACTTAGATGTATGACTTAAGGCAAGTCACTTAACCCCATTGCCTTGCAAAAAAAAAAGAAAGCTATTATAATATGCTAGACTAGAAGAATAAGAGGATTATAATGAGATTACATGAAAAAAAGGAGTACATAAATAAATATTATAGAAATGATGTGGTCAGAAATTGACAACTGAATTTGAGTCTAAAGCAGAGACAAGATAACTGATATTTTGAGGATAAGCACAAGCAAGAATGTTAGGAAAGAGCTGGATTTTGAGGGGAAAGTAGAGTACTACTACTTAGTTTATACTGAGTTTGGAAACATGAGTCTGGAACTTCAAAGAGACAGTCACTGAGGGTCGAAGTATATGTTTAGTCATCATCTTTGCAGTCGCGATACTTAAATGTGATTCCAAGTACATGAGATCACCAAAGCAGAAAATAGTAGAAGAGAAGAGAACAATGGAGAACCCAAGTTTAAGGGGTGATAGGAGGATAGGAATCCAACATCTATAATTCTACTTTAGATGAACTTATGATTTGATACATAGTCCAATCATAAATATTAAATTGTGGATTCTTAAACTTCTTTTGTTCCATTGTGGAAGACTGAAGAATAGTTCCTTTCTCATTAGATACATAAAGGTAAGATATAATTGCAAAAAGAAACTAGCTATGTTGAAATATAATCATTTTTAAAAATTATTTTAAGTTATTTAATACATTTTTTGAAGTAATGTGGTAGAATAGATAAAAAAACAGCATAGGAACAACTTGTCTAAAGTCCTGCATAAGATATAGATATATATATAGATATATAGATATAGATAGATAGATAGATAGATAGATAGATAGATAGATAGATAGATAGATAGATAATGGCTCATTCAATAGTTAAGGCAACTCTCTAAAGTAATATGTATGTTTCTTCAGTGAGAATTCTCAATTCCAAAGAAATCATGTTCCAGTCTAATAAAAAATAATAATGATAAAATATTTTACTCAGTATAGTGCTTTTAGTTTTCAAAATGTCTCACATTCCTTAGTCTGTCTCTGTTTTCTTATCACAGTATAGAAGTTAATTGTCTCCTTAAGACTCTTTCCTTAGAGTCTAACCCTCCCAACTGACTCTTCCACCTATAGAATGACTGACAGTTCTTACTTCTCTCAATAAAAGTAATGTTTGGCTAACTTCAGTGTTATCTACCTCAGGGCTCTCCCCAAAACTGAAAATTGAGGTTCCAAATACAAGTTTGCATTTGCATTTCCAATGTGGTGAGCCTTCTCCAGTCTGGGTTTTCATCTTTACTTTACAACCTGATTCTCATGAAATATCTAAAGATTCTTGACAGAGAAGTCTCAAAAATGTGAAATTTCATTTTTTCCTCTGCAATTTTTAACATAAACACTCCAGAATAGATATTAAACAAAGTTTTCAGAGTTTTTTTCTTTATTTATGCTAAATAATGTACAATAAAATTAGGGGTGAGAGCCTTAGAGGATGAAGATGATATTTGGTTTCAAGGAAACTCAGGTCCAAATCTTGCCTCTGATACATATTAGGCAAGTGATAAATAAGTCACTTAATCTCTCAGTGTCCCAAATCAATCTCTGAAAATATAAATTATGGACAAGTTGCTCATCTACATCAGCAGAGGTAATTTCATACCAGGAATTCTCCTCACTTATGAAATCATGGGGCAGGGGAAACAGTAGATGTTACCCTAAAAGTTGCAAAGGACTAAAATGGAAATAGTAGAAATCTACATTTCTAATTTGACTTGTGTGTGATCACAATTTTTCTCATATAGAAAATGCAGTTAAGAGGAAGAATACTGGACTAGAAATCAGGCTATCTGGGTTCAAATCCTAGCTTCTAAATTTAAGAGCTATGTGACTATGGTTAAGTATTTGAATCTCTCTGAATTTCAATCTCCTTTTTAAAATGGTGATAATAGCATTCATCAAACCAAACACCCAGGTTGTTAACCTTAAAATCTAAAATTGACAAAAAATCATAGTTATAGAGCTAGAAAGGGTTTCAGAAGCTATATTGAATATAAGTTTTCATTGTAATAGAGAGCAAATGAAATGTTTATGAAAAAATGCTTTGAACAAATTATATATAATATATATATATATAATATATATATATATGTATATAAAGAAAATCAAGACCAGGTGCCATTTCCCCCCTTCTCTTCCATGGGAAATTTCTGCCTTCCTTTGTCTTGTATCTTAGAAGAGGAAGCACTGCATAGCCTAGTGAGGGGGAAGCCAAATCAGAAAAGTTCAAGTTGCTGCATCTGCCACATGTCAACAAGTTAGATCAACAAGCCTTTATTAAATATTTGCTTTGTGATAAACATTGTGCTAAGCACAATGGGAATACAAATACAAACTGAAAGAAACAAAGACATTATGCTCAAGTTGCTTATCTTCTAATGAAGGCACAAAAAATATAGAGTTTGAAAGGGGGAAAGAGGCAATGCGAAGATAGAGGAATGTCCATAAAGTATGGCATGGAGGGCATGATCGCTTGGGCATTCCTCTTAAAATGAAGATTCTCAGAGGAACTAAAGGGAAAAGCCACCAGTACTTCCAATGTGTAACATCCAAGGGTGGAGTAAAGAGGTTTCTAAGGCATAATTGAGAAACATATGGACTCTATGACCTTGGATAAGTCACTTAAATTTCCATTGCAGTAGGCAACTCTCTAGGACTAGAAGATAGAGTGAAATAGGGATTTCTCTAATCTAGCAATTCCCTGTACCCTTGTAAATCACAAATCTAATCCCAATCCCTATATGAAAGTGAGGAATATTATTATTATTATTATTATTATTATTATTACTAGTCCTCATAAATGAATGAATGCTAGAAACACATTCATTTTTATTAGGGTTGCTTGAGGTATATCCTTCAACTTTAAGGAGAGCACTCTCAATTGCACAAGTTTACCCTTTAAAATTATTCTAAATTCCTATACAAATGATTATTCAGAGGAAATCTGCTGATTAGATTTAAAACAGCTTGTATATTTATTACTATTTGATCCATACTTCCAATTTGTCTTTTTTGAGATGAAATTTGAAAGTGAGAACCCACCTGATATCTTTCTCAGGAAAGCCTGAAGCAAAGAATCTATTCAACAGCCTCTGGTTTCCTTTTCAGCCTTGATCATTCTTTCATCATTATAATCATCAAACAGGGCAACTGATTTTCTAACAGACTCCTTCTTTAATGTGTGTAGATAGTCCTTGGTTTGTGGGTAGAGAGGTTCTTTTTAGATGCTCCTCAAATTATTTTTCTAAATAGACAAATTCATAGTTTACATTTGACTGGTCATTTTTTTAGTCTTCCATGCTTTCCTTGTTTGAAAGATGCCTTTTCCCCTTCAAAAGCCTCTTTGACTGAGTTAGTTATGCCTGCAGAGTGTTTGTTTGACTCTTGAGTGCCTAGTCTATTTGATCTTCAGAATAAATTTAGCCTAGATTTCTAATAAGGGCTTTTTCTTTTTTTTAATAGCCTCCAAGCTTCCTATGGATTATTGACTTTTTAAACTCTACCTTTAAATTTCTTTTTTCCTAGCTGATGCCTACATTTTTTATAACCTCCATTTTGAAAACATGAATATCCACAGTGGGTTTCTTTGGTCTTCATTCTCCCAAAGGAAGTTGAATTTCATTCTGTTGTTTGTTATTACAGAGTGATGCAGACTTCCTATGTCTGACAATATTCACCTCATGGGGTTAAAGCTATTATATGTTCTTCTCTTTGCTAATTCCTCTCCAAAAATTTGCCAGAAGAATTTTAATTCATCTGGCTCAGATTCATCCTAGTAAAATATTTATTAGGTATTCTTCTTAAATTTTTCTTTGTAGAACTAGGCTATTTCCATTTACAGAGATTAAGTTGTAGTCTTTTTTTAATCAGATTTTTGAAATCTAGTCACTAATTTATGTTCTCTTCCCAAGAACTGGAACAAAGGAAGGAAAATCATAGGGGTTAGATGTTCCTGGGTATCTAATAGGACAGACATTATTCTTCTCAAGAAATGGAAAATTCTCTGCCATCTTTATATTAACCTAATGTAAACTTGAAAGGAGACCTTTAGTGTAGTATCACGATCTTGTGTCCTTAATTGTGTTATTTAATGTTTTATATGATTTGGGAGGGGCAGTTGGATGGCACAGATGGATATCACACCAGCCCTGGAGTCAGGAGGACATAAGTTCAAATCCAGATGCAGACACTTAATATTAACTTAGTTGTGTGACCTTGGGCAAGTCACTCAACCCCATTGCCTTGCTACTCCCCCCAAAAAAGATGTGTGAATGAGTGCATAGAAGGTCTACTTACTAAACTTCAAGATGACCCCAAACAAGGAGAAATAGCTAAGGATGCAGAAGTATCCGGGCATCCAACAACATTCAGTAAAATTTTAGAATGAAATTTAAGTAAAAAATTCTATACTTAGTCCAGAAATCTTTGAAAATGCAAGATTAGACAGACATAACTAGATGGCAATTTTTCTTGGTGGGATTTGGGAGAGGGGAAATCACATTATTGCAATTATATTTTTTACAACTATTAATTTTACATTGTACATCAATCAATTGTACATCAATCATGATGTACAATACAGAAAATGCTCTAATGACTAAAGTAGACTATTTGTAATATAAAAATAAAACACTTGTTTTTCAAAAATAAAGAAAACATAGTTATATTAAGGAGAGAATATAGGTTGGAGAAAGTTTTGTTATAAACAACTCATGAAAGTCTGACATCCAAAATTTAAAGAAAACTGACACAAATCTTTCTGAATGAGAATTATTGTCCAATAAGTGAAATACAGGAACGAACTGTTTCCAAAAGAGAAAAAAAAAAGCAAATACTATATAACCATTTAAAAACATATCAAAAAGGGGCAGCTAGGTGGCATAGTGGATAAAGCACCAGCCTTGGAATCAGGAGTACCTGGGTTCAAATCTGGTCTCAGACATTTAATAATTACCTAGCTGTGTGGCCTTGGGCTAGCCACTTAACCTCATTTGCCCTGCAAAAACCTAAAAAAACATATCAAAAGAGAAATTAAAACAAAAAAATTTTTCCTTGCCCTATCAAACTGGAAAAGATGACCAAAAAAAGGAGGCTCAATGTTTGCAGGAATACTGGAAAATAGGACTCCCATACATCACGAGTGTTCCTGTCAATCCATCCAGTCATTTGGGGAAAGAAAACAAAATAACCTTGAAAGCTGTTTTGTATTTGTATTTCCATTGCTTAGCACAATAACTTTAACTTAATAAAAATTTATTCAATGCTTGCTAAATTGCTAGCTAGATGACACTAGACAAGTCATTTAACTCTGCTTCTTCTATAAAGTTTCTTCTTCTGTAAATAAAAAGAAAATAACCTTGAGAATTTCTTTGAAGAAAACTCCAAATGGGACAACAAAGAGTGAAAGATAACTGAAAATGTCTGAATAGCAAAGTGTATTTTCAATACATTCTATTCTACTTTCAAAGATTGTGGCTTTAATAAAGAATATCTAAAAGCAAAATTAATTGCATTTTGTTTTATGGTATTAATATACTCTTGGGAAGAAAACTGTTAGAAAAATGCTCCTAAAATAAATATTTGACTCTGTTTAAATAATCCATTACAATGATTATTTGAAGATTAAATTCTAAAATAAAGTAAGTCAATCATTGTAAAAAACATTTTTGGATAAAATTCATTCTATTAATTGCCATTCTAATAAAAATTAAACCAAACTAGAAACTGTACTTAAAGAATTTAAAATTAAATTCATGAAAGTTCTTGGATCTATATGAGTGATCTATAGGTTTCTGAGCTGCTTTGGCTATGTGTTGCACAAACCCTACATTACACATGCATTTTACTTTATTCTTCTGATATGACAAAGATTAGCTAACATTAATTTCTTTTAAGACATTGCTTTAATGACTGGCATTGTTGAAGAATTTCCATTACTTTCAAAAGTATTGTAGTCAAGATCAACTAACATTTAGAGAGCATAAAAAGTAATCAAATGCTCCATAAGAGCTTTGGAAAATTTAAAGTTTTGTTCTGGAAAGCATGAATCTCACATTGAAGAACTGATTAAATCAGATAAATTTAAAGACATTCCATTTAATAAAAATAATAAATTTAACACTCTTCCTAGGAATCATATTATTTGAATATATGATTCAACACATGAACTTACATTGGCTAGGTGGCGCAGTGGATAGAGCACCAGCCTTGGAGTCAGTAGAACCTGGGTTCAAATCCGACCTCAGACACTTAATAATTACCTAGCCGTGTGGCCTAGGGCAAGTCACTTAACCCCATTGCCTTGAAAAAAAATCTAAAAAAAAATTGGGGTGGCTAGGTGGCGTGGTAGATAAAGCACCAGCCCTGGAGTCAGGAGTACCTGGGTTCAAATCCAGTCTCAGACACTTAATAATTACCTAGCTGTGTGGCCTTGGGCAAGCCACTTTACCCCATTTGCCTTGCAAAAACCTAAAAATAAAAAAATTATCTCAAAAAAATTATGAAAATGTTTTGAATTATTTTTATTTATTAGCCATATACTTGGGCTTAAGAAATAACTTCACCATGGAAAGTTATTGGAAAATATATGTGTGTATGTATGTATATATACATATATATACATATATGTATATATACACACACATTAGGTCCCATTTTAAAACATGAAATTAAATTAATGATTTGGGGGATTTTGTAGATTAATGTAGAAATAAACAATTCTCCAATCCCTATGACTATACAAAAAACTAAAAAGATACTTAGCGCTACTATAATCAATAGTTGTAACAATGAAAGAGATTTCAATTTAATGAATATAATCTTACAAGGGAGAGGAATAGTTTAAAGTTAAATAACATATCAAATTTAATGACAAAAAGGTTTTTGAAAGAGAATTGTTGAATCAGGATGCAACTCTTTTTGTCAAACTATGGGTGAATTGTAATCATAGGTTGACTGTGCATACAAGAGTTCAACAAAAGCTCAGTGAAGCATTCCATGAGAATCAATTAACTGTGGAATCTAAAATAAAAATGACAGTTTATTTCCAAACTATGTGCTATATAGCATTTACACCAGTAAAATTTGCAATAAACTCATGTATGAATATATATATATATATGCATTTTTTCCAGAGAGCCAGCTGTTAAACATTTAGCAACATATCATTGTATACAAACATATGCTAGTGTGTATATACTATGGTTTAAATGTATATATTTGTATATTTAGATAGCATGTAGATGTAGCTGTAGATAAGAATTCAATCCTAGTAATCGATATTCATAAATTTGATTACACCATTCATAATACATTAGAAATACTCTACTGCTCAGCTGACAGTAACAGGAGTGTTTCAGTCAATTCCAAATACCTTTTCTAAGGAACAATGATAAACTAAAGTGCACTTAAAAGAGAGTTCAAGAAATATGTCATACAAGGAATAATTAAAGGAAGGAAATATCTTAAGAGAGAGATGAGAAATGTCTACAAAACTGTGAAGGATAAACATATGCAAGAAAAATAAGCTTGTTCTTTTTTCCAGAAGGCAGAATGTTGATCAATTAGTGAAAGTTATAAGGAAGGGGATTTCAGCTATAGAAAAGCTTTCACAAAATTAGAGTTAACCAACAATGGATCTGACTCCCATGTAAAATAATGAGCTCTCTACCTATTTGAGTAGAGGATGGATGGCCATTCTTCCTAACCCACAGGTGTGTATGTCATCTCTTCATTTATATTTCTGCATGTATATCATACATTTACAATAATTTAATAGCTCCATATTTATATATATATATATATATATATATATATATATATATATCCTATTTCCTTGTCAGCTGTAAATTATAGACAATCCCTATGAATCCTTCCAGCCCTGTGAAGTTTCAAGAGCAGACTGTGGCCTTATGATAAATAAAACTGCCTTAATCCCTTGCCCACTTCCACGAATAATATCAAATTATAGCAATTACTTAGTGCCAAGGATAATGTCAAGAAATTCTTTTGATATTATACTGGAACTTATTTGTCCAATTCTTAAGAAAACATTTGTTTTGTGAATGTCCATCAATTGGAGAATAGCTGAGCAAATTGTAGTTTATGTACAATATGGAACACTATTGTTCTATTAGAAACCAGGAGGGATGGGAATTCAGAGAAGCCTGGAGGGATTTGCTTGAACTGATGCTGAGCGAGATGAGATGAACCAGAAGAACACTGTACATCCTAACAGCAACATGAGGGTGATGATCAATCTTAATGGACTTGCTCATTTCATCAGTGCAACAATCAGGGACAATTTGGAGGTATCTACAAATGGAGAATACAATCTGTATGCGGAGAAAGAATTGTGGAGTATAAACAAAGACCAAAGACTATTACCTTTAATTTATTTTTTAAAAATATCTTATTATATAATTTTGCTATCTCATATTTTATTTTATTTTTCTTTAAGGATGTGATTTCTCTCTCAACACATTCAATTTAGATCAATACATAGCATAGAAACAATGTAAAGACTAACAGACTGACTACTCTGGGGGATGGGGAAGCAAGATTAGGAGAAAAATTGTTAAAATTCAAAAATAAATTAATTTTTGAAATTTTTAAAAAAGAAAATATTTGTTTTGGTCAACAATAAAGTATTGGCCATTAGAATAAAAACTAAGAATCATGAGTTTGGAGGTTCTATCTCTGAGTGAATTCAATTTGACCATTCCTTGGCTACCAGATGTGGTCAATATTGCTTACTTAAATACATGTGCACCTCACTTTGGGCAAATGCTTATTTTTCAATTGACAATAAATCATAACTGGAATCTTATGATTCATCTAACTTACATCACAATTTCAGAGTTACTTTATTTTCTTCATTTTTTTGAACAGCATGTATGGGTAATTTCTTGCATTGAAAAGATCTCAACTTTTGAAGTACCCAGCATAACAGTTCACAGAATTTTGGGACAATGGAGGAGTTTAGTTGTTATAAAGATTTGAGAAAAGATGCATAGTCATCCTGATTATTCTGAGTAAGAATTAAAAGAAAGGTCAGCTTACATTTTTCATGTTTTTGTACTCTAAACAAAAAATGTTTCTAACTGAAGAATTTTTAACTTTGCTACTAGGGCAAAACAAAAGACCTTTTTTTGGATAAGTGAAATCCATAAAATGTAAATATGTAGAATTGCTTTCCTAAATCTTGGATCTCACTCTTATGTTTCAAAATCTGCAGTCCAAGGTGAGTATATTTGCTACTCCAGTATTGATTACAAACTCTCTACACTCTAATCTAGGATATCTTTTCATTGTCTAAACTGAACAAAATAAAATGTAACACCCATAGAGCTCTTTGTTAATGAACTGCTCCTTCAAAAAATCTTAGAATGTAAGCATCTTGAGAAGAGATATTATTTTGGTTTTGCCTTTGTGTCCTCAGGTCTTAACACAGATTCTAGCACACAGTAGACACTTAATAAAGGTTTATAATGTATTATGTATTTTTTTTCTCTCTGTTTTCTTTCTTCCTTTTGGGGATCTGATTCTTCTGTCTCAAATGTTCAATTTCGATCTATGTTTAACATGGTCACAAATGTAAAGCTTATATTGAATTCCTTTATGTATGTCAGGGAGAGGGAGGAGGGAAAGATGGGAGGGAGAATAATTGCAAAACCTTGCAAAACAATGATTGGTTATAACTCCCATTGGGCATAGTTGGAAAAACAAATAAAATATTTATATGTAAAAATAGAATAAATGTTTATTAAACTGACTTGACATTTCGAGATCAGTCCCTGGACCTATATTTCAATCCCTTACAAGTTAACAAAGGCATTATGGGATAATAAATAGTGTTGAATTTCAAGTTATTTAATTTCTCTGAGCCCCAATTTTCTCGTCTATAAAATGGAGATGCAATCTATCTCATAGAATGACTATGCATCCTATATGAGATAATACATTTAAAACAGTCTGTACCATTCACCTATTCCTTGTTGAATATGTCAGAGCTTCAGGGGGTGGATATTTTTGATTAGAAATTTAATAGATGATTAATGAAAAAATCACAATGAATAATTTGCAATAAATCATCTGTCAATATTCCTATTTTAGCAGCATTTCAGTGGTATAAATGTCTAAGCAATTGCCAAGAATTCCTTCTCATACTAACAAAAAAAGGAAGAAAGCCAACCAAATGGTAGGGGAGGACATCAGCCTGGTCAGCTCATAAAATCTTCAACTAAATATACTTCCTAATGTACAATCATCTCAAATAAATATAAATCAGAATTCCTTTCTGAATTGTAATTGAGTAGTACAATGTTAGAATTTATATAATTGTTACTTCAAAGTCTTCAACTAGAATTTACTTGATTAGATTATAGAAACAAGGAGAAAGGGTGATAATTTAAAGATAGATTTGATTTTGCATGATTTTATTACCATCTCTTAAAACAAGACAATTCTTATACATCCACATAATTATAATACACTGTAGAATGTAAGCATTTAATAAATGCTTGTTATTAACTAAAGTTCCTTGATGAATAGTATTAAAAACAGGAGGGGATGGAAGGTAAGGTAATGTGAAAAAATCATAAATGCTATATGGGAGGGCGGCTACGTGGTGCAGTGGATAAAGTACCGGCCCTGGAGTCAAGAGTACCTGGGTTCAAATCCGGTCTCATACACTTAATAATTACCTGGTTATGTGGCCTTGGGCAAGCAACTTAACCCCATTTGCCTTGCAAAAACCTAAAAAAATGGTATATGGGAGTCAATCATGAAATATATTTTGGAACAAGTTCAAACATGTCTAATCTTGTCATATCCTCTTTTAATGGGAACAAGAAAGTAGAAGATAGACATATAGTGAAAATATAATGCTGGGAAAGTGATCCTCCTTCTTTGGTATTTTCTAAAAGATTTTTATTAAAAATAAATAAAATAAGGAAAAAGCAATAAATAAATGAGGTATCAGAGTAGAACTTTAGTGGCACTGATTCTACAGAGAATTTAAAGTCCTAAAGATCTTAAAATTTTGGCTATTTTTTTGCCCCTTAAGATTTTTGTTCTTACCAGTAATTCTGAGTTTTCTTTCCAGGGCAAAAGTTGGATATAATTTTCCTACAAAATTTTAATAGATGGCAATATGTCCCAATTTTTCATGACAAGTTGACCAATTAGGCTATGAATCTGTATTGAGGTTTATTTCCATATTTTTAAGGCACTCACTCTTGGCCTTCTCCCCCTTCTCCCTTTTCATCCTTTTTCCAGAGATTGAGAAGTTAGAGGTTGGAGGATAATGGTCACGATGTAGGGGCACAGGCTAGATGGTCTGGAAAATGTCACTTATCAGAGTGATTCAGAACAGCTGATGATAATAGGGTGCCAAGACCAGGGAATGAGGAGGAATTTGTATGAGACAATTTATCTAAACTAGATAGAAGTGGCATTATAGATAGGATATCCAAAGGAAAAAAGTCCACCTAACAACTGAGGGATATTCAGAATGGAAATTATCATGTAAGAAGATAGTACTAAGGAAAGTACCTAAAGGGTAGGTAAGTTGGAAATTAATGAGTATTCAGTTGGAATTCAAGCCAGGAGTTTATGTATGTGCATATTTATAATGAGGTGGAACGGAGAGATATAAAGCCAAAATCAGGGAGAGCCATCCTCAAAGGTTCAGTTCACAGTAGACTAGGGTTAGGGTCAAGAAAAGGTTTAACACAGTTATAACAAGGGCTTTGCTCAAGGGTGTCAAAATATCAGCATGTAGAGTTTGTTTTCTGAAAAAAAGAGAAGGATTCCTTACACAAAACCCCCCTAACCTCATCCTTCTTGGTATTCTTTCAACTACCCTTCTCAGGATCAGATTTTCAAGAGACTCTTCTTCCAGAGTCCTGCTTTCTTTCACAGCCCCTACAAGGCTAAAGGCGATATACTCCATGGGATAGAACAATACCTTTTAACAACACAATTTTACCCAAGATCTGGTTGACATCTATGTCAAGGCCAAAAACTCCTCCTTTCTCCTATCCCCTCCCCCACTAACAAGCAAAAAAAAATCCCACAAGTTTAATTTCCTTCTAGAACAGTTATGACTAATTAGGGTTCAAAGGATTAGAATCAGACCAAAATTGGATCAGTTAATAAAATAACTTCAAAAAGGACAAATGCAACTTCTTCCACTTTTTGTTCTGGGCAACTTGTATCTGTGAATGTGATTCATGGGGTGGTTAGGAGATTTTGAGCACAGAATCCTTGTTGAAAGCTAGAATAACATGAAAGGATATCCATTACAATGTGACAGGATACACAAAACATCATTCTGTTTTAATGCTAGCACTGCCACTATCAGCTCATTCTCTTGGTAATGTATTTGATCAAACTCAGGTAAGTAATCAGTCTCTGGCTTCAGGAAAATTACATTCTAATTTCAGGAGCCACATACCTGCTGATTGTAGGCTGAAATAAATTTTCCTGTATAAATATGATAAACAATGGTTAAGTTCTCAAACTGTACCAAAGTATACTGTTTATCCAATAACATAGTAAAAAAAAACTGGAATCTCCAATGGTAGCTGAAATTGATATGCTGACTTCAGGATTTAAAAACCATTTTACACAATTGGCATGTGGCTCATACCACAATACTGTGTGAAGAGTGCTACAGGCATTGCTATATCCATTTTTCAGGTGAGGAAGCTTGGGATTAGAGATATTAAGTGACTTGCTCAGTTACAAAACTAGGAAATTTGAGGTGTAGAAGTTGAACTCAGGGATCTCCTGAATCTAAAACTAGAATGATTTCTACTATACCTCATTGCCCTCTCAATGCAATGTATAGCAAAAAAAAATATTTTTTCCATATTAAATCATAGAATCACAGAATGCCACTAAGAGATTTGAGATAATGTGCGATACTCATTTTCCACAAGAGGAAACTCTGATCACAAACTCAGGGTCCTATGCAAATTGGTGGCTTAGGAAGAATTCAAACAACAGGTTTTTGATCCCAATTCCAATGATCTTTTCACTATATCAAAAAGTAAATTTGGGAATAATAACAACAACTTCTTTTTAAACTATAAATCATGGGGCTTCAAGAGAGGCAGATTTAATTAGAGGAGAAAGAAAAGGTAAATAGATACTTTTGTGGAGATTCTCACAAGAATTCAGGAACCTCTGAGGCTTTAGAAGTTGATGACACTAGTTCTTTATTATGTGTATATTCATCTCTAAAGCTCTGTCTTTCTTTATCATTGATACAGATTTTTCATTAACTTTGATCTTATATCAACCATATTGCGAGTCAGGAATAAAAAAATGTGGGAGTTCTTTCTGAAGTTAGAATTGAAAAATAAAAGGGAAGAATTTGGGTTTTTTGCAAAGTCTCCTACCCATACCATCCTCACCTCACTAGTAGGTTTCTTTTTTCCCTTAGCAGTATCAACCCATTGGTACTCCCTACTGGTTTCTGGTTGCCAATATGCCTTTTTGACTAGACCCCCCCCAATATTCCAAATTATCTACAGATAGAAGACCACAGTGTTCCTTTGATCTATTCCCATTTCCTTCTATCTCATTATAACTTCATCACCAACTTCTCAGGGAATTTACCATGAAGCACTAACTTAGGGAGAGTTATTCACAAATGATAGTTAATACATTCTCAGTTTTGAGAAGTCCTTGTAGTTAATTCTATACAAAATTTACCTATTCTCACTGATTCCCTTTTCTTTGTTCTTTATTTAAGACTTGACTTTGCTATTACCTATGCTGACTAAAATTCATTTATGCATGTTGCATAGTAGAACAAACAAGAGATTTGGTCTCAGATAGCCTAGGTTCAAGTCTCAGCTCTACTACTAATTACCAATGGGCAGTCAATTGACTCCTCAGTTTCTTCATTTGTAAAATGAGATCCCTTGAGCATATGATCTCTAAGGTTCCTTCCAGCTTAAATACCTCAATATGACATATCTGAGTCTGAAGCCTTAGCAGAGAAACTCTTCCTACAAACACCCCATCACACTTATCTCAGAAAATACACTCTTCAATGGACTAATTCAAGAAATGTATATTCTAATCATCCACACTTCTATATCTGGGCTCTAAAGTTACTGTCCCTGGAGTTCAAACTTTGGTGCCTCCCTTTAACTTTTCTGGACATCTCTTAAGGGAAAAATTGTCTCATCCACCTCCAGGATGTGAAACCTAGGTCCAGAATATCCATCCTCCACACACAGTGTGCTTCACACCACATATTTCTCTGAATTTTTTTTTCCATTAAGCTCTTTCAGAGGACATGGATTCAGATTCTGCCAGTGATGTGCCACATGACTCTTGGGAAAACCATTTAAATTGTTGAGTTTCTGTTTCTTCAACCTTATAATATGAAGGTTTAGGACCAGATGATCTCTAAAATCCCTTCCAATCCAACATCTATAATCCTATCATCATGCTGAACTTACACTCCCAAGCAAGCCTATTAGGAGAACACTGGAAGAAGCATGAAAAGAAAAGAAAAGAAAAGAAAAGAAAAGAAAAGAAAAGAAAAGAAAAGAAAAGAAAAGAAAAGAAAAGAAAAGAAAAGAAAAGAAAAGAAAAGAAAAGAAAAGAAAAGAAAAGAAAAGAAAAGAAAAGAGAAAAAAAGAAAAAGAAAACTCACTCCAGTTTTAGGGAAAAACCACATGACATCTAGTATGAAATCTAGCATTTATTTGAGCTCCTTCTGTTGTTGAGACTCTATAATGTTAGCTTCTCAGCATAGCAGCATTCTAACAGCCATGAAGTTCACCCCCTCCCTGTCCTGCTCCTACCCAGTGCTTTCAGCCTTTTATTAAAAAGTCATAGATTCAATGCTTCTAAGTAGTCAAAAACTCAGAGGTTAATGAGGCATCTCATTCATATTTCATGATTGCTATTTGCCCTTTTGTACCCTTGGGACTCACCAGGTAGCATTCCAGTCAATACAATAATCTCAAAAAGCACAAGACAATTAGAAGATACCAGAAATAATCCATATACTTTTACTATGTTTAAAATAAACCCACTGAGTTAATAACTGATAAGCATAGGTCAATGACCCACTAGCATTCACCTTTCTTTTTTCAAAATAAATAAATTTCCAAATTTTGAAAAGAAACAAAATATGTAGATTTCAGTTTTCTAGTTGTTTCCTCCCCCATAAGCCTATCATAAAATAATGTTTATTCTAATATCTAGCTATTGAGGAATTCATTCTATTTGTGTACTTTGTGTTCAGATTCCATGATATTCATATAAACATGCTAGAGAAATATCAGATGAAAATGACAAAATTCCTGTACTAAAAGTTTAAAGTCTATGATTTTCACTGTTCATCCTATATACATCTTCAAAACTTGATAATTTTTTCCCACTACGTTAGAACATATTGTTTGTATATTATGTTCTCACCTAAAGTACTTGTTATCCTCTTTTATCATTTACTATTCATCTATTAGCCAGAAGTACAAAAGCATTGGAATTTCAGTAGTATCATGAAAAGGGAATAACTGTCAAGAATTCTATCTAGTGGAAAAAGGAGCAGATATTTAAATCAACTTTGACCTGCTTTCAGTGTTAATATACCCCTGTTCAGATAAACTCACCATTCTAAGAGAGTCATAGTACATAGTTAGATAACTAATTGTGGTCCCTCATGCCCAAGGTCAAGTTCTACTGGATTCTCCTTCCCTGGGGGCTCTAATTTCCCATACAAATCTTACAGAGAGCTCAAAACCACATCAGACTTGCATAAATGATAGATTGTTATATTCATCATGATAACCAATCCTTGAATTGCTGCATAGAGGAGACAATAAGACTCAGACTCCCACACGTAGTCCCTTTGCTTCTCAACTTAATGCAGGTCCAGGAACCACTCACCTCTGAACTCTCAATGCTCACTCACAGTTATAACTTGAACCTCTAGTATTAACTCATTCAGGATTTTCATTGATTGCAGTCAGGGTCCAAGTTTCAAATCCATTTGCCTCCCTTGATATTGAATGCTCTATTTTCAAACATTCAGACTCCAGGAAACTCAGACTTATGCCATTCAGATATAATATTTTATAGAACTCCTTCCTCTATCTCCCAGATTGTGTAAGTCTGTATTAGTTACATAGACTTGAGCAGAGTATTGTGGATTGAAAGTGGCATTTTATGGGAAAACCCAAACTTCTGAAGATCTCTAAAACATACCCTCTTCCACTGACATTGTCTCATTCTCTCCTAATTGAATCAATTACTCTATCAATAATATTTAATGTTCATCCATATTAAGCTTCTGAAATTCTCTACAATCCATTATCTATCTATTATTATTGTTTCAGTCATGTCTACCCTTTTTATGGTTTTCTTGGGAAAGGTACTGGAGTGGTGAGCCATTTCTTTCTCTCCAGTTCATTTTACATATGAGGAAACTGAGGCAAAGAGGATTTAGTGACTTGTCCAGGGTCACACAGTTAAGTAAATGTCTGAGGCTGGATTTGAATTAAGGAAGATGAGCCTTCCTTCAGGTTTGGCACTCTTATCTACTGTGCCACCTAGCTACCAACTCTATCATAAATACTCAGAAGCCAAATGATTGCCTTGCTTTCAAGATGGTTTTCTCCAGAAACAAATAATCATCACTGACTTACTTCATATAAATGTTCATTCTTTGTCTATACTCCTTCATTCTCCTAACAGTTTGGTTCATAATACTCTGAGATAACCCTCCACCACCAAATAATGCCTCAACATATACCTTGCAACATATCATAAGCCAAGTCAATTGAATAGACTTTGATAAATAACTGCATTTCCGGGCAATTGAGTCCATACATTATTCTATAATTTAGAATACTTGGGACTAGCACAGAAAATGAATAACTAAATGGGAATGGGGGAGGGAGGTAGATGAGATCCATGATAGATACTTTTTAAAACTTTCCATTTAAAGGGGGGAAAGAAAGTAGCTTTGGACTCCTCTATGAATTTACTACTTGAACACTGTTAGAATTTAGCAAGTATGCTTTTCTGAACTCTTCATGCACATTAAAATGCCCTCTCCAGTGACTTTCAAAGTCTCTTTGAGAGGAAGCAAACTTTGCCCCTTTGATCCTTTTTCTTCCTCAGCTATTAAACTCTTCTCATGATCTAAAAGTTGGTGAAGGTCAAGACTCAGTCATGCCTTTGGCTGGACAAGTCGAAGTCCAGAACTATGAAGGCTCTATTGAATGCTGGTCTTAGTTCACGTTGCTTCTAACTTGGGCTTTTCAGAGTCTGATATTGATTTCCTTCTACAAAGGGATAAATCCTTTCATGTTGTAATTCCGTAAGCATTGCAGAGGTTCTGGGAGAAGGGTAGCAAGGGGTGAGTGTAGAATTTTCATCTGATTAAACAATTTCAGCTCTCAAATAAATTGTTCCCTTAGCTCTTAATGTCAGTTTGGCAGGGACTAAATCATTTCCCCCCACCATTAAATCTGGTATGGCAGGTATATATTAATTTTGGTGTGTTTCGGTGACACCTGTCATGGAAGCTATATGGATAGGTGAATGGAAATTATTAGATGATTTGATATTTTTCATTAATGAGAAATGGATTAGACACTTAATAAATTTAAGTGATTTCTTATTTTACTCTAACTTCATAGTAACAGGCAGCTATATATAATGGTGAAGAACAATTTAGGTAAGCAAGTATTAAAAATAAGCATGCATAATTCGATTGCTGTTCAGCTGTTTTTCAAGGTGTTGTGCGAGGGTTTTTTTTTTCTTTTCTGGTTTACCTACCTCATGAGAGCTTTATGAGGATTACTACCTATCTGGCAATTAAGTTTTGCAAAGAGACTTGGAGACCTCAGAGGAAAAAGACTTTTTAAATGCATAATGGTAATAATTTCCCTAACAGAATGGAATGTGCCAACTCTATGGAGTAAAATAACATGCTAAATCTTTTCTCCAAAAGAAAACATTTTTCAAAATGTATTCCTATGCCAAAAAATGGTAATATGAGACAATGGTCATTGTTATATAGAGAATCATGGAATTAAAAAATGTATCAGCTGTGAGGAAACTTAGAGAACACCTGATCATTATCATTCAAATGATGAAACAAACAAAACTTAAATGACTTACTCAAGGCACTACTGATGTGCTAGTTAAGATATTTTTTTATCTTCCCAGTGTTGTTATTGTTAAGATTTATTTTATATTCCCACTTGTTCTTGGGCATTAGTCATGCCCAACTCTTCATTACCTTGTTCATGGCAAAGATACTGAAAGTAGTTGATATCACCTTCTCCAGTTCATTTCACTGATAAAGAAATGAAGGCAAACAAGGTCAAGTGACTTGCCCACAATCACACAGTTAGTAGGTGTTTGAGGTTAGATTTGAGCTCATGAAGACAAGTCTTTCCAATTCCAAGCTCAAAGCTCTGTCCACTGTACCACCTAGCTGCCCATGTATCCCCAGTGCTTTGACACATAATAGATGTCTAATAAGGCTTACTGATTAAGTGATTTCTGATAGAGGATTTGTGTCAACATAGAGAATGCTTTCTCAGTAATGGGAAAATGCAATGATGAATGTTCAATTCTAGAACTGATTTCTATTTCTTGTAGAGAAGGGAGAAGGGGACAATATGTAATAACGATGAGTAAATGTAATTATAGCACTGTAGGATCATAGAATCATGGAATTTAGAGTTTAAAGGGACTTGAAAATTGTTTACATCAACTCATCTCCCATATTTTAATAACCCAGTTCAATTCACCAACACTTACTAAGATCAGATGCTGGGTGGCACAGAGGGCATGGCACCAATTTGGAGAAAGGAATATCACCAACAAGCATCTTATATCTTTTTTTTCCAAATAATTGAGATAAAATTAGGGAAATTTACGAAATTTAAATCTTGATCTCTTACTATATGACGGTTGATAATTTTTTTAAAAAGATACAATCATTATTTCTCTTATTCAACTTTATACTTTTATTTGTATAGGATTTATTTGCAAAGAACCTTCACATATAACCATATAAACCTGAGAGATAAAAAGAACAATATTTTTATCCCTATTTAAAAGATAAAATGACTGAGGTTTACCCAGATAAGTGATTTGCTCAAAGTAATATGGTTATTAACTGAAGAAAAAATCTTCTATTTAAGGTTTTCTATTAAAAATTCTGTACTTTAAGTATCATTTCCCCAAGAAAGAAACTTAAGATGGCCCTGAAAATGCATAGGATATCCTAAAATTCTCATAGGATACCTTATTAGCATTCTACCTCAAATATTATGGGTTCTATTTAATTCATGTTTTGAAATACTATGACTATTTTTACTTAATGAAATCCCTAACCACTTTTTGTTTTTCTCCATTAAATACTCATTTCTTCCTAAATCTTATAGTGCTTTAGAAAATGGCATTTAGTTGCAAAAACCTACTTTCAATTATTCTTTTTTCATAGTTTTTAGTGGGAAAACCTAGTTACAATTATTCTTTTCTTCATGGTGCTTAGTGAGGAAAACAAATTTATAATTCTTTTTTCCATTTTGTTATTCTGAATTTTTTTGCATTTTTGATTCAGCACTTATATACATAATCATATCATATTATATCATACATACATAATCATTTATCTGGGTAAACCTCAGTCATTTTATCTTTTAAATAGGGATAAAAATATTGTTCTTTTTATCTCTCAGGTTTATATGGTTATATGTGAAGGTTCTTTGCATGCCATCTATTGATTTTTTTTAAATGTCTTTTTCTATGCACTCATGACATAATCTATTTTTATTCAAGGCAGAATGTGAGGAAAAGATTCTGAATCTAATAAAAAAAAACCTAAAAAATATTAATCCAGATGGAAAATAGTAAACAGTTTTTATCAGTTAAGTATGAACTTGTTAGAAAAAAGCAAGGAAACTATTGTCCTTGTTTGTCATTTCTTGTCGAACAAGACCAATAAAATCATGGAGTGATGTCTTGACTTGAGCATGAACTGGATTTAAGTGGGGCAGTTTTTAATAGTCATCAGTCTTACTCTCTCTCTTCCTTAGTCATCTAAGTCCAGTGGCAAGACAAAGTCATGATGATTGAATATGGTTAGGATGCAGTGGATGTCCTTGGTATCTAAAATGTCTGACCAAGTTCTAACCACTCCACTGTAATTGTTTCAGCTGCCTTCATTGGAATAAGTTGTTCCCATCTGCCCATATATATGGCCCATATATATGCCCACTAGGGTAAGCCTTGACAGAAGATTTTCATACTCAGGTCTAAATGACTTCAGAGTCAGTATCTATCCACTGTATCTCCTAACTGCTTTACCAGTTTGTATTTCTTATAATTTCATCTCCTCTGCTTTGTTGAATGAAACTGTTTTTCTTTTGTATAATAAAAGAATAAAAGGATGTACAGTAAAATAAGAGAATGAATACGTCCCTTTTGTAGCCCTGACAACTCAAAAATTGCCATATAAGATTAGTTTTGGTACATTTAAGAGTATTTAAACCCATAAAATTATTTTAAACCAGTCAAGAATTTTAGTATACAACTTATTTCTTTGACTGTAACAAAACAACAACAACAAAGGCCTATTGATATATTGGATAAAATAGGAAATTGGAAACAGAACAAGTGAATTCTTGCTATTCAGCCACTGACTAACTGGGAAAGTCACTGACCCTTTGCAGACCTCAATATTCATACTCTTTTTCTTATTGCTCAATTAAAATTTCTTTAAAGGAATAATTAGGAATATTATATTTCCAAATATGCTAAAATTATTATCCTAAAACAAAACAACAAAAAAGATAACTTTCTTAAAATGTAATTTGAAAAAACAAAAAAATAAAAAATATTTAAAAATTTTTTAAAGTGTAATTTTAGAGTTGTAAATAACTAGAGCAATATAGTCTTGTTAGGTGCACATGAGAAAACTGAGACCTAGGAAACATTTGATTTAATCCAAGTCACACAACTGTTTAGTGGCATGTATTCTACACACTCGTGTTGAAGAACATCAAATGATTGAATGTCATACCCCCTATGCAATCTCATGAACACAGCAGGTAAAAGAATAACCACTGTCCCAATTGTATATACATATAGGTATAATTTAATAATTTTCCATATAGTATTTAACCTGTTTTGTGGCAGCAATTCACTGTAAACTCATGTTGAATTTGTTGACTACTAGCATCCTAGGATCTTTCCCTCAGTGATGATTACTAACCAGCAATTTTCTGTTTTATGCTATATTTTTTTCATCAGATTCTGCCTTTTCCCTCACGAATTAACTTGCATTTATCTTGATTAAACCTCACCCTATTGATTGCTGTCCCTTTCTCTAACATCTCAGGATCTTGCTATATATTAATTCTGTTTTCAATGGTATTAACTTTCTCTCCAGGCGCCTTATAACATTTAGGAAAGTTTTCAAGTCTGCCAACATGGAATAACATCCTTTTCAATTTCTGTTCATTCTCTTCGATTCTCAGCAGACCACAATAGAATATGTGTCTTACACATTTCATCAGGCTATGAGGCATTATTTTTTACTTATTTATAGTTTCAGAATTTTTCTCATCATAGCATCCTTCCCATCTCCTAATAGAAATATGAATTCAGGTTTGGACATTTAAAAAATTTGGCCTATATATGAATTAGTTTGCTTGTAACAAGGATTTTTTTAATGCTTCCTCACTTGGCAGGGAGTCAGGGAAGAGAGAAAAGGAAATAAAATTTGTAAATAAAGTAAAATTTAACTTTAAAATATTTACCTTATCTTTCTAAGGAAAAAAAACACAGATTATCATGGAGATCCAAGATTGCCTTCCTCTAGCGAGTCTTTGGTATCACCCCAAAATAGCAACAATACTTAGCTCATTATTTACCCTAAATCAGATTTTACTCTAATGGAAGGGGGGTTTTTTTAAGTTTTTTGTTTTTTTTTTTTTGCAAGGCAATGGGGTTAAGTAGCTTACCCAAGGCCACACAGGTAATTATTAAGTGTCTGAGATCGGATTTGAACTCGGGTATTCCTGACTCCAGGGCCAGCGCTCTGTGCCACTGTCCACTGTGCCACCAGCCGCCCCCATCTGATGAAATGTTTTAATATAATTTGTGTTTAGATTTCCACAGAAGTCAGTAACAGGATGCCTAGTTCCCATGCAAGCACTAAAAATAGTAGATGATAGATAGGTAGACAGACAGAAAGATAATCCTCTATACATGACATCTCTGATATCAGTCTTAGTTGTGGGAGGGAGAGAAAGGGGAGGGAGAGCAGGACTGGAAATCAAAAGATGTAAAGGACTTGAAAAAGCCGGAAAATACATAAAGGGACTCTCAGAAAGTCACAATACACAGAATTCTTTTTCTCCTCCCTATCAACAATTGGTCTATTTCCCAGAATCCTAGAATCTTCCAGGCTGTGAGTTTTCTTGTATCTCAACAATAATTGAGTCACAAAAGTAACAAAGAGCAAAGTCAGTGATTTTTTGATCCCACAGATTGTGACTTTAGCACCTTACTGATCCTCTGGCTGTAGGAGCCACTGGAGTGATTCTTTTCTCACTAGAACATGTATGATGTTCAGGAAATGTGTTTGTTTTTTACTTGTTTGTTTAGAGTATAATTAAACTAATGGAGGAAGACAGTAATTCTAAGGATAAAAGGTTGGGAGGAAGGAACATTCCAAGCATAGGGGGAAAAAATCAGCTCAGTATTTATTTATAGGAAGTAAACTGATTTGTTGAAATAAGAACAAGGAAGTCATCTGGCTGAATAGTAAAGCCTAGGGAGGGGACCAGACAGCAAGGTTATTATAAGATTGGAAAGAACTCCTATTGAAAAACAAAGTGTGAATGGGCTTTGATCCAAAAGTAAAAGGGAGCCCTAAAGCATATTGAGTAATGAGGTATTATGACCAAGCCTATAATTTGGTATGATGTTTGTCCTTCATTCCCAAAGAAGACAATTATATTAAGGAGGTGATGCCATGACAAGCACATGAATTAGATTTGAGTGAGGGGCTGCTGTGCTAAGACAACAGCCTCACTTTCTCCTCCAGAGCCATCTGGTTCCAGTAGCCAGATCTGAATCAGGATGACTGATCACGACTCTGGATGCAGGTCAATCAGAGTTAAGTGACTTGCTCAAGGTCGCACAGCTAGTAAGAGTCAAGTCTCTGCGGTTGGATTTGAACTCAGGTCCTCCCAACTCCAAGGCTGGTGCTCTAACCACAGAACCACTTTAGATGCCCATAATTTAGGCTATTTGGCTGGTAACTTATATGCTCCACGGACATTCTCATTATGCAAAAAGAACATTAGGAATGTTTCCAGCATGTTCAGTGAATGGAAGGACATGAACAAGATTTGCAAAAACAAATATGGACAATATCACTTTCAGTCAGCATCATTGGAGAGAAGCTCAAATGACTGAACTCACCAGATCCATTGGAATATAAATGTATGCATATACTCAGATCCTGGATCTTACTCCTAATATTAATAATCATAATACTGAGTCAGATAAGTGGATAGACCAGTGGTCCTAGAGTCAGAAAGAGAGGAGTTCAAATTTGGACTTAGGCACTTACTATATGTGACCCTGGGAAAGTCACAACTTCCCTGCCTCAATTTCCTCTACCATAAAATGGGAATAATAATAGCATCCTTCTCCAAGAGTCATTGAGTATGAAATGAAGCAATATTTGTAAAGCACTTAGCACAGTGCCAGTACACAGTCAAAAGGTGCTTAGCAAATCCCCCTCCTCTTCAGGAATGATGCTTGTTGGATTCAAACACAAACACCGGGGAACTCTTATTTTACTTTTCCCTACTATTTCAACTTTTTCTGACTATGAATCTGGTTTTCCGAGATGTTGGAGGCTTTGATGCAGCAGAAACTGAGAGGGGGAGTAGTTGGACTGCCTGTAGTTAGGTGTCAATGACAGCTAGATAAAGGTCAAGGAAAAGAAGAATCAGATTGAGCGAGTGGGATGAGATGTGACCAAACAGATCTTGATACCAAGGATGATAAAGGGGGAATAAGTGTTAAGGGAGGAGGAGAGGATAAAGGATACTTGCATAGGTAACTTAATAGTCCCTTTGCCCCGGCACTCTCCTCAAAAACCTAAAAATAACTGAAACTGATTTAGGTATATTATTTTCAAAATCAGTTTTATAATTTAATACTATTTCAGAATTTAGGAACAAGAAGACGGTTCCTGATCTTCCCTCTCAAAAAAATAAAGCCTTCTCTATCATCTTGCTAATGTTTGACATTCTATTAATAGGAGACAGAGTGTTTCATTCCACAGTCAAAGATAGCTGATGCAAATAGATTGGGAAAGTTAGGAAGTAGGTGTGAAAAAAACTTCAATCAGAGTGTAAATGATAGAGTCAGAGACTTTCCTAGTTTTGAGGCAATTAGAATCACAAAAACAGCAGGTGCTAAAAGATGGGGATGGACATTTCTCTGAAGGAGAAAAGGGAACAGAAAGTGAAGTCTGGGAATTCCTAAATCTGGAAAATTGTTCTTCCTACCCTTCTGTCGTAGACAAATATCTGAAGCTACAACCTTAAAGATCAGTTAGTTCAAATCTTTATTTATTATAAGAGCAAACTGAAGCTTGGGAGATGAATTACCTTGTCTAGAGTCATCCAGTTATTAACCAGGTACTATCCAATATTAAAACCAAGACCCTATTGAGATTTAAATTCAATATTCTTCCAACATGGAGATAGCAGAGAATGATGAAAAAAGCACTAGTCCAGAGGCTGAAGGACCTTTACTGAAATGTCATTTCTAATATTTATAACCTATGTGAACATGGGCAACCTTCATAAACTCAGTTTCCTTATCTTTAAAATGGGAGTAATAATACTTTATACTGCCTTCCTTACAAGATTGTTGTTAGAAAATCAACTATTACTATTATTTTTACTATTACTATAGTTTTTTCCATGACCTGGGGAGAACATAGAGGGGTAGATTTTGAGTCAAAAGATATACTCATATTCTAATTTTACTGTTTATAATAAACTACATGAATTTGGGGAAAGGATCTAAATTATGGCATGACTTCAGTTTCTCCATCTTTAAAATTAAAGGGTTGCACTGGGTGATCTCTAAGACTCCTCGCATTTCTAAATCCCACTAACTCTTATGTATTTAAATATTAGAAGTACAGACATCTTCCTACTTCCTCCCTTTCCTCAAAATGGCATTATTAAGGGGACTCAATTCTATCATCTCTACTTTCAGAATGACAAGAGGTTATAACAAATAATCAGATATATTATTTCATACTAATAGGTCATTCATACCAATTTTTCAGTTCATTTTACAAGTACCTTACTGAATACCTACTGTGCTTAACACTAAGTTAAGGTGTTTCAACAAGTAATGTTAAGTGCCTACTAGATATACATACATACATACATACATAGAGGCAAACAGATGTGTGTATGTAGGGTATATATATATGTGTATATATATAGAGAGAGAGAGAGCATTTATATATATAAACATGTATATGTCTATAGTATGTATATGTATATGTAGGATATATGCATATATATAGGCTATGCATACATATGCAAACACTTATTAATTTCCAAAACATTCTTCTACATTTTTTCATTGGATCTTCACAACCATTTAATGAGGTTAGTATCCCTTTCTTCTGGACAAAGAAAATAAGGGTCAGAAAGGCTTACATTTATCCAATGTCCTAGAGTCACAGAATGTTAAATCTAGAGAGGACCTTATGCATCATTTAGTCTGACACTCCATTTGACAACTGAGCATTGACATGACTTATCTACCCATGGTCACACAGCTAGGTGATATAATATAAACTTCAGTCTTAGGGCTCCTGATTTTCAGGAGCCATACAATACTATGACTCCTCCTATTCAGCAACAGAGCCAGAACATTAAAACAAGTTCACCTGGGCTCTAGATCTTTGGATAAGAACATGATATAAGAAGACCAAAACATAATAATGCCTGCATGTGGGTGAAATATATAGGTATGAAGAAGGACCCTTAAGAATGTGTCAAACTAAGGAAATTTAGACTCAGAGGCAAGCCAGGCTGGAAGATGATTTTAGTTAGTGGCACTTTTTAGTACTACTCAAACAGAAGCTACAAAATAGTCCATGAAAAAAGACTAGTTCTACATCTCTGTACCCTAAATCAGACTGAAAGTAGCAAAATTTTTGGTCAGTTTGGTTTGCCTATATATCTCACCCAGGTAAGATCAAATGCATAGAATGGACCTGTAAGTATTATCCTGATTATGATACCCAAGGGAAGCATTTCACTTTTGCTCTGAGTAATCCAGTTTTTTTTAGCAAGTTGGAATTTGAATTGCAAAATCTATGCATGTGTACACAGGCAAGTACTATCCCCTGCAGATGGAAGAAGCAAAAAAAAAGTACTCAATTTATAGTCAAGTGTTATAATGCACTAGGCAATCATAGCTTCCCTGGAAGGAAAGCAGGGACTTGACACAGAAAGCTAGACTTTTTTATGATTAGTATCATGTTCTTGTTAATGAATCCACTGATGATCATTTTGTTGGACAGTAAACATTTGATTTTGATTTTCCTTTGCAATTCCCTGTTTTTTCATCTCATTTTTGCTTTTGTTCAATCAATCATAAAATCTGACTATTACAAGATTGTAGGAGGTTCTAAGGATGAACTAATCCAGATCACCCTCTCATAAAGAGAGACTGACCAGGAATGGAGAGGCTAAGAGATTTGCCTAAGGTCATTCAACTACATGGACCCAGAGTCAGAAAAGTTGGAAGGACTTCAGAGACCATCTGGTCCAACTTAAAACCAAATAAAAATCTGTTCAAAGCTAGATCCCAAAGAGATCATAAAAAAGGAAAAAAGACCCACAAGTACAAGAATATTTAAAGCAGTTTTTGTGGTGGCAAAGAATTGGAAATTGAGGGGCTGCCCATCAATTGAGAAATGGCTGAACAAACTGTGTTATATGAATGTGTTTGAATACTATTGTTCTGTAAGAAATCATGGGCAGACAGATTTCAGAAAAACCTGGAAAGATTTTCATGAGCTAATGCTAAATGAAGTCAGCAGAACCAGGAGATCATTGTACACAATAATAGCAACATTGTGTGATGATCAATTATGATAGACTTAGCTCTTTTCTCAACAATAAGTAATCAAAGGCAATTCCAAAAGACTTGTGATGCCATCCATCCACATCCAGAGAAAGAACTATGAAGACCGAATACAGATCAAAGCATACTATTTTCACTTTTTTAAAATTTGTTGTAAATTTTTTATTTCCCAATTTTTTTTTGCTTTTCTTTGATTTTTTTCCACAATATGACTAATGGGGGGATATGTTTAACATGATTGTATATATAAACCCTCAATGAGATTAATCACAGTCACAGGAAGGGGAGGGAAGGGAGAAAGGGAGAAAAATGTAGAACTCCAATTCTTACAAAAAATGAATGCTAAAAACTACCTTTTCATGTAATTAGAAAAAAATAAAATTTAAATTTTAAAAAATCTACTCAATGACCAAAGTCAGATCATTCAACCTTTCCTTGATGACCTTCAATGAGGAAGAAGTCACCATGTCCTGAGGCAATCTATTCCACTTTTGGAGCATAATTATTAAGAATAATACTAAGTTCATTATTTTAATAGCAAGTTTAAATTGTTATTATAACATTAAATTCCAATAAATTAGTGTAAAGCTAAGATTACAATCCATATTTCTGGAATTATAGCCCTCTGTCCCATATTACCATGTCACTTAATGTACCTTAATATAAACTAGTTCCCACTTTTACTTGTTTTTTAAGACCACAGTCCAATAACTATGCATAGAGTGGTTGCCTGAACAGTAATGTTTCCCATCAACTGCAGATTGGTACAGTAGCTAGGCAGAAGATACAGTAGATGGAGCATTGGACTTGAATACAGAAAAACCTGAGTTCAAAAGCCAGCCTTAGACACTTACTATATATGTGACCCTAGGCAAATCCCTAACTTCTATTTGCCTCAGTTTCTTCATTTATAAAATGATGGTAAGAACAGCCCTTATCTTCCAGGCTTGTTGTGAGGATCAAATGAGATAAGATTTGCAAAATGCTTAGCCAAATATCTGGCACATAATGCTATATAAATGTTTATTCCATTTCCTTCTCCCCCTCTCTTTGAATTATAATATAATGCTTCCTGTGTGTATTTTCTTAGACAATGTGAAAATTAGAAATAATATATAACTGTAAAGTTAAACCCTAAAAAAGTTCATTTATAGATTAAGTTTAGGAGGTTTCCAAATCACACAAAGCAGAGTATCTCAATTACCTGATTTTTAGAGTCTCTCTCTTAACTGAATACTGATGGATGTGGGTCTTACTATTCAGTTACAATCAGTAAACATTTATTAATATAACCAATACTTTTGCTGGGTTCTGGGGATAAAAAAGTAGTACAGATCTACTCCAAAGATCTTTTATTCTACTAAAAGTATGCTACACATTTCCAGCAAAATAAATATTGGATATATATATATATATATATATATATATATATATATATATATAATATACATTTCCAGAGTGGGTACTAACAACCAAGGGAATTAGGAGATATCCTCTTCAAAGACATAGTATTTAAGCTGAGCCTGGAAGAGAGCAAAGGGTTAAAAGAAATAAAGATGGGTAATAACCCTTCCTCTCCTTGCCTAAGTCTATGCAAGAAACATTTGGTTAGTACTGCATGCTAGGTGTTTTGGAAGGAAATGAAGTCTACTCTGTATATAGTTTTAATACTTCCATGTTTTGTATCCTTTGCTCATATGAGAAATATAGAGTCAAATGTTTTGCTTTAAGAAGGAGAGTTGAGGGGCGGCTAGGTGGCGCAGTGGATGGAGCACCAGCCCTGGAGTCAGGAGTACCTGAGTTCAAATGAGGCCTCAGACCCTTAATAATTACCTAGCTGTATGGCCTTAGGGAAGCCACTTAACCCCATTTGCCTTGAAAAAATTCTTTAAAAAATAAAAAAAAGAGTGTTGAAAAGTCTCCATAACAAAAGTTTCACAAATCCAATGAAAAGCTAGACTAAAGTTCATTAGTAAGAAATCACAGATAGGATGCTTCAAAGACAAAATAACTATCACATAGTCCCTTCCAACTCTGGAATTCGGGAATTCTATAAGTCTGTGACATGAAGATTCATACTAGACTTTCATTAGAAACTGATTAAAAACCTAACAATGCATGGTGATGACAAAGTTTAAAAAGAAAAAAACACTAAAATGGGTATGATTGATTGTACCCTTATTTACTCACATATTTTCCCCCACTGGATATTATTCTCCAACCTTCCTCCTTGTTCTATCTTCCCCACACCCTATTTTAAAAAGGAAATAATGAATTTGTTTTTCTTTACATTACTTCTCTCTCCAGCTGACTGTGTCAGTTGTGTCAGAGAACCAAAGAATCTCTGAAGGCTGAATTAAAGAATCTAAAGTGATATGAATGACCTTGTTTACTAAGAGTAAGATCCCTATGGAAGTATCAGCAGTAGCTGACTTCTAGGGGAAAAATTCTTCAGAGTCTTTTCACAAAAGAAGACTGATAATTGAGTCACCTGCTAAAAGGTCCAGAAATACCAGGACCTGTTATGATCCTGCCATAGTAATATGGCAGTTAGGAGGAATTAATTAAAATGATTCTTTTCCTGTACTCACCATGGTTTTATACTTGGGAGACTAGAAGAACAATGGCACCATTCATAGGAACAGACTAGTAGAAAAGGAAACTTGGTTTGCAAGAAATGAAGAGTTCAATTTTGACATATTTGGGGTTTTCTGGAGGAAATTCAAGTTGAAATGTTCAGAATGAATTTGGAAAGGCTGGGAGAGAGCTCGGGTCAAAAGATATATGAATGTCTTAGAAGCTAAGAGATGAATGAAATTCAAGAAAACAAGAGTTCCCAGTAGTGTCACGTGGTGTCAAAAGGAAAAGAAAAATGAGGAATTAGAAAAAAAGCTACTGAAAATTCAAGTTGATTTGTTAGTTGACAAATTAAGATCATTGATGACCTTTGAGAGTTCTGATGCACTGGGAAGGAGCAGATTTTAGTCCATTAATAAGAGCAAACTGTTGAGGAAGCAAAGGTAATATTTAAGAATTGGCCATTTCAGAAAATGTTTAGTTTTTGGAATAAGAGAAATAAGAAATAATTAAAGGAGGCAGCAAGGCCAAATGAAAGAAGAGATCTGTCAGTTTTAATAAAAAAGAAGAGAAGGAACCAGAGGAGAGGAAGTTAAAGTGAAGGGAGCAATTGAAATAGTGGGATCTCAGAATGGAGAATGTGGAATTAAGGAAACCATACAGAGTTAGAAGGAAGGACAATATTTTTTTCTGATAAGGGAAGGATGAAGTAATAGTGCAGGCATTATTTAACCAAAGCTATCCTTCAGAGGGATAATTCAAAGGAAAGCAGAATTTCTAAAGGGTTGTATTCTTCTAGGAGTCTCATTGCTAAAGGGACCAGGGTTTGAAAAAGGAATACTGCGCATGAGTTCAAGTAAGCATTCAGAGAGGGAATACACATAGAAACATAAGTGTGTGTGTATTCATATAAATATATAAATACTTAAATAATTATATCTACATGTGTATATATATATATACATATATATATATATACTGAAATCAAAGGTAGGAGAGTGGAATATAATAATTTATGTATGTAATGATTTATTTATTTATTATTCATGCATTTTTGAATGAATACTTGAGATATTATTTGTTTTCTCTGTTGGTAATGATGGATTATGTTTAAGATCTAAAAGTGCCACCATTGTGATTACTGCTTTTGTGTAAATAGAAGCCTAGCAATGGATTCTAAGAGCTATAGAACTGAGTAAGGAGAGTTGACTCCCCTACAATAGTTAATCTTATGACCCTTGGAGAATTTGAATGTAATCATGTGATGGTGATTCTTCTTTGGAAACCTAGAACACTTCGTGTGAAAATACAGCTGAAAAGGTCAATTCAGTGTCTATATCCTGGGTGAGAATTGTGAGGTACTATAGTAGAAGTAGCCAAACCATGCAGACATTAGACTTATTTACAAATAATTATTATGTATTAAAAGTAATACAAATGATTAAATATTTATCAGTTTACCTTTTATAGATTTCATCAGTTTATAATATACTAAACATATATGCTCAACTTTCATAGTTCATTGCTTATAAAGTTTAGAAGTCCATTCATTTTTTAAAAAGAACATTTCATTGTACAAATTGTTCACATAGAAAAGAAACTCAATTTCCATAACTCTGACTATATGTCAAATTGAACTGACTTCATAAATACTTAAGAAAATAATTCTCATTTTTTTAATCTAGGGAACTGCAGGATAGGACTTTAGAAATAATATACTACAAAATGATAACACAACTTATTATTCCAGCATCTTAAAATTGGAGAAAATGAGATGAAGGTAATATCTAATAATGTAATTTTGTATTTATCCTGAATTCTTTTTAAAATAATACTAAAAAATGAGTGCATGCAATTTTATTTTTTTCTTTGCAAAGTACTTGTTCAGAGAATTGCACTCTCTCCAAGAAAATGATTTAGAAGGGAATAAATTTATTGCTTAAAATCAAGTCTGATTTTTTTTAACCCTGGGACAGCAGTCTTTGCTATTACTACTCAAGGGCTAAAGGCACTGCCTTGTGACTCTAATCTCAGAAACCTTGACCTTCTACTAGTTAGTGGTTCTCAATATTGTTTGTTTAATCTTGAGGAAAACAAAATTGCTTTGCTATAGAAGATGAGAAAATATGAAGATCAAACTCTTCACAAGTTAATAACATAATAGAGACTTATCTGCTCCACAGTATGTTCAATGCTACCCAATGAGGAAGACAATTTTTCCATGTTTCCTTGATTCTAGATACCTCCTCTTTGTGTGTGTGTGTGTGTGTGTGTGTGTGTATGTGTGCTATACTTAGAAACCTCTATATCAGCTTTTTCTTAAAATTCTGTTTATCCCCCCCCACCCCGGTCTAGGCTATGATTCTTCCTTTTTGCAATCTTAGAAGCTTTATATCTATCTTGGTTTCACTCTCCTATTCTATAAACTAAGCTCTTAGCTTAATTCTTCTAGCATTCAATCCACTAATTGTCCTTTGGAGTACAGTTTCTATTCCTAGTTCAGGATCTTTATCCTTGTAAGCCCTAGACCTACTCCGCTTCTCATTCAGGCACCCAACAGAAAACCAGGTTCTACCCAGCAAGACTATCTTGCCAACTGCCCTCACATTATCTGTTTTTCTCCAATAGCTCTCAAGACCCAGATCTCTAAAGTCAAAGATTCTAAACACACAAATATACATACACACACATACACATATATTCACATATATACATATTTCTGAGTATGAGCTCAAGTGCTCATTCAAAGACAATATACACACATATATACATGCATGTATGTATAGATACATATAGATAGCTATACTGATATATATATAGCCATACTGATACATATACTAAATTCAGTGGTAGAAGACTAGAGCATAATACAATCCCAATTTATGTATGCATTTTGATTAATGTATTATTAATGTATTTGTTTGAATTAATACTTGTGATATTATTTCTTTGCTTTATTAGTAGTGATTGATACAGTGAATGACGCTTTGTATAAATAGGTCATCAGTGAGTCCTAAAAAATCAAGTGATGAGTAAGAGGAGTTGGACTTCCCTATAACAGCAATACTTCTAGGACCCTTGGAGAATGAGCACACATGTGTGGTATCAGACACACACACACACACACACACACACACACACACACACACATACACACATTTGAATCTGTACTATAGAAGCATTCATTAGCATTTATAGACTGGATCCCCAGATCTCAGCTAAACATTTCCCCTTAGAGGTCTAGGGGTTAATTCTGAAGAGGTGGGGCTGCCTTTTTAAAGCTGTTACTCATGACACAATGTGTTTCTCCCCCCCCCATTATCACTTAATACAAATTAATCATCCAGATTTAATTAACTTTTAGAAAGGAGAATTTTACACTATTATAGTAAGAATAGTTAGAATAAAAATAAATCCCCTCAAAAGTCTGACACATTCTCCCATAAATACATAGATTCTGAGGGAAAAGAGTTCAAGACTAGAGAACATTTTTGTCTAACCAATTTTCACAGATCTTGATTGTTGGAAGTCCTTGTTTGTTCTTGTGAGATACACATAAAGTCCCCCGTAGGCATTATGTGGTTTTTCTGCAGGGGTCATTTCAGAATCCTAAAGCTGCCTTTTCTCACTGTCTAGTTTTGTTTTGTTTTGTATTTTAATGAAATAAAACTCTCATTTCAGTAACAATTAGATTGGCAGCTGGTGGAGCAGTGAATAGAGTACCAGCCCTGGAGTCAGGAAGACCTGATTTCAAATCTAGTGTCAAATCAATGCATAACATGGAAATAAGGTAGATTATCAGATTTCCTTCTTTGGGGAGGAGAGGGGAGGGAAGGGGGCGGAAATGATAGGTGGAAACTACTATTGGATATAATTGGAAAATAAAATATATATATAATAAAAAAGAAACAAATCTAGTCTCAGACATATGGCATTTACTATCTGTGTCACCTTGGGCAAGCCTGATTCCCTCACATCCAGGTCCATCTCCAGTTATTGTGATTCATATATGGTCACTGGTTCCAGTGGCTCTGGACAAAAAAATGAGGCTGATGATTTAGCACAGTATCCCCTGACTCAAATCCTATTCACATGCATCACCTCCTGATGTCACGATCTGCTTCAAGAACAAAGGACAAGTATCAATCATCATAATAAAAAGATAATTACACATAAAACTGCAAATCTTTGGGTAACTTGCTATTCCTTTTAAATATGTAACAGCTATTATGAATTTCCTTTTTCCTTTTCCCCTTTTTTTCTTCCCTCCCCCCACCCTGTCCTATATATGTACAATTAATCTATGCATAGTTCTATTTATCAGTTCTTTCTCTGGATGCAGATAGCATCTTTCTTCATATGTCCTTTATAGTTAATTTGAATATTTATACTATTCAGAATAACTTATTCACTCAAAGTCATGTTTTTTTGTTTGTTTTTCCTACCATGTGCAACAGTAGTTTTTAACCAATCCTTTTTTTGCAAGGTTTGGAATGTTACATTTTTCTCACTCCCTCCCTTGCCTGCCCCTCCCCTACAGAAAGCAATCTAATATAGGTTCTACATTTATAACCATGATAAACATAGATTCATATTGATCATGTTGTGAGAGAAGAATCAAATTCAAAGAGAAGAAAGAAAATATTAGAAAGGAAAATAGTGAAGTAATACATAAAATAACTTGAAGATTTGATCTTCATTTAAACTCCACAGTTCCTTCTCTGGATATGGATGGTATTTTCCATCACAAGTCTTTTAAAATTGTCTTTGATTATTGTACTGCTGAAATGAACAATTCCACCATAGTTAAAAGACTTGTGTATGTTGTTTCTAGTGTGTACAATGTTCTTCTGGTTTTGCTCACTTCATGCCACATCAATCCCTGCAAATCTTTGCAGTTTTTTTCTGAAATCTTATCCCTCATGATTTCTTATAGAACAATTGTGTTCAATCACATACATATATCACAATTTGTTCAGCTATTCCCCAACTGATGAGTATCCCCTTAATTTCCAATTCTATTCCACTGCAAAAAGAGCTGCTATAAATATTTTTATAAATATTGAATTTTTCCCTTTTTCATGATATCTTCTACTATAGACCCAGTAGTTGATATTGCAAGATAAAAGGGAATGCACAGTTTTATTGCACTCTGGGAATAATTCCAAATTGCTCTCCAGAAAGGCTGGATCAGTTCACAACTTCACCAATAATGCATTAGTGTCGCAATTTTTCCACATCCCCTCCAACATTGATCATTTTGCTTTCTAATCATATTGATCAATCTGTGGTGGTACCTCAGAGACATATTAATTTGTAATTCTCTAATCAATAATGATTAAGAACAATTTTTCATATGATTATAGATAGCTTTGATCCCTTCATCTGAGAATTGCCTTTCCATATCCTTACTCAAAGTCAAAATAATATTGCTGTTACTGGATACAATGTCCTCTTGATTCTGCTCGTTTCATTCTTCATTATTTTATGTTTTTCTAAAATCACTGAGCTCATCATTTTTGACAGCCCAGTAGTATTCCATCCCAATCATATACCACAATTTATTTAGCCATTTTTGTTTGTTCTGATTCTCACTGTGTCAGCCAATATGGGGATACTGTTAAGATACTAACAGGAAGTTCATAATCCTGCAACCCTAAAAATTCCCAACATTGATCAAGCATGGAGAGAAGACTAAGTTTTTCCTCCAGCCTCAAATGATTCCTTTTTAGGAACTTGACTGGAATGACTCTCTATTAGCTGCCAAACACTCCAATTTCTAATCCCAACTACTTTATTTCCATGCAGGGTTTCCTTAGCTAACCCAAAATTTAAGTCTTTCAAGGATTTAAATTGATTAAGGACTTTTCAAACCTAGTCTTTGAATGATTCAATAAAGGTATCTAGACCTTCTCACACTTATTTAATGCCTCTAATTGAATCAACAGAGGTATTCTCATGTGGGTGATATGACTTATTCATTGACTCCATGTATTCCTACTCTTCTTTTTCTGTTGCTATTAGAAAGGACCTGACAGTTGTCTTCTCTGTAGCTCTTTTTATCATCCCTGAGACTTCCCAAATCAAAATTCCCTTCTCTAGCTATCACTCCTGTGTGTGTGTGTGTGTGTGTGTGTGTGTGTGTGTGTGTGTATTGTTACCACCATGAGGACAAGGATTGCCTCACTTTTGCTTTTGTATCTCCATGTATAGAATAGTGACTGGTGCATAAAAAAATGCTTAGTAAATAGTTGCTCATTTAATCATTCATTCATTCAAGAAGCAGGACCTTTTTGGTCCTAAACTTCTACTGAATTGTCTGTCTTTCTAAATTTCTTCTTATTACCAGGAGAACAATGTATACTTTAACAGAAACATGATGCAATAATCAACCATGGTACACTTATCTCTTCCAACAATGCAATGATCAAAGACAATTCTAAAAGACTTGTGATGGAAAATGTCAGAACTATGGAATCTGACTGCAGATCAAAGCATACTATTTTCACTTTTTAAATTTTTTTTATTTTTTCCTTCTTGTGGTAATATGCAATGAGATTATACATGCATAACCCTTATTAGGTTCCTTTCTATCTTAGGGTAGGGGGAGAGAGGGATGGAATGGAGAAAACTTTACAAAAATGAATGTTGAAAATTACCTTTTCATATATAATTTGTAAAATAAATTGGAAAAAATAAATATCTTCTGTTGAAGTCAAGGAAATCAATATCCTTTACTTTACTGGAACTGAAAGGAATGAAATATGGGAGTGGCATGGTTATACAATAATAATTTCCTCTTAACAAGAGTGTATAACACAGATATTACATATTCCAATGACTACAATGGGAGACTTTCCTTAGCAAATCAAAATCTTGCCATTTCCCATTGGTCATTTATAGAATTATAAAATGCTGGCACTTCTAGGTGCTCTCCAGATAATCTAGTTTATTACTTCCCCTCCCTCACCAGTTTCATTTTAGAAATGAGAGTGTTGGAACCTAAGACAGGTCCAGCAATTGAATATCCAATACAAATTAAAAGGTTTTGTTTTGAGTAGTGGCAGAAGGGATGGAAGGGGAAGGTTTACAGGGAGAATGAGCCTAATGAGCAGATAAAAGAAATTGATTCTTAACCCAAAGACCTTTATGGCATAATTCTGAAAAATGTTAAAATATTCATATGATAAAAGTAAATAGGGATGAAGAATCAAAACCTTTATTTTTGAAATTCTCGCTCTTTATATACTAGTGTAATTATTTGGAAGTTATTTGAACAAATAGATGAATGACAAATTTGATGCATAATTTAGCTAATCATTGATTTTGTCTTACTAGCTTTGTCTTAAAATGCAAAGTTCTTAAAATACAGGTAGTTTAATGAAGTTGAAAGAGTTTTTTTTTCCCTCTTTTGCCTTTCCTTTAATAGCAAAAAACAGTTTAACATATGTTGAAAATTAAGTTCTTTGTTCTATTTTAGACTTGATGAAGTACAAATCATTTCATTTGAGTAGAAAGTATTCTGCTGTTTGTCAGGGTCTCATCAGCTTCTTCACCTTGCTTCATAAATTTTAATTTATAGAGGGATCTTGAAGGCACCTAATTCAGGCCCCATACCTTTTTGTTCTTTTTGTTTTTGCAAAGCAATTGGATATAGTGATTTGCCCAAGGTCACACAGCTAGGTAATTACTAAGTGTCTAAGGTCACAATTGAACTCAGGTCCTCCTGACTCCAGGGCCAGTGCTCAGTCCACTGTACCACCTGACTCCCCCAAGCCCCATACTTTTAAAATAAAGAAATCAAGGTACTGAAAGCTATCCAACTTGCTCAACGTTACAGAGTAAGTAGCAGAGACAAGTGTCAAACCCAAGATCTCAGATGCTAAAAAATAAATATTCTTTGCCTTTCCCCAGGTTGAACAAGCAGAACGGCACTTAACAGCTTAATCAGGGATGAAAGATTCAAGCAAAACTCTCTTAAATCATTCCCACTGCCATGTGCTAAATATCCAATATCATCCTTTATAGCGAGAAATATAATTGTCAAATAGTTCAAAATACCAAATACTAAAATGTATACTCAGAGTAGGAAAAGATCAATGTTGAACAGAATAACCAAAGAAAATAGACTTTCTAAAGGAAATGAAATTTTTGAAGGCCTTCCCCAATGATCATTTTGGGGAGAAGCAGAGAGATGGGAATAAAGGCCTATTATGTAAAAAATAATAATTGATGTAGCACATAGTTTCTTGATTGATGGATTTGTTGCAACACTTCTAGGCTTATAAAATATTTTAGGAACATTCTCTCATCTAATTCTTACAATAACCCTGAAAAGTAGTTGCTACATATATTATTCTTATTTTTTATTTTTATTATTTTTAATTAACAGAAATCAATTTTCTTTGTTTCCTACTCCCACCCCATTGGAAAAAAGAAAAAAATTCCTTGTAACAAATATAAACCCAAAAAAATTCCTACATGTGTATAAGGATGAAAATAAATAAATAAATTTTAAAAAAATAATTCCTCATTGCCCATGGTCAAAAAATAAAAGTCTCATTCTGCACTCTGAATCTATCACCTTTCTGCCAGGATAGCTTATGGATATTATACTTGATTATTAGTCTTCTGGAATTATGAATGTTCATTACATCATGAATATTACAGCTTTCAAAATTTGTCTTCAGAAAGCTATTGATACTGTACAAATTGTTCTCTTGTTTTTACTCATTTCATTCTTTATCATAAAAATCTTTAGAATTGTTCAGTTTTATAATACTGATATATAAATTATTCTGGTTCTGTTTACTTCATGCTTCATCAATTTATAAAAGTTCAATGGTTTTTTAATCATCCATTTCCTCATTTCTGATAGTAAAATAGTATGTCATCACATTCATATACCACAATTTGATTATCCATTTCCTATTCCATTTCACAGTTGAGAAAACTGAGACTCAGAAATCTTAAGTATCTTCCCCATAGTCACAAAGCTAGTAACTAGACTCAGGTGTTTTCTCACTCAAGTACACTTTTTTGCACTCTAACACACTTCCTTTTTGGTCAGGGCAGTGGAATCATGAAAGTAAGTATTCCAGTTAGGTTACAGTTTCTAGGAAAAGAGATATTGCTCATATTCTGGTATTTTTGACTATATGATATGATGTGGAATATATGAGAATAATTCTGTTGTTTTTCAATCATGTATGACTCTTCATGACCCCATTTGGGGTTTTCTTGGCAAAGATACTAGAGTAGTTTACTATTTTCTTCCTCAACTCACTTTACAGATGAGTAAATTGAGGAAAACAGGTGACTAGGCCAGGGTCCCACAGCCCAGCTGTATAACTTGGGCAAGTCACTTAACCCCATTGCCTCAAATAACATTTTTTTTAAAAAATGAATGACTTGGACAAGATGATCCTTTCTTGTGGGAAGAGGTGAGGAGTAGGAATCACATAATTAATATATGATTCTCTTTCTGGAGAAGTATCAACCATGTTATAATATATGAAAAGCTAGGGGACACAAAGCCTTTTAGAGTTTAATTTTCCCCTTCTAACATATTTTCTGTCTTATTCTAGGCAAGTCATTTAATCGCCCAATGCCCCAATCATTGCTCTAGGACTATAAGTTATAGAGCAGATGGCCATCTAAATTGGTATAGGAAATTTCCTCACCTGGAGCTCTCTACTCTAATGAAACCAAATCCAATTCACCACCACTACCATTAAAATGGAGAATTTAAAGAAATGCATAAGAAAGAGCATGAATTAAAAAACATAACTTTTAGAAAAATCTATTCTCTTGAGTTAAGAATTTGCATGGGGGAGGCTAGGTGGCGTAGTGGATAAAGCACCAGCCCTGGAGTCAGGAGTACCTGGGTTCAAATCCGGTCTCAGACACTTAATAATTACCTAGCTGTGTGGCCTTGGGAAAGCCACTTAACCCTGTTTGCCTTGCAAA